>NC_044982.1:107604866-107917177 GCF_008728515.1 Papio anubis | reverse complement strand
AGTCACAGTGTCTCAGCAGTGGATTGAGCAGAGTGATGGTGATGCCAGTGGCCACGATTCTTTGGAGCCCTGAGTGGTAGCAGAGGCACCACGGCAGGGGGTCCATCCCAAAAACACCTGGGGCCCTTGGCTGGTGACAGATAACTCAGGGACTAGACCAGGATCTGTCTCACTTGCTTTCCTGGTAAGTTTTTCTCTCTCTATCAAACAGAGCAGGCTTTCCCTTGCATTCAGTCTCGCATTGCTATGTCCAGAAAATCATCACACTCTTCCACTAGAGGGGTGGATATTACTTTCTCAGTTTTCAGTTCTGTTTGCCCACTCACTGTATATTCTTTTGGTCTTTCCAACAGTGATCCAAGGATTTATTTAACCCAGCGGTCAAATTGGTCATTTTAAATAATAGTACATCTTGTCCAAGTCCAAAAATAAAATGTCCTGGTATGAGAAGGCAAGCAGAGGAAATTGGATAGAGTAGGCTGAAAACATTTTACAGCACCATTACCCAGAGCCCAAATCTCTTTTTCATTTATCCCTTTTTTGTCCTGGCATGGCAGGAGTCAGAGCGCCTTCTGT
The DNA here is from genome assembly GCF_008728515.1 of Papio anubis. Taxonomy (NCBI): domain Eukaryota; kingdom Metazoa; phylum Chordata; class Mammalia; order Primates; family Cercopithecidae; genus Papio; species Papio anubis. The sequence goes on along the minus strand of NC_044982.1, from coordinate 107,916,601 downwards.
TTGTGTTGATTAAAGTCTGTCTCCGCCTTCCCCCGAGCCCAGTTGCCCTTCTCGGGACACAGGCTGCATTCACCATGGGTCTCTCTGCCCAAGCTCTTTGCAGATTTTATGAAAGGCGTTTTCACTTGGATTAAACAGGCACTGTGTTTGTGTGTGGTGTGTGTGAAGGAGAAAATGAATCACTTCAACTTTGGGCAAGGATTTTAGGTGTTGTGTTTGTCCCATGCAATTACATAAACACACCAGAACTCATTAAAAAAAAAAAAAAAAAAAAAAACAGTAGAAGAGGGGGGCAGAGATTCAAGTGCTTGCGATGATCTAAACAGTGCGGCACATTTTCCATACATTAGACCTCAGAAAGGGTTGTGTTCTGCCCTCTCACAACAGACTCCAAGTCCAAAGGAAAGTTTGAGGTTTTACATTTCTGTTTGTGGTACAGGAAAAGGCTTATGATCTGAGGGCTTGATTCAGTGAAATAACATTGCCTTTATACACATTTGCTTCTCAAGGAGGGCAGGAGTTGGAAACGACCGTTGTGAAACGTTAAAGATTTTCTGGCAGAGGGAAAGGGATTTTTTTTTTCTCCCTCCCTGCTGAGGAAAAAAACAGTTGTAACGAGGAGTTACTTTGTAGTTTTAACTCATATTCAAATACTCCCAGTCGAGAAGCTGCCATCGACCCTCCCATGGACCCCTGATCCTGGTTTGGAGGAACTTTTGACAACTCTCTCTCCCTGCTTCAAACCCTGTGTGATGAGTTTGCAGAAGAGAGTCTTCCCGAGAAGGCAGAACGGTGAGTGGAGCTGCTTCTCCTATCCCAGGGAACTCAGGGGAGGTTGGAATGCAGGGGTGGACCCTTCTTGACGACCTCCCAGGGGAGTGGAAGCATGGTTTTGGCCACACTGTGTAGTATATGAGTGAGTGTGTCAGTGGTGTGTGTGCACACATGTAAGTGTATGGGGGCACACATGTGTGCTGCAGTAGGACACAATGCCTGTCTTTGCAGAGGCTGGCTGAATGCTCACCATGTGCTTGGCAGAGAGTTCAGGAAGGGCAATTGCAGGACCCCCCAGGGATGAGAGTGAACCCTGGCCAGGGCAGTGGCTTTCCGTGTGCCCTGGCTTCCTCTTCATGGGGCAGAGGCATCAGTGTCTAAAACGCTGTAGCTGTCAGGGTCCCCACCAGCTCCACTCCAGTTTCAGCAGAAGCGGAGCGGAAGAGGGAGCTGCTCAGCTCCGGGAGAAGTGAACGGAGCGCAGGTCTCTGGAGAAGATCTGAGAACTGGGAGGGGCCTCCATCCAGACCCCCTACCTTCCTGCAGGTACAGCCCAATAGATGAGAGCATTTCTTATTACGATCTTCTTCCTTTGCTCTGGAAACATAAACAGGCATCAGAGCAAAACGTTTTAACCCTTCTGCCCAACTTTTAAAGTTAACACTGGCGAAACTTCAGGTCCATTGCAACTTTGGCCTAAGAGTTTTCCTTAAAAAGGAGAAGTAAGCAAGTCAAAGGCATATTCTGACTTTTCTAGCTCCAGAAAGACATGGCTAGAACCCTGGCATCCACTTGCTTAGGCTGCATTAAGGCATCTGCTGAAGTCTGAAGAAAGGCAGTGGGGTATAGGGAATAAGAACCTGGGCCATGGGGCGTGGCCACCTGGGATGGAATCTTGGCTCTGAAGGTAACAGGCTCCTTTATCTGGGAAAAGGTTTTCAAAGGCTCACTTTCCTCCTTTGCAAAACGGTGGTCATAAATTCTTGCCTCACAGGAAGGCAGAAACAATAACTAAGATAAAGTATGTGAAATGACCCAAATGGCATGTACATATTCAGAGGACATGTCAGCTCTCCTAAGCAGGCTGCTCCCCTGTTCTGAAACAGCAACCATCATAGATATACAGGCTTGAGGATGAAGAAAAGAGTACTTGAGGGCCCAAAGTAGCCCTGGCTCTTTGTGTAGCAGAAAGTGGGGTGAGCATTCAGGTGGTCTCCCTTTGGAGGCAGACGACATGGATGCATTTACTTCCACTGGGGATCTTTGAGGCTGGGACTTGACCTGGTGTTTACTAGGTGCTCAGTGTTTGGTGAAACCATTTTATTCACTCTGATTCACAGGGAGGTCTTACCACTTCCTACCCTGGCTGCACCGCCTTTGGTTGCGTTTCCCTGGTAACAGATGGTGAGACAGAGATTTGCACATACGAAGTTCATTGGTGTGTGCTCTGGGAACAACACCAGTGTGGGGTGAGGGAGGCAGAATCAGACAGATGGAGAAGTTGGGCTGTGATGCAGTTGCAACACCGGCCTCAGCAGATCCAGGGGATCCTGTAGGGTTTTGTATCCCTGCAGTGACCAGTCATTGCTTGTGGGCTGCCCCTGGAACCCAGGCATAACCTTGGGCGAGGCAGCTGTCTTTGGCTGAAGGTAGTTTCTGGAGAGGGACTCAGTTGTGAGTTGTCACAGACAACCCTATGTCAGCTGTGGGAATGAACGCCTCGGTCCAGGGTTGAGGAGCTTATCTGGGCGATGCCCCATCATCTACTCAATACATTTGATACAGTCCCTTCTTTTCTCTGAGTTAGGCTGTTAGAAGATTGGGCATTCACTTGCAGGGACACCTGTCCAGTTAAATCCTTGCATAGCAGTGTGACTTTGGATAAGCCCCTTTCCATATCTGGGACTCAGTGTCCCCGTCTATAAAGTGGATGGAAGGGTGTTGGACTAGAGATGGCCCCTAACAACACTCCAGCTCTGCTATTTCACATATGCAGATTCTGAGCATGTGGCCATGGTGGTTGGATGTGTCCTTAATAATAGTTGGGTCCTGTGGTCTCCACCGTAGGTGCCTTGACTCCTGCTGGGAAATATGAATCGAGATACCTGGGGATCCTTGGGACTTGGCCAGCTGTCAGCAAGGAGGAGCTGGGCCTGTGGGAAGCAGAGGGAGGCTCTGCGTAGGGCTGGAGGGTGGGGCATAGGGTTTGAGGAGGATTCTGCTGCACACCTTCCCCCACACTCCCACAACATTTCTCCCCCCAAAAAAAAAGTAAAACCACATGAGACACTGCCATATGTCTTTGATAGTTAAAAGCTATGTAATGTTGCCCAGGACAAACTTGGATGTAGTTTTATTACTCTCTGTCTCCTCCTAATTTCCTATTTACTTTTCAATATACAAAGAGTGAAATCACTTTCCCAAACACTTGGAATTCATTTTCATTGCTTTTTTTCTTTTCTTTTCCCTTTCTTTTTTTGAGACAGGATCTCATCTGTCACCCAGGCTAGAGTGCAGTGGCGTGATCATGGCTCACTATGGCCTCAACCTCCTGGGTTCAAGGAGTTCTCCCACCTCAGCCTCCTTAGTAGCTGAGACTACAGGAGTGTGCCACTATGCCTGGCTAAATTTTATTTTATTTTTGTAGAGATGGAGTCTTCCTATGTTGCTCAGGCTGGTGGGCCACTATGCCCAGCCTGGAATTTATTTCCAACAAATTTATTTAGAATATTCTATGCTTCAAGCACTGTGCTGGGCTCTGGGGATCTAATGGGACACATTAAATAAACAACTGTATGCACATAAATATAACGGCAAAGAGGGTTAAGTTCTATGGGAGGCTGTACCAGGGGAACTGGCCTAGTCTGGCAGATCAGTGTGGGGCTTCCCTGAGGAGGTGCTATTTGAGTTGCTTTCTGAAGGGCGTGTGGGAGTTATGCTGGGGCAGGGATGGAGAAGCAAACAGGCGAACTGTAGAATAGGGATGGGAAAAGAAACGTGTTTCAAATCTTACCAGCTTAACCTAGACACTGAGTTTTATAAGGGTACATCCATCCAGTCTGTTTTTCTTGCAGCATCTTAAAAAAATTATGGTGACCTGTTAGCTAAGGGAATAAGAGCTTTTTGCTGGTGGGGCAAGGTTCTGCCTGTGTATCAGCCAGTTGTCTCTGTTCCCCACATCTGGATCTGGCAGCCAATCCCTGAGTGTGCATCCGTCATTACGAGGGGCCTTGCCCTGAACCCTGGAAACCCTCAGTAATAGCAGCAGCTCCCTCTTCCTGAGTGCTTTCAGCATTAGGCATTGATTTAGGACCATCCTTCATGAGCACTGACTCATTTGACCTTACCTACAGTGCTGTGGGATACATGCTGCTGTCTTTACTTCACAGGTGAACCAAAATGAGACACAGGGAGTTCAACCAGGTGATGAGTGGCAGGACAGATTTGAATGCAGGCGAGTCTATTACATTCTAATGCCTGTACTCTTAGCAAGCAGTATGCAGCTGAAAAAGCACAGTGAGCCTTCTGCATATCCATACTGCTCACATGCTGATGCTTCCACTCGCCGTTGGGTTGTGGATAACTTCTCAGTTCCGACAAAGTTATCTGAACCACCAGTCTTACCAACTTCAGAAAATCAGATCAGATGCCTGTGCAGTAATTTATTTAACCATTCCCCACATTATGGACATCTTGGCTTGCTTTCAATTTTATGTTTTCCAAAATATCATCACAAATATTTTCAAACATATGGAAAAGAGGAAAGAATTGTTGTCAACATACCTATGTCCATTATCTAGGTTCTACAAATAAGATTTTACTATATTTGCTTTGTCACATCTATCCATCTCTCCATCCCTCTGTCCATCCATGCGTCTGTCTTTTTTTTCCTCATTGTTTTCTTTTTTAAATATAGACATGAAGGCTTATCATGTTGCCCAGGCTGGCCTCGAACTCCTGTCCCCAAGTGATCCTCCCTGCCTCAGCATCCTAAAGTGCTGGGATTACAAGAGTGAGCCACCATGCCTGGCTATCCGTCTTATTTTTTGAACGCATTTCCAAATAAGTTGGGGATTAAATAAAGAGTACCTAAGGGCCCAAAGTAGCCCCCGCTGGCTTCTTCTCTAGCAGAAAGTAGGATGAGGATACAGGCGGTCTCCCTTTGGAGGTAGACTATGTGTATGCACTTACTTACACAGGGGAATCTTCCAGGGTGGAACTTGACTTCATCATACATCTAACTTTCAATATTTGTTTACTGTTGTTCTTTCAGGTAAGATTTACATACAGTGAAATGTATGTATCCTAAGTGCACCATTCAGTTCACTGTGAAAAGTGTATATCCCCAGTGTAAAGCACACCCCTAGCAAGGCATAAAATGTTATCATCGCAGGCTGGGTGCAGTGGCTCACATCTGCAATCCCAACACTTTCGTAGGCTGAGATGGGGGATGGCTGATGCCCAGGAGTTCAAGACCAGTCTGTGCAACATAGCAAGACCCCGTCTCTACAAAAATTAAAAATTAGCTGGGTGTGACGGTGCACACCTGTAATCCCAGGTACTTGGAAGGCCGAGGCAGGAGGGTCGCTTGAGTCTGGGAGGTTGAGTCTGTAGTGAGCTATGATTGTATCACTCTGCATTCCAGCCTGAGTGACAGTGAGACTTTGTCCACCCCCACCCAAAAAATTACCATCATCATCACCCCATAAAGCTCTCTTGTGCCCTTCTCAGTTGCTTTCAATTTTTGCTGATAAAACACAACTTGTTGCTAACTTTCAAGACCTGATTAAATAAAGTATGACACTTGCTTTGTCCTCCTTTGACCATGGGTGCAAAACCCTTGCCTGTAAAGGCCCCCAACTGTGGTGAGCAGACCTCATGATGAGTTCAAGTGCAGACGTTGGCTGGGGGTTCTGGGACAAGAAAGCAGCACCAAGCCATGGGTTATTCTGGGCTAAAGGGCAACAAGGTACAGAGAGTGGTCCTGGCTATCTCTGAGCTTGGGATTAGGGTTGCAGTTTTAGGTTCTGACAGTGAGGTTAGAAACAGGTCAGGGCAGAGGAGATGGAGCAGGGGCCCCATGGGTGGTGAGCACTGTATTGAAGCTTTGTATGTCCTTGTCTATCCTGAGGGCCTCACCTGAGCCCCCATGGACGCTAAGGCCCGGTGATGGGTGCCAAGCTGTTCCCATTAGAGTTGTCCTCATATTTCCTGCTGCAGTCCAGACTAGAACAGCATTGGAGGCAATGCATGTGCCTTTCGCTGGCAAGATGAATATAAAAACAGCACAAAATAGATTGCAGGTAGTGTCGGGCGGATGTGCTTTCAACCGTCTGAATCGCTATGATGTTATGAGGCGGAAAAGGGGAGGGTATAGACACAGGCATTTCTGGCTCTTGCACACTGCTGCTCTTTTCTTCCCATTTCAGAGGGTGTGTGGGGCACTGCAGGCGGGATGGAGCTGAGGGAAGGCAGAGCTGGTATTTGTTGAACGTCCACTGTATTTCAGGCAGTGAGATAATTCTATATAAGTCTTATAATAACCCATTTTACAGATGAGGAAGCTGATGCTCAGAAAGAGGACTGGCTTCCCTCAGGTCACACACTAGTCAGCAGTAGCCCAGGGGATAGGAACTCAGGCTGCTGGACTCCTGGACCAGTGCTCTTTTCAATGCAAACCCTGCCTCTTGTGACTAGGGTGTGCACATGCATACATGTGCCTGTAACAGGTTAGATCCATGTGTTGATGTGTCTATATTGTCTCTGTGTCTATACATCTGATCACAAAGAATCCCTCTCTCCGTCCTCCTTTGCCCTTCTTCCTCCGCCCTTCTTCCTCCCTGCCTTTTTTCCTTCTTTCTCTTCCTCTTCTCATCCCTTCCTCTCACAGCTACTTAGCATCCAGTTTGTGTCAGCTACTATGCTCAATACCAGGGCTACAAAGAAAGATATGGCACAGCCCCTGGCAGCAAGGCTTTATTCTCTTACTGGATAAGGCAGACACACAGATGAGAGAGCTTAGCATGGAGTGCTTTGAGAGGACAAATCAAAGGGCAGTTCCTTATTTATTTCTTATTCATTGAAACAAGGAGTGCAGTGGTGTGATCAAGGCTCACTGCAGCCTTGACCTCCTGGCTTAAGCCTGGGCTTAAGCAATCCTCTTGCCTCAGCCTCCTAAGTAGCTGGGACTACAGGCACATGCACCATGCCAAGCTATTTTTTTTTTTTTTTTTTTTTTTTTGAGACGGAGTCTCACTCCATCACCCAGGCTGGAATGCAGTGGCGCGATCTCGGCTCACTGCAGTCTCCACCTTCCGGGTTCAAGCAATTCTCCTGCCTCAGCTTCCCGAGAAGCTGGGATTACAGGCACCCGCCATCATGCCCGGCTAATATTTGTATTTTTAGTACAGACAGGGTTTCTCCATGTTGACCAGTTGGTCTCCAACTCCTGACCTCATATGATCCACCTGCCTTGGCCTCCTAAAGTGCTGGGATTACAAGCATGAGCCACTGCACCTGGCCCATACCAAGCTAATTTTTCATTTTTATTTTTGTAGAGACAGGGTCTTGCTGTGGAGACAGGGTCTTGCCCAGGCTGGTCTTGAACTCCTGGTCTCAAGTGATTCTCCTGCCTCAGCCTCCCAAAGATAACTCTTTGGATTACAGGTCTGATCCACTGTGTCCAGTCAAGGCAACTCCTGATTTAATGTGTGAGTTGGGAGGGGGTGTCAGGGAAGTCTTCCTGGAGGAGGTGATTCTGAGCCAAACCTTGAAAAACATATGAGAGTTCGCTGGAGGCAGGGCTTGTTGAGGCCCTTGCTTAGAACGGACAGAGTGTGCTGACATGTGGAGGTGGAAGGACACACGAAGCATCTGGAGGAACTTCAAGCGTGGGGGAGACAAGCCTGTGTCCTTGGGCAGGGATTTAAAATTTTTACTTATTGAGTCAGTCATGTCATGACAACAACAAATTAAGAGAAGAAAGTAGGGATTTCTTAATCTTTAAAAATGTTGCTTTCTGATGCAAGGCAGGAAGCGGCGTTCCTCAGATACTTGTGTGGGCAGAAAGACTGAAAGCGTGGGACAAATAACTGCTTTGCACAGCCCGGCACCATCCACCTCGAACTCCACCCTTGTCCCGTCTGAAGCCACGTGGGCCAGGGCATCTCGGACATTCTGTGACAGCCAGAAAAGACGAGGGACTCAACTACCTCCACACCCTTGTAAAAGGCAAGACCCCAAACTGAACACACGGTTCCTGCCAAAGTCTTGCTGAGTGGAAACATTCTCCCCCTTCTCCCCCTGGGTGTGTCGTTCATTAATACCTGGCCTTTTCTCATTGCCAGGTGGTGCTGTGCAAACCATCCTAATCTTGGCCTTAAAAATAGCACCACGCAGGCACTGACCACTCCCTCCTGCCGTGGCGTTTAACCCTTTCTAAGCCCAGCCATGTGATGGGGCTGAAGGGGATGGGTAGGGAGCTCTAGATGCTCAGCACGGCAGTGTTCACTTACTCAGCTTTTGTTACAAGGACGAGAAGTGACTGGATTTTGTTGTCAGATAATCCTGGGTTAACCTCCTGGCTCTGTGCTTTGGGCTTTGAGTTGTTTTACTCCCTGTGATGTCTCTTCCTCCTTTTCTCATAAGAAAAAGGGGAAATCTTTGTAGGTTCTGGATATTAGCCCTTTGTCAGATGAGTAGATTGCAAAAATGTTCTCCCATTCTGTAGGTTGCCTGATTAGCCCTTTGTCAGATGAGTAGATTGCAAAAATTTTCTCCATACCCAAAGGATTATAAATTATGCTGCTATAAAGACACATGCACATGTATGTTTATTGCGGCACTATTCACAATAGCAAAGACTTGGAATCAACCCAAATGTCCATCAGTGACAGACTGGATTAAGAAAATGTGGCACATATACACCATGGAATACTATGCAGCCATAAAAAAGGATGAGTTTGTGTCCTTTGTAAGGACATGGATGCAGCTGGAAACCATCATTCTTAGCAAACTATCACAAGAACACAAAACCAAACACCGCATGTTCTCACTCATAGGTGGGAACGGAACAATGAGATCACTTGGACTTGGGAAGGGGAACATCACACATTGGGGCCTATCACGGGGAGCGGGGAGGAGGGAGGGATTGCATTGGGAGTTATACCTGATGTAAATGACGAGTTGATGGGTGCTGACGAGTTGATGGGTGCTGACGAGTTGATGGGTGCAGCACACCAACATGGCACAAGTATACATATGTAACAAACCTGCACGTTATGCACATGTACCCTAGAACTTAAAGTATAATAATAATAAATAAATTAAAAAATAATAATAATAAAAAAAAAGAAAAAAAAAGAAAAAGGGGAAATCATTATGGTACCAACCCTCCAAGTGAATTGTGGAGCTAGATACCGTGTGGATACTCCTCAGCCTTGTGTCTAGATGTTCCATGGTGAGCAGGCCTAGGCAAATCTACCCCGAAAGGCTGAGGAAGTTGAGGGACCAAAGAAAGAAGCTGAAAAATCCAGTTTCTTAGAAAGAAATGTTGAATAGGGACTTATGACCAGAAGCCATGTCTGTGTCTAGGATGGCGAGACAAGATGGTGAATCCCCACCATTACACCCCAGACCCAGGGTTTATATATCATAGGAGAAGGGCACAGTGCTTCAGAAGGAATGGGTAGGGAGATTGCTCAAGGTCAGGATTTATGGTAAGTACAATAACATTGAGATTGTTTTGACCTAAGGGCAGGATAAGTACATGTTCTTATATAAGGAACAGTAGATAGACTAGAAATCTTACGAGACTTTCCTGGAACTGGAGTTAATCAGAAGCCAACATGGGGGATTAGCACCCAAAATGGAGTTGCCTCAGCCTCTACATTGGCCCACAGCAAGTGCTGTGCAGATGCTTGTTGTTGCTGTTATTAATCAGCTGAGGTTCTATATCTCTAAGTACTTTTTCTTTGTTTTAGAGTCATGAATTAAACCAAGTGATTCCTCTTGTCATGTCCAGAGAGTCATGAATGCTCTTGGAACTAAACTCTCTTCCCTTGGAGAGAACATTCTGTTTCCTACTCTGTGGCTTCTAGGAGCTAAGAGAGATACTGTGAATATGTTTTTTAAGTTCCATTTAAACCTGGGCCTAATCACATAAATTACGCAAAGGAAATGTCTGGAAGAGCTCTTTGTAAACTTGAAACTACAACCAAATGTAGAAACTCATTATGTGGCATTGGTCATTTATTTATTCATTCATTTGTGCATTGATTCACTCAGTAAATGTTTATCAACCCTTTATGGGCCAGGCATGCTCTAGTGCTGGGGACCCCACAGTGAACAACAGGCTGATGAGGTCCCTGTGTGGGACCTAGATGGGGTGGATGGATGGTATGCAGGTACCCAAGCAGACTAACAAGACAGCTTCAAATGCTGGCAAGTTCTATGAAGAATATACAATAAGGAGAGGTAACAGTGAGTGCCTGGTTTAGGAGTGGACAAGAAAGATCCCACTTAGGATGTGGAGTCGGAAGAGCCAGCCATATGAAGATCTGGAAGTGGAACTTTCCTGTAAGAGAAAACAACTAAGGCAGAAACCTTAGGGTGACATGGGCATGGCTTATTCAAGAAAGAGCCAGAAGGCCAGGGTGACTTTGGGATGCAGCGAGTAGGAGAGGCAGAGGTGGAAGCTGAAGTTTGGGAGATAAACAAGGGTGAGATCATGTAGCTCCTTTGGGACATTGTAAGGAATTTGGGTATTTTTTTGAAAAACAATGCAAAACCTTTGGAAGGGGTGGAGCACAGAGCATTTTCAGGGCAGTAAATACATCCCTCTGTATGATACTACAGTGGTAGATCCATAACGCTATACACTTGTCAGAACATAGAACTGCACAACACAATGGGTGAACCGTCATGTAAGCCATGAACTTTAGCTAATAATCATGTATCAGTATTGGTTTATCAATTGTAAAAATGTACCACACCAATGCAAAATGTTAATAGTATGGGAAATTGTGTGTATGGAGAGGGAGATCAGTATTTGGGAGTTCTGTACTTTCTGTGCAATGTTTCTGTAAATCTAAAACTGCTTAGAACAGTAAAGTTTATTAAATTTTTTAAAAAGTGGTTGGGTGCAGTGGCTCATGCCTATAATCCCAGCACTTTGGGAGGCCAAGGAAGGAGGATTGCTTGAGGCCAGGAGTTCGAGACTTGTCTGGGCAACATAGAGAGACCATGTCTCTACAGGAAAAAAAAAAAATAGTCAAATATGGTGGCATGTGCTTGTTATCCTAGCTACTCGGGAGGCTGAGGCTGGAGGATTGCTTGAGCCAGGAGTTTAAGGCTGCAGTTAGCTATGATCTTACCACTACACTGCAGCCTGGGCCATAGAGCAAGATGCTGTCTCAAAAACAAACAAACAAACAAACCAACAAAAAACAGTTTTTAAAAGTAATTCAAAGCCCTTGCAAATTTTTTGCTGGCGAATGTCATGATCCAATTTATATTTTCAAAAAACCTACCTGCTATTATGTGAAAAATGGATTATGAAGGTCTAAGTAGGAACCAGAATCCCAGTTAGAAGGTGAAAGCCATAATCAGGCAAGAGGCACTGGTAAGAGGAGGGTGGCAGCAGTGAAGATGGAGAGAAGCAGAAAGAAAGTGGGATAGCTTCTGGGGAGAGAGCCAACGAGAATCACTGATAAATTGGATGTGATGCGGAAGGTCAGAGAGACAGAGGGATCAAGATGAATAAAAGCTCACAGAGGGCTTATTCTGGCAGGAACTATTCTAAGAACCTCACAAGTATTACCACATTTAGTCCTAAACAAACCTTGTGAGGTAGATGTTAGTGCACTAGTCATCCTATAGATGACAAAAACAGTCCACAGAGATGTGCCTCTTTGCTTGCTTATGATCATGCATTTGGGCAGGGACAGACCTGCGAGATGAACCCAGGAATTTTGGCTTCAGAGTCTATGTTCTTCCCACCTTGATACTGAGGATTTTGGCTTGGGAAATTGATGGATGCTAGTGACAACTACCAAAATGTGGAAGTTTAGGGAAGAAACATTTTATTAGGGGGAAATCAAGAGTAGTATTTGGCAGTGTTTCTTTTTCTTTTCTTTTCTTTTTTGCCTCACTGAATAAGAGCCAGGCAGTGTTACTTTTGAAATGCAAGTTAAACCCCAGCTGAAGATGTTAAGCAAGTGGTAGGAAAAAAGAGTCAGAATTCAAGGAGAAGTCCAAGGCTGGAGAAGTGAATTTGGGAGTTGTTGGCACGTGTGTAGTATATTTGCCTGTGGGCTGGCTTCAGTTGCTTGTTTTAGTTGTATAGCACCTTAGTGATGGAATATTACTTTGAAAGGATGCAAGCCCAATGGACAGTTTGAAAGAAAAAAAGGCCAGAAAGATGGCAGCATGGCCTAGATGAAAGTCAGCTAGAGTTTTTGTATGAAGTTAAAACCTTTGGTTTAAATCTATATGTTGCTGTGGGCCAGGGAAAGAGGAGAAGAGACCCCGGGAGCGGGAATCAAGGGACCAATGGCTTCTGACTGCATAGCCTTGGATGCGCACTTTTTGGACATGTAACTTCTCTGAGTCTCAGTGTTTGCATCCGTAAGTGGGGACATACAATAAAATCGTCAAGTTTTAGCCTCAACCGTCTTTCTAAGTTGAAAGTGCTAAATGCGAAGAGAATTTATTATCATCATGTCGTGATGTTACGTTACTAGTTAAAATTGTTAAATTATATTCTGCATCATGATAATACAGTTCGCATGACCGAAAGTGTACGGCATAAAGAATTCCCAAGGCATTTTATAGACTGCGAGACAGCTCCTTGCTCAGACCTCTGAGGAACCCTGTCAGATTGTTGAGTTATTGTTTCCATTTTGTGGACATGGAAACTGAGACTCAGCAAGGTAAAAGGACTTGCAGTTGACAGAGCCGCTTAGTACAGAAGCTGGGGCTTATTGCTCTGATTCTAAGCTCTTTATTTTGCCATTGTTTGAACAGAATAGGAGATGACCCTGTTATGTCGTTGTAAGGATACACTTTCTTTTTGCCTTCTGAATGTTTTTACCTGCCACAACAAATATATATTACATTTATAATTAAAATTTTGAAACTAAAAATATTTATAATTTTAATTTTTAAAATTAAATTTAAACTTGTAATTTTAATTTTTTAAAATAAAAAAATTTTAAATTAATTTTTTAAAATTTGTAATTTTAATTTAGTAATTAAAATTTCTGGAATTAAAAATTTACATAATTAAAAATTTGCTTTTGGAAATAAAATTTTGTAATTAAAAAAGAGGAGAATTAGAAGGAAATGCACGTTATTGGTTATGAAACTTTAGCAAGCATCAGAATTACTTGTTGAACAGATTTCTCAGCTCCGTGGGCTGGAAGGGCCAACAAGGTGAGCAGGCTTCTGCTTGGTTAGCTGTTGACAGCATGCTTCCTCCTCTATTGCCTCATTCTCTCAGTAACACTGTGCAGTAGAAGCTTCTTATTTCTTCTGGTGGAAAATTAATTTCATCTACTTTTGATCGTAGCAAACTAAGGCTGCGAATTACCAAGATTGCATAGGAAGCTCTTGGTTGAGCTTGAAGTGGTGCTTGAACTTCCTGGTTCTATCCAGGGCAGGGCTCTCTCAGCTGCGTCTTCCTCCCTTTCTCTTCTGGCTTGCAGTGAGCTGGACTGTGGAGCGCTGGGCAGGGTGGAGACTCTTCTTCTTCTGCAGAATGTCCTGAAGGGGACAGGGGTGATAAAATTTCTACCTTGAAGCACAAGCCACCCTGTATTAGGAAAAATCAGGGCCAAGTCTCAGCTACACTTTGGAATAATTACCTTCTGAGAGTGAGAAAGAACAGATCTTCTGAAAAAAGAGGGAGAGGCAGGAACTGGATTCAGGTACCGATGACAAGAGAGAACTTAGATTTAGTGGAGGAGGGAGGCTATGGGGCCCTCCCAGGCCTCAGGATCCAAGAAGGTCAAGGCCAGCCTCCGTAGCCCTGGGGTGCTAAATTGCTCCTCAGCCTCTCTGCCAGAGCAAGATGGAAGTGGGACCCGATGTCTGTCCTGGCCCCACCACACCCGGGCCATTGTGAGAGAGATTGTGGGTGTGAGCTGAGCAGGCGACACTGACAGAGGCGCTAACTCCTTGCAATTTAGAAATTTCTTCACTGCACTCCAGACTGAGTCCTACAATGTCCCCTGTGCCTGCTGACAAAGGCAGCTTTATCCCCAGATAAAGTACTCCCTCCTCCCATGCTTCCCTTGCGACCGTGGGCCTGGGTTCTCCAGCAGCAGTGGCTAGATCTTCGCAGCCTTGCATGGAATTTCAAGGGCTTCCTACAGGTTGCACCTACACCCTCATTAAAGCCCCCCAGGAAGCCCTGAAACATTTGGTGCTGAGCATTGGGAAACATTCCATTCTTCAGAAGAGAGGTCCATACAAAAACCTCAGGCTGGCACATACACACGGCTCACAGAGACTGAGCTTAGGAGAGATGTGTGGGATGCTCTTTGGGGGGCAGATGGGTTAAATGCCACCCTACGATTAGATTCTCCAAGGGCCTGCGTGGGGGAAAGGCACTCTAGTCTCATGACAGTAATGCCAACAGGACACACACAAAAGTGCCCCATTCTTTTATGCTGCAATTTTCAACATGCTCTGTATACATTAGGTCATGGGCTGTCACACTTGAGCACGCTTCAAAATCACCTGGAGGCTTTGTGAAAACAGAGTGCTGGGCTCCATGTCCAGAGGTGCTGCTTCAGGAGGTCTAGGCCAGGGCCTGAGAGCTTGCATTTCTAGCAGATGCTGCTGATGCAGCTGGCTTGAGGACCACTGATTTACGTAAGCTTCTGAGAGCCAGTCTGTTGCTTTTGGGAAAGGGTGGCACAGCCAGGAAATGAGATGCTATGGAAAATGCCTGGGCTTTGGAGACAGGTGGATTTTGGCTTGCTAACTTGCTAACTATGTGACCTTGGGGAAATTGCATGGCACACAGTAGGTGTTTAATGAACGTTTGTGCAGTGGCTTTGTCTGTAAAGTAGGTGATAGATTTACCAGATTGATGGCAGGATTGTATGTGACTTTTTTTTTTCTCTTTTTATTAAATTTTTATATAATTTGAGATGGGTTCTCGCTATGGTTTGCCCAGGCTGGTCTTGAACCTCCCGGCTCAACCGATCCTTCTGCCTCAGCCTCCTGAGTAGCTGGGATTATAGGCATGTGCCACAGCTCCCAGCATGTGATGAGGTTTATGGAAAGCTCCTAGCAGTGTGCCAGGCACATTGTAGGCACCGAGTCATGTTTGCTATCTTTCTGCTCTCCTAGTCATTTCTGTGTTGTCCAAAGAAGGCAGGGGCAGCGGGGCTGGACCAAGGAACTTCACTATGGTTCTGTGGCTCTGCACTGGGTTTGCCTCCTGGGTGTTGCCGGCCAGCCCAGCAGATGGTGGACCTTGTTCCGAGGCTGAGCTTCTCAGCACTGGCTGTCCCCCTTTTTGGATCAAGCCTTTTCACGTGGAGCAGTCAGATGGCTCAGATCGGGAGTCTTCGAGCAAATCCATGCCAGGTGGGACACATTTGTCCTGAGTCATCTGTCCAGAGCAGGTGGTGAATATTGTGTCCTACTCACAGCATCTCAACTATCGGAGCCTGGGATCTGACTCAAAGGCTGGCCTCCATCTGAGAACTGAGCGTCCATTTCTCAATCCTTGCCGGCTCTGACCCAGGCCTGGGCCACAGGCTGTCCGAGAATAAGTGGTGCTGCAATCCCTGCTGGGCAGCTGGAGAGAGGAGCAAGGGAGGCGGCAGCCCTGGGGGACTGTGCATAGGGAGGTAGGTGGGCACCAGGTGAGTGAATGTCTATCAGGCAACTACTCTGTCCAGGTGGCTGTTACCAGAGGGAGGAGGCTGGTCTCTCTGACCTGAATGGGGAGGGTCTTGGTTGCTAGGATGTAACTTCATATTTGAAAGTGGTGCTGGGGTAAGGGGCCGGAGCAGAAGCCAGGATTGTGTTGGTAGGAATCTCTGTGTCACCATGTCACACAGTTAGGTACAGAAGGAAGCAGCTTCAGAAGGCCAGGGAGGGCAGAGGGATATTGCTTGACCTGGCTCTGCAGCATGGGGATCATTTAGTCCTGAGATTTCTGACTTTTCAGCCTAATCTCATCCTTGGTAATGGGGTGTGGAAGGAGGTGGAGGAAAGGAAGGCAGCGGGAGAGAGAAAGGCCACAGGCACCTGATGGAGGCTTCTCTGCTGCCTGGCCAGACTCCTTTTCTCCAAAGTGGGGACAGTGAGTGGGCATCTCTGCAGACTGACCATGGGAAAAGAGTTCATTCTGCTTGCTTTTTTGATAAGGGTCCTGTGACTAATTCCTGCATTGGTAGGTTCCAGGATTGGTGTTTTTTGTTTTTTGTTTGTTTTTTTCTTTTTTGGTCCATAGCAAGTTTGCTTTCTATAGCTGGAGAATGAGGTAGGACCAAACCTGTCTGCTTATACAAACCCGTCTAGGCATTTTCAGTGTCTTGCTTTAGGTAAATTAAGCTACATAAACGGGGGAAGTATGTGTACGTATATATGGTTACGAAGTGTTATCTTTGGGGTTGTGGTAATAAGGGTATAGGTCTGGTAGTGGAAACAGCACAAGAATAGAGGTTCCCTGGGGAATACAGGGGAGCATCTGCTCCTCCTGCCCTTGTCAGGTGAAATCGTCCCACTTCAGGCTGAGCGACACAAAGACAACTCCTTTGTCCCAGGAGGCCAGTTCAAGCTCCCACCGGGTTCCTGGAAGCAGCCTGGGAGCTGCCATCTCTGTGACTCCCCTTCCTATTTCTCCAGTTTCCCCTGGAAGAAGAAGACCATTCAGTCTTTTTCCTCCTCACTGTTCTCCTTCTTTACCCTGAAGTTAAGTGATGGTCAACATTTATGAACATAGTAGAAGGCACCTCCCCTGCTGCAGATATGGCGTGGGCATGAGCCGTCAGGTGGGTCAGACCCTCGAAGCCCCTACTATTCATTTATTCAATCTCCAGTGAGTCTTTTTAATAAAACTTAGTACCCCAACCATTTCCTAGCCACTCTTCATGCCCCAGGCACCATGCTAAAATATTCACGTATCTCATTTCATTTAAACCTTACAACAACCTGGAGCTTAGGGAGTATATTCCCAAACCGAGAGGTGAGGAGGCTTGCACAGGACCACTCAGCTAGACATTCCCAGGACCCAAACCCAGCCTGTCTGACTGCAAAATCCATGCTCTTACTGGCTTTGTGGCATGCCTCAATAAATACTTTAAGTTTCCTAAACAGAAAGATGGTCATATATCCATAGGGTAAAAAAAATCTCCATTGGATGCAATTAACTATAGAATTATTATTTTCTATTTTTTTGTATTCATGGAAACCTTTTTAGAATTAAAATCTATCATGAAAACTCATATATAATCAGTTAAGGCAGAATTATTTTGGCAGAGGCAGACCAGGACCTTGAGACCTGCCCTTTTGTGAACCCCTCCAACTTTCTGTTTCCCAGCAGTGGCCCAGGGGTATAGGAGTGAGAGGGAGGGAGGTACACTTTGAATTGAAATCTACTGGCCAGCACAGTGGCTCACGCCTGTAATCCCAGCACTTCGGGAGGCCAAGGTGTGTGCATCACCTGAGGAAGGTAGTTTGAGACCAGCCTGGCTAACATGGTGAAAGCCTGTCTCTATTAAAAATACCAAAAATTACCCAAGCATGATGGAATGTGCCTGTAATCCCAGCTACTCTGGAGGCTGAGGCAGGAGAATCGCTTGAACCCAGGAGGCGGAGGTTGTGGTGAGCTGAGATCCTGCCACGGCACTCTAGCCTGGGCAACAGCGCCAGACTTCTTCTCAGAGAAAGAAAGAAGGAAGGAAGGGAGGGAGGGAGGGAGGGAGGGAGGGAGGGAGGGAGGAAGGAAGGAAGGAAGGAAGGAAGGAAGGAAGGAAGGAAGGAAGGAAGGAAGGAAGAAAGAAAGAAAGAGAGAAGAAATCTATTCACCAGTAGGAGAAGGTCCTCATTCCCTAATTGGCCTGAATTGGCTATTCATTTCTCTCCTCTCTGCTCATGCTCCAGGCTCCACTGCCCTGAAGACATTTGCTGTGACCCAAATACAGAAGGGTCTCTTCACCTCAAAACGCTCATTCAGCTTTCAAGCCCTAGCTCATGAGTTAGCTCCTGATGTGGCCATTTGTAAAGTCACTTCAGAAGGGGGTACTTTATTTAAACCTTTCTTATGGAACTTCCCACACTAGGAATATTATCAATTTACACATCTATCTTCTCCAGTAGGTTGTAAAGGACTATCTTCATCCTTTGTATCATAAGTGCCTGGCACACAACAAATCTCAGAAAATGTTTATTGTATAAATAAATGAACAACATCAACAATAACAGCTTTAACAATAGCAATACAGGTTGAATATCTTTTATCCAAAATGTTTGGAACTAGAAGTGTTTTGGGTTTCGCATTTTTATGGATTTTGCAATATTTGCATTATATTCTTAGCCTTGCTTCAGCATCTCCAATCTGAAAATCCAACATCCAAAGTCTCCAGGGAGCATCTCCTTTGAGTGTCATGTGGGTGCTTAAAAATTTTCAAATTTTGGAGCATTTTGGATGTCAGATTTTTGAATCAGGAAACTCAACTTGTAATACCTTAAATTTGTATTGTGCAGGCTGGGCACAGTGGCTCACGCCCACTGTCGAGGCGGGCAGATCACTTGAGGTCAGGAGTTCCTGATCAACCTGGCCAACATGGTGAAACCCTGTTTGTACTAAAAATTCGAAAATTAGCCAGGCGTGGTGGCACATGCCTGTAATCCCAGCTACTCAAGAGGCTGAGGCAGGAGAATCGCTTGAACCCAGGAGGCGGAGACTGCAGTGAGCCAAGATCATGCCAGTGCACTCCAGCCTGGGTGACAGAGGGAGACTCCATCTCAAAAAAATACATGTATACATTTGTATTGTGTATTTGAGTTGGTAATACATTTTCATATATAGGTTACATTTTGCTATTGAAAAGCAATTCATTGTGAATAGCAACATGCTCATAAACATGGGGAGAAAATAGGCACTGGGGCAAAATAAACAAATAGTTCCAAGAACTTGGAGTTTTGGTTAGCTAGGAAGGCAGCTTGAAATCAGGAATTTACTTCAAGTTCTTCTTTTGAATTCCTGTTGAAATAAGGACAACTCTATGTCAGTCTTGTAAACTAGAGAGGGTTGCTCAGCATATGCCAGAAACACTGAGAAGTCTCAGTGGATGTCTCAGGTGGATATGCAGGACACTGGGTGGAAGGGCAGAGCCCATCATCAGGGAGGTGCTGTTCTTGCCACATCTGGAGATGCTGGAGGGGTTTGCTTTGAGTGGGAACAACTGGTAATGCTGGACAGTGACCCGATGCTGGGGACCATTCAGCGTGGAGATCTCCATTGGTCTTGCCCCTGGCTTAGTCTTGGCATGTGCAGCTGGGATGGAAATGCTCCTTCAGTGGACAATTACAGCAGTTAAGACATGGCTACCTCGTTCAGCCAATAGGAGGCGGTCACCTACAAACATCCCTTCAAAAGGTCCAAGGCTCCCCTGAGAGCTTGGATGCTGGGGAATGGTGCACCTTCCCTGCTGCTCACTGCACCTCTCACCCAAAGAAAAGCCACAGGAAATCTAAGCCCTTTCTGCAGTCTGGCATCAGCATATGAAAGATTCCAATGAGGAATTTCAGAACCCATCCCAGCTCCCAAATCTGAGTAAGCACCGACCTCTTGAGTAGGGCTGATCAAATGCAAATGCGGCAAAATCAATGTACATATGAAAAGATTCACTGGCTCAAAGATGGGAGCTAAATGAGGAATCAAAACAAATATCCCATATGGAATTGCTATAAAAAATCAGAGAAAACTTAAAAGTAGTGATTTTCAAGCATGACCCACTAGTGAGGACTAAAAATCAATTTAGTGGGTTGGAACCAACTTCCTTTTTCTAAAACAAAAAAATAATGGCATATATCAGATTGCATAAGGCTCTTAGCAAAATCATATTGTATATTATCTTTTTCATAGCAAAGGTATTTTATATTATTTTTATTATACCATAGTAAAGGTATTGTTTCATGAAACTTTTTAGTTATATATATTTATTTATGTATACATATAAGTCTTATGTGTGTTTATGTGATCCATGTACTATGATGTAAAATGTAAATTCTTACTGTAAGTTGAGATTTTTTAATTTTTAAAATTCTTTAAAAATTATTTTTATTTATTTCTCTATTTATTTATTTTTTGAAACAGGGTCTCACTTTGTTGCCCAGGCTGGAGTGCAGTGGTGCAATTCCAGCTCACTGCAGCCTTGACTCCGTGGGCTCAGGTGATTCTCCCACTTCAGCCTCCCGAGTAGCTGGGACTACAGGCATATGCCACCACATCTGGATAATTTTTCGTAGTTTTATTAGAGATGAGGTTTTTTGCCATGTTGGCCAGGCTGGTCTCAAACTCTTGAGCTTGAGTGATCTGCTTGCCTCAATCTCCAAAAGTGCTGGAATTAAAGTCGTGAGCCACCATGCCTAGCCTAGGTCAAGATTTTAAAAGTTTCATAAATAGTTCTGTAGAACACTGGGTGGAGTTTGGGATGGTGAAAATGTGTCAGGAGAGTATTGTAACTGAAATATTCCTGATCTTCTCTTTCAAAAAGATGGCCTTCTCCCCATTATCCAAGGCAAGGATTTCAGGCCTGAGTCAGCCATAAGCTGATCTCTCTTTTTTTCTGTACTTACCTCCTCATAAATGTATTAAGAGAGCCTTGAGCAATGGTGAGGGTTGGAGAAGGTGGTCAGGTGGCCCAGTCTTATGCGCCTTCTCTCTCTTCCTTCCTTCTCATTCTCCAAGGGTAGTTGTAGCCAAACTGCAGATACCAGAGAATCCTGCAGCAGTTGCTGAGAACACAGGATACCTGTCACATTTACTGAAGCAATGGCTGGACAATGTGTCCCCTGCATTGAGCTAGTTGTCAGAAGCAGAAAATAAAAGTGTGTGTGTGTGTCTCTCTGTGTGTGTGTGTATGTGTGGTGAAAAAGAGAAATATAGCTACAAATAATCTTAAATGATATATAACTTCTTACCAAAACCCAAACCAAAACAATCACACATACACCCACACACATGTATGCACACATACCCACACCCCCCCAACATACAGCAGTTGGACCATCAAAATCTGAAAAGTTCTTTCAGGCCAAAGACTCTATAATGCTCTATAGCTGTTATTTTGCATTTCTTTGAATCTCCTCCCAGTTCTATTTAGAGATCACTAGATGTTAATTTAATGCCCCTGCCCTTAGTTTCCCAGGAAGGAGATCTTAGTTGTGCATCCACGAACAACTTTTTGAGCTGCTTTCCGGCTTCTATTCTATTTCTCCCAGTAGGCAGATCATATTTTGGGTTTCTTTGTTTTAAGTTCGTGGTTTTTGTTTTTGTTTTTCCCTGTTTTTCTTTTTAGGTTGTAGTTAAGTGGTGTATACAAATTTATTACCAATTTATTATATTGCCACTTTGTATTTTAATCTTTACTATAAAATAAAATCTTTAACCTCATTCTTCTCCATGCCTCAACAGTATTCCATATATCTTGATGATCAGTTACAACATAAGGCAAATAAGCATGGGCAATTCATCAGATTTGAATCAGAGATGGTGTTACTAAGTGAACTATTAGTTCCCCCAAAGAGTTAGCCCAAGCAAAGGTTTTGTACGATATGTAAAATGTCTTTTCTTATTTTGTATATTTTATTTGGCCAGAGAACACCTTCAAACATTAAATGTAATCATCCTTAGTCATTCAACAAAGATTTACTGAGCAATTGATAAAGGCCATTCACCATGCTAGGCCTCATGGATCAACTTGAAATATGACAGACATAGTCTGCCCTCAGGGAGCTTAGAGTTCAGTAGACATGACCAATGGTGACGGAAGCCACTGCAGTAGCATCAGATGAGTGCTTTGGTAGCCGAAGAACCTGTTCTCAGAGCACAGACAGCACTGGGGGTCTGTATTGGTATGTGGTTTCATTTTAAAGAAGTATTATCCAAAAACAGGGTTTGAAGAGTGATGAAAATTTAGCATCATCAAGGACTATAGAAAGTTTGGAAGGCATTGGAAGCTGCCTGCACCAAGTCCTGGAAGCTAGAGAGTGCATGGGACATTCAGGGGACTGAAAAGGTTTAGTGCTGTACTAGAATGCAGTTCAAGATAGGGCAGAGCAAGAGCCTGGAGGGGTTGGGGGAGCAGACCATGATGATAAAAAAATTGACAGTCAGGTCACAAAACAAGACAAACTTTAAGTTAAGTCTCAGTGATGGTTGTTAATAAGATTTTGAAATAAAGCAAATGATAAAAATAATCTTAGGCTGGGTGTGGTGGCTCACACTTGTAATCCCAGCACTTTGGGAGGCCAAGGTGGGTGGATCATTTGAGGTCAGGAGTTAGAGACCAGCCTGGCCAACCTGGTGAAACCCCGTCTGTACTAAAAATACAAAAATTAGCCGGGCATGGTGGCACATGCCTGTAATCCCAGATACTCGGGAGGCTAAGGCAGGAGAATGGCTTGAATCTAGGAGGTGGAGGTTGCAGTGAGCCGAGATCATGCCATTGCACTCCAGTCTAGGCCACAGAGCAAGATTCCGTCACAAAAACAAAACAAAACAAAACAAAACAAAACAAAAAAACTTGAGAGATGATATATAATGATATATGATGTCCCCTAAATAGTCAATCGCTCTGAGAGCACCTAGCACCTCACCTCTTGCATAGGGAAGAGGCATTAGATAGTGCCATTCTTGCAATCGATGAAGAGGAAAAATACAGGCTCAAATATTGCTTTGAAAAATTCTTTACATAGCCACCAGTAATATCAAATAAAATGAATGAAAACAATGATTCATTAAGAAGGAAAAGAAAGTGTGAATAAATTGACTGGAAAACAAGAAAAGGAATAATTAAGAAGCTGTAATAAGAAAAACAAAACATGTGAGAAGAAAGATGAATTAATTAAGTTCTGTAGTAAGATTACACATTAAAATAAAAGAGACTCTCAGATTCAGTTTACAAAAGGGAAAGAAGAAAAGCCTAAGGAAACAAACTCTCTCTCCCCAGTCCAACTATATCCCACTTTCAAGAGACACATTTAAAACTTAATCACATAAAGTTACAAAAAAAGGGATGGGAAAATACTGTGCAAATGCACATTAAAAGAAAGTGAGGTGTCAGTGTGAATTTTTTCAGACAAAATAAAAATTGAGGCAACTATTAAATAGATCAAGAATTACTTTTTACAAAATGATAAAAAGAACACTCGATGAAGGCATTAAAATCAGAAAACTTTGGGTAAGCATAAAGGCATTGAAATATGTAAAACAAAAAAATTAGAGATATACTCCAAATACAGTGTTAGAATTCAATGTACACCACTGTAAGACTTCTTCAGATTAATTAGACAAAATGTACCTAAAGAGCTTGAATTCTATGACTTACAAGATTGAATATGTGCTTACATATGTATGCAGTCATGTGTTGCATGGCAATGGAGATAAGTTCTGAGAAATTTCATCATTGTACAAATGTTACATAGTGTACTTAAACAGACCTGGATGGAATAGTCTACTACACCCCAAGGCTATATGGTATAGCCTACCGCTTCTAGTCTACAAACCTGTATAGCATGTTATTGCAGGCAATTGTAACACAGTACTAAGTATTTGTGTATCTGAATATTTGTAAACAAAAGGTACAGTAAAAATAACGGTATTTTAATCTTATGGGACCACTATCATATATGCAGTTCTTTGTCGACCATAATGACTGCATTTTAATATCACAGTTGAAAATATAAATATTTGAAACTCAAAGCAGAGAATAATCATTCTTTTCAAATGTGCACAGAACACATAAAACATTTAATCACATCGTATACTGGCTAACAAATAAACCTCAATGAATTCCAACAAATAAAAATATCTAAGACACATCCTGTGGCACGATGCAATTAAACTGGAATTTTCTAATACAGAATTATAAGAACAGCAAGACTAAATCTGGGAAATTTAACCACATGAAATTAACAATAACAACAAAAATCTCCTGAAGAACTGAGTTTAAATTGGGAATCAAAACTGCAATTGCAGACCATTCTTAAAATAACAATTAGAATATTGTATTTCAAAATTCCTGGGTTGTGGCCAAAAGGATGTTCAGAAGAGAATTTCTGGCTTTAAATAATGATGATGATGATGACATGGTGACAATAAAAACCACCCAACAAACCATGCTAAGAAATTTACATCCAGGCCGGGCGTGGTGGCTCATGCCTGTAATCTCAATACTTTGGGAGGCCGAGGCGGGCGGATCACGAGGTCAGGAGATTGATACCATCCTGGCTAACACGGTGAAACCCCATTTCTACTAAAAAAAAATACAAAAAATTAGCTGGGCGTGGTGGCGGGCGCCTATGGTCCCAGCTACTGGGGAGGTTGAGGAAGGAGAATGGCGTGAACCCGGGAGGCAGAGCTTGCAGTGAGCCGAGATTGTGCCAGTGCACTCCAGCCAGACTCTGTCTCAAAAAAACAAAAACAAAAACAAAAAAACCAAAAAAAAACACCCAGAAATTTACATCCAATATTTCAATTTATAATCACAATGTTGCTGTGAGATGGCTAATCATCCCCATCTTACAGATATTTAAAAAGTGGGTCACAAAAAGACTAAGTAGATTTTTTAAAATTTCAACTTTATTTTAGATATAGTGGGTACATATGCAGGTTTGTTACATGGGTATATTACAACTAGGTAGTGAGCATGATACCCCATATGTATTTTTTTTAACCCACACCCCACCTCCCACCCACCCACCCACAGTGTCTGTTGTTTCCATGTTTATGTTAATATGTGACCAATCTTTAGCTCCTACTTACAACTGAGAACATGAGGTATTTGGTTTTCTGTTTCTATGTTAATTTGCTTAGGATTATGTATGGTCTCTAGCTCCATCCATGTTGCTGCAAAGGACATGATTTCATTCTATTTTATGGCTGCATAGTATTTCATGGTGATATGTACCACATTTTCTTTACTCCACCGTTATCAGGTATCTAGGTTGATTCCATGTCTTTGCTATTGTGAATAGTCCCTCAATGAACATACGAGTGCATGTGTTTCTTTTTGTTTTTTTTTTTTTTGTTTTTTTTTTGGTATAATGATCTGGTTTTCTTTGGGTATATATGCAGTAACGGGATTGATGGGTCGAATGATAGCTCTGCCTTACGTTCTTTGAGAAATCTCCAAACTGCTTTCCATAGTGACTGAACTAGTTTACATTCCCATCAACAGTGTATAAGCATTCCCTTTTCTCTGCAACCTCACCAGCATCTATTGTCTTGACTTTTTAATAATTGTCATTCTGACTGGTGTGAGATGATATCTCATGATTTTTATTTGAATTTATCTAATGATTACTGATGATGAGCATTTTTTCATATATTTCTTGGCTGCTAGTATGTCTTCTTTCAAAAAGTGTCTGTTCATGTCTTTTGCCCATTTTTAATGGGGTTATTTGGTTTTTGCTTGTTGATTTGTTCAAGTTCCTTATAGTTTCTGGATAGTAGAACTTTGTCAGATGCACAGGTTGTGAATATTTTCTGTCATTCTGTAGGTTGTCTTTTTACTCTGTTGATAGTTTCTTTTGCTGTGGAGAAGCTCATTAGCTTAATTAGGTGGCATGATCTCAGCTCACTGTAACCTCTGCCTCCCAGGTTCAAGCGATTCTCCTGCCTCAGCCTCCAGAGTAGCTGGGATTACAGGTTCTCACCACCATGCCCAGCTAATTTTTAAAATATTTTTAGTAGAGATGGGGTTTCACCATGTTGGCTGAGCTGGTTTCAAACTCCTGACCTCAAGTGATCTGCCCGCCTTGGCCTCCCAAAGTGCTTGGATTACTGGTGTGAGCCACCCACTGCACCCGGTCTGTATTTTGGTTTTAAGATGTTTTCACAACACTTATCTCGTTGTCTCCTTTTCCCCCAAACCTTGGGAGGAAGGTAGTATAATACGTTAATGATGCATATTATCCAATATACATATAATAATATAATATACATATAATAATATAATAATAGGAATATTGCTATTTCTGAAGGGCAATATGGCACAGGGGTTAGGGTGTGGGCTCATTAATCTGACTGCCTAGGTTGTGGTCTGACTTTCTCAGTTACTAGCTGTGTAATCCTAGACAATTCGCTTTACTTCTCTGTGCCTCAGTTTTCTCACCCGTTAAATGGAGAATGTTAAAAATAGTATATATCTCATATAGATTTTACAAGGATAATATTATAGGCACTTACATGAGAAAATTCACCTAAAACAGAACAGTAATTGCTTGATAGATATTATGATGATTATTATCTCTATTTTAGCATGGGGCCACTAATTCTGAGGAATTAAGCACTCAATGAATTCAATCACATTTATGGAGTCCCTTCAATGTGCTAGACAGTGTGCAAGAGTTATAGTTGACGGTGCTCAGAGGATAATGATGGAGACAGGGACAAACCAGATCATTCTTATTTCTGATGTGGCCAAAGTGCAGGCACAGACATGTCAGGGAAATCATGGGTACACTGGAGAAGACAGACAGTGTGGGGAGGGGCATCTTGGGGGAGGTGGCTGTTGAAAGCAGGATATTCCAGGAAACCAGTCTGGATGGTGGTAAGAGGTGGGAATGGGCAGAGGGATATGGGCTCGCAGCGGCTTGTAGGAGCTCACAGGGGCTTGGAAGAATTTGCTGGGAGTGGCGGAAGAGGTGATGAGCACAGTGGAGTCAAGTTTGAGGCAGGGATGAACTGGGACAACAGAGAGGGTCATTGTCCAATTCAGAACCTGAGATCTCTTGTTCTTTTTTTTAAGGAGCACAAGTGATCCTTAAAGATCCAAGAGTGAATTCTAAGCAAGGGAGGATTTCATTTGTCTAAGCAAGTCCTGCAATCAAAGGTGCCAGGTCAGCAGGTCCTCATATCCTTTCTGGAGAAGCTCAGAGTACTCAATAGCCCACTCACTTTTCCCTTCTTGCAGGGACACTTTAGTCCATGCCCTGACTGCCTCCCTCCTTGCCTACACTCGCCAGAGTGGCCCTGCACCCAGGCATGACTCAATTGGCCCAGATGAACTCTGCAGCCTCTAGCAATACCACAGTTACACTGATTTCAAAACAACATCTGGAATTGTCGATTTTTGTTTTTGTTGCAATTGGTTTTGGGGACTTAGCCAAAAATTATTTGCCAAAGCAGATGTTGATAAGGATACTTCTTAAGTTTTCCTCTAGGATTTTTATAGTTTGAGATCTTATATTTAAGCCTTTAATCCATCTTGAGTTAGTTTTTGTATATGGTGAAAGGTAAGGTTCTGGTTTCATTCTTCAGCATATGGCTAGCCAGTTTATCCAGAAACATTTATTAAATAGGGAGTCCTTTCCTCATTACCGGTTTTTGTTGGCATTGTTGAAGATCCGATGGTTGTAGGGGTACAGTTTTATTTCTGAGTTTTGTATTTCATTTCTTTGGTCTATGTGTCATTTTCTATACCAGTGCCATGCCGTTTTGGTTACTGTAGCCTTATAGTATAGTGTGAAATTGGGTCATGTGATGCCTCTGGGTTTGTTCTTTTTGCTCAGAATTGCCTTGGCTATTTGGGTTCTTTTTTGATTTAGTATGAATTTTAGAATAGTTTTTCTAATTCTGTGAAGAAGGACACTGATAGTTTGATAGGAATACCATTGAATCTTTAAATTGCTTTGATCAGTATGGTCATTTAAACAATACTGATTCTTCCAATCCATGAGCATGGAATATTTTTCCACTTATTTGTTTCATTTCTGATTTCTTTCAGCTGTATTTTGTAGTTCTCCTTGTAAAGATCTTTCACCTCTTTCGTTATTCATTTTCTTTGTGGCTATTGTAAGTGGGATTGTGTTCTTGATTTGACACTCAGCCTGGACATTATGGGCATATAGAAATGCTACTGATTTTTGCACATTGATTTTGTATCCTGAAATCTTGCTAAAATCGTTTATCATTTCTAGCAGCCTTTTGTTGGAGTCTAGGGTTTTCTAAGTATAGATTCATATTGACAACGAAGAGAGATAGTTTGACTTCTTCTTTTCCTAATTTTCTTTTGCCTGATTGCTCTGGCCAGGACTTCCAGTACTATGTTGAATAGGAGTGGTGAGAGTGGGCATCCTCGTCTTATTCCAATCCTCAAGGGGAATGGTTCCAGCTTTTTCCCATTCAGTAAGATATTGGCTATGGGTTTGTCATAGATGGCTCTTATTATTTTGAGTTTATCTTCCTTAGATGCCTAGTGTGTTGAGAGATTTTTTGTTTGTTTGTTTGTTTGTTTGTTTTCATAGACAGGATCTCACTCTATCATCCAGGCTGGAGTGCAGGTGCGATCATTGCTCACTGCAACCTTGACATTCTGGGCCTGAGTGGTCTTCCCACCTCAGCCTCCTTAGTAGCTGGGACTACAGGCATGTGCCATGACTGGTTAGTTTCTGTATTTTGAATTCTTTTTTTTTTTAGACAGAGTTTCACTCTTGTCACCCAGGCTGGAGTGCAGTGGCTCAATCTCTGCTGCTTGCAACCTCTACTTCCTGGGTTCAGGCTATTCTCCTGCCTCAGCCTCCCAAGTAGCTGGGATTACAGACATGCACCACCACACCCAGCTAATTTTGCAGTTTTTAGTAGAGACAGGGTTTTGCCATGCTGGCCAGGCTGGTGTCAAACTCCTGACCTCAGGTGATCCACCCACCTCAGCCTCCCAAAGCACTGAGATTACAAGCATGAGCCACTTTGCTCGGCCTAGTTTTTGTATTTTTAGTAAAAACAAAGTCTCACTATGTTGTCTTGGCTGGCCTTTAACTCCTGTGCTTAAGCAATCTGCCCCTCTTGGCTTCCCAAAGTGCTAGAATTACAGGCATGAGCCACTGCACTTGGCCATGTTTAGGTGTTTATTATTATTATTAAGCAATGTTGAATTTTATCAGAAGTTTTTTTTTCTGTGTCCATTGAGATGATCTTACGTTTTTTTGCTTTTAATTCTATTTATATGGTAAATCACATTTATTGATTTAAGTATACTGAACCAATCTTGCATCCTAGGAATCAAGCCTACTTGATCGTGGTGAATTAACATTTTGATATGCTGGATTCAGTTTGTTGACGATTTTTGCATCTATGTTCATTAGGGATATTGGAGTGGAGTTTTCTTACTTCATTGTGTCTCTGACCGATTTGGCTATTAGACTGATGCTGGCTTCATAGGATAAGTTAGGGAGGAGTGCCTTCTCCTCAATTTTTTGGAATAGTTTTGGTAGGATTGATACCAGTTCTTTGTACATCTGGTAGAATTTGGCTGTGAATCCATCTTGTCTAGGGCTTTTTTTTTTGGTTGATAGGTTTCTTATTACTGATTCAATTTCAGTGCTTGATATTGGTCTATTCAGAGTTTCAATCTCTTCCTGATTCAATCTTTGGAGATTGTGTGTTTCCAGGAATTTTTCTATTTCCTCCAGATTTTCTAATATGTGTGCATAGATTTGTTCATAGTATTCTCTGAGGAATGTTTGTTTGTCTTTGAGATCAGTTATAATGCCATCTTTATTTATTTATATATACATATACATCTGTATATGTGATCTATGTGTTTATGTGATCTATGTACTGTGATGTAAAATGTAAATTCTTACTGTAAGTCAAGATTTTTTTAATTAAAAAAGTTTTTTAAAAATTATTTTTATTTATTTATTTTTTGAGACAGGGTCTCACTCTCTTGCCCAGGCTGGAGTGCAGTGGTGCAATCCTGGCTCACTGCAGCCTTGACTCCCTGGGCTCAGGCGATTCTCCCACTTCAGCCTCCCAAGTAACTGGGATTACAGGCTCCCTCCACCACACCTAGCTAATTTTTGTATTTTTAGTAGAGACAGGGTTTTCACTATATTGGCCAGGTTGGTCTTAAACTCCTGACCTCAAGTGATCTGCCTGCCTCAGCCTCCAAAAGTGCTAGGATTACAGGCATGAGCCACCATGCCCAGCCCTTCTCTTTTTAAATATAGCTAGCTGTCTATCAATCTTATTTATTTTCTTGAAAAAACAATTCTTGGTTTCACTGATCTTTTATATGGATTTTGCACCTCAATTTCATTCAGTTCTTCTCTAATTTTAGTTATATCTTTCCTTCTGTTAGTGTTTGGGTTAGTTTGTTCCTTTTTTGTTCTAATTCCTTTAGGTACAAAGTCAGATTGTTAATTTAAGATCTTTCTGATTTCTCGATGAAGGTGTTTAGGGCTCTAAACTTTCCTCCTAACACTACTTTAGCTGCATCCCAGAGATTTTGGTAAGTTGTATCCCTATTTTCATTAATTTAAAAGAGTTTTTAAAATTTCTGCCTTAATTTCTGTGCTCATCCAGGAGTTATTCAGAAGCAAGTTGTTTAATTTCCACATATTTATGTAGTTTTGAGAAATCTTCTTGATATTGATTTATATTTTTATTACACTGTACTTTGATAATGTGCTTGGTATGAGTTCAATAACTTATTTGAAGTTATTGAGACTTGCTTTAGGAATTAACATGTGATCTATGTTAGAATATGTTTCACGTGTGGATGAGAAGAATATATTTTCTATGGTTGTTGTATGGAGTTCTATAGATGTCTAGTAGGTCTAACTGGTCAAGTGCTGAGTTTAAGTCCAGAGTGTCTTTACTGGTTTTCTGCCTTGATGATCTGTCTAACATTGTCAGTGGGGTGCTGTTGCCTCTCACTTTTATTGTATGGTTGTCTAAGTCTTTTTGTAGGCCAAGAAGGACTTGTTGTATGAATCTGGGTGCTCCAATGTTGGGTGCAGTATATATTTAGGATAGTTAAATTTTCTTGTTGGATTGTATCCTTTATTATTATATAATGCCCTTCATTATCCCCTTAATTTTTATTGGGTTAAAGTCTGTTTTAAAGATAGTGACTCCTGTTCTTTTTTGTTTTCCATTTGCATAGTATATCTTTCTTCATCTTGAGTCTACGGGAGCTACATGAGATAGGTCTTTCGAAGTAATAGATGGTTGGGTCTTGTCTTTTTATCCAGCATGCCCCTCTGTGCCTTTTAAGTGGGAAGATTTAGCCCATTTACATTTACAAGGTTAGTATTGATATGCATGATTTTGATCCCATCCTCATGTTGTTAGCTGATTGTTATATAGATTTGATTGTGTAGTTGCTTTATAGTGCCTGTGGGCTATGTGCTTAAGTGTGCATTTTGTTTTTTTGTTTTTTTGTTTTTTTCTTTTTCTTTTTGTTTTGTGGCAGTAGGTGTTGTTCTTTTGATTCCATGTTTAGTATTCCCTTAAGAATCTCATGTAAGACTGGTCTAGTTAAAACAAATTCCATCAGCATTTGCTTGCCTGAGAAGAATTTTAGCTCTCTTTCACTTATGAAGCCTAGTTTGCTTCACTTATAAAGCTTAGTTAGCTATGTGCTTAAGTGTGTTTTCTGTGGTAGCAGGTGTCATCCTTTTAATTCCATGTTTAGCACTCCCGTAAGGACTTCTTGTAAGGCTGGTCTAGTTTAAACAAATTCATTAAGCATTTGCTAGTCTGAGAATGATTTTATTTTTCCTTCACTTATGGAGCTTAGTTTGGCAGGATATGAAATTCTTGGTTGGAATTTCTTTGCTTTGAGAATGCTGAAAATAGGCCCCCAATCTCTTCTGACTTGTAAGGTTTCTGCTGAGAGGTCTGCTGCTGCCTAATAGGGTTCTTTCAGTTTATGATTTACCCTACTCTCTATTTGCCTTTAAGATACATATATTTTTTTGTTTGCATTGACCTTGATGAATCTGATGACTATGTGTCTTGGTGATGGTTGTCTTGTGTAGTATCTAGCCAGGATTCTCTATATTTGTCATATTTGCATATCAACCTCTGTAGCAAAATTGGAGAAATTTTTGTGGACTATATCCTCAAATATATTTTCCAAGGTGCTTATTCTCTCTCCTTTTCTCTCAGGAATACCAATGAATTGTAGATTTGATCTCTTTACATACTCTCATATGTTTTAGAGATTTTGTTCATTTTTCTTAATTCTTTTTTCTTTTCCTTTATCTGATTGAGCTGATTCAAGGAACCAGTCTTAGAGCTCTGAGAGTCTTTCCTCAGCTTGATCTATTCTGCTGTTGATATTTCTGATTGTAGTATGAAATTTTTGTAGTGAGTCTTTCAGCTCCAGAAGTTCAGTTTGGTTCTTTCTTAAAATGGCTATTTTGTCTTTCAGCTCTTGTATCATTTTACTGGATTTCCTGGATTGATGCGGCTTCAACTTTCTCATGAATCTCAATGAGCTTCCTTGCTATCCAGATTCTGAATTCTATGTCTGTCATTTCAGTCATTTCAGACTGAGCAAAAAACCATTGCTGGGGAACTAGTGGACTCATTTGGAGGTAAGGGGACACTGGCTTTTTAATTTGCCAGAGTTGTAACTAGTTCTTTCTCATCTGCAAGGGTTAGTGTTCCTTTAACTGTGGTGTAAGTTGATTATACTTAGTTGGCTTTGTTTCTGGATGTTTTCAGAGGGTCGGAGCTCTGTACAGGATCTTTATGTGTGGGTGAATTCTTGTGTTTGGTTTCACAGATGCATATATTAGTAAGATAATTTTTGGTGTTGCAGCTCAGTCTGTGATCCAGTAGATGATGTGGAAGAGTGATGGCCAATAGGTAGTCTAATAACCAGTCACACTACTCTTTTGTATTTCCTCATGTTGACAGGTGTGCTCTGCAGTCGGGGGTGGAGACAAATGGCCCCTTCACCAGGTCTGCTCATGAGCCTTGGGGGAGACCCTTTTGATCACCAGTTATGTGCCCATGTTTCTTTCGTTAGGTGTTCTGGGATGCAGGGCCCCCTCTGGGAAAGGTTGTAACAGGAAGATGTTCTTTACCGTTTCTGGATTGAACCTCATCCCTTGCCACACTCTGAGGGTGGGGGATCCTCCCTCACTCAAGTGCCAACCACAGATCTTGGCTTTGTATTCCTGAGCTGCTGTACTGTAGCCCTGGGGCACCAGGACATCCATGGCTCTGTCAGAATCCATTGTTGGATTCTGGCTGCACTGGGGATCCTATGTGCTCCAGATCACCAAGAAAGTACTCAGGTGGAGGAATGCACTCAGGCTGGGCTGAGGAGGCTGTGCTGTGCACCTGCTCCTGCAGGGTGGGTAGGCATGAGCCCTGGGAAGGGCTGGCATGTAGGAAGGCTTGCAGAACAGGTGTGCATCATTCCCAGGGAAGCCAGCCCTGCTCTCTCCTGGCTGGAAGGTCAGCTGGGGCCAGTGCCTTCCAGAGGGGAATAGAGAGTCCTGGGGGATGACCACCTATGACTGCTCTCTGCTGGAGCTGTCCAGTGCACACAAACTCCTCAGCTCCAGGCTGTCCGAAGGCCTGTCTTTGCCTGTTCACTGGGGAGATCCCCCTCCAGCTCCCACATCCTTGTGTGATTCAGGGTCCTCTGTAGCTAGAATCCCAGAGGCTAGTGGCAAGAGTGAGGCATCCTTCAGTTCCCTCACTCACCCCTTTCCCAGGAACTGTTTGGGCCAGGAACTAGCCCTAACAGCGTTTGGGTACCCCTGCAGGGTTCCCAGCTTCCTCCCTCTTCAGCCTCAGCTTCAGCATCACCTCTACCCACCCTTGGCTTTTTCTCTTTGAAGAGCTGCCCAAATTGTGGTGGCTTACTTAATAGTTTGGTCTCTCTCAGTGGGAGCAGCACTTCCTGGCTGCATGTAGTCGGCCATCTTGTTTCCCCCTCCTGCTGTTTTTGAAGAGTGTGCACCCTCCATCCAGCTGGGCAGCATCTGTCTGTCTTAGCAGCAGCAGCAGTAGCAGCAGGAGAAGGAAGACAGCAATGATGAGGCTGCCTACTGAGGACTTCCTATGGGAAGAACCCAAAGCTGCTCCCATCCCTGGCTGCTGAATTGGTCTACTGTGCCTGACACCCCAAGCAGCCCTCCTTACAGCCTTGCAGCTGAGCCTCTTCCAGCCTCCCTCCTCTCCACTGCATGCTAAATAGATTTCTTCAAGGTCAGGTATAGTAAATTGTTGGAGTGGGATTGACACCTAGGTCTGCTTAGGCTGTAAAGCTACAACATGTCACCACTACATGATATGCTATCATTTCTAAAAGAGAATAAGTTTGAGGAAACTAAATATTCAATTCTTGAAGATAGAAAAAAATAACAAAACAAATAAAAGCAAGAAGGAAAAAAGTAGCTAAAGCAGAAATAAATACGTTGGAAATCAAACCCCAAAAAGTAGATGTTTTCTCTGCTTCTAAGAATGAGTCCTTGGAAAGGACTAATAGAACAGATAGCCCTCAGTGAAGATAAAGCAAGGCAAACAGAAGGGGAGGCCAACAGAAATGCAGAACACTAGTTAGGAGAGCATATGCACAGATTTTAGAAAATATTTAAAATTGTGAGTCTGTGATAGACAGCTCTATACTAACAAACCTGAAAATCTGGATGAAACAGTACTTTTATGACAATGTAAGTGATCAAAATTAACAGAGGAAATTTTTTAGAAATTAAAATAGACCAACCAAGGAAGTAATGGAAAAAGTTTCAAAGAACTACCTAAAGGGGATGCCAGGACCAAAAAATTTTATGAAAAAATATTTCAAGCTTTTAGGACTAGATGTACTTTAAACTATTAAACTATTTCAGAAAGTAAAAGAAATGTCCAGCTTCTCATTGCTCTTTTTATAAAACCTAAGACAACCCAAATGAGATGGCAGACCATTCCTATTTGTGAATATAGATATAAAAGTCCTAAATAAAATGTTAGCAAACTCAATCCACTTATCTATTAAAAGAGATGCATACTGTGATCTAATGGGACTTAAAACAATAACAAAATATAGGTAGCTCAATTGTAAGAAAGGCACTAGTATATTTCTTCATTTTGACAAATCAAAAGAGGAAAGACACCTGATAGTAACAAAGAGCTAAACAAGTATTTAATAAACAACCACCCATTCTTGATGAAAATGCTGCCAAAATTATCATTGGTAATGTGTATTTCCTTAATATGATAAAAAAAATTATGTCTCAATATATTGGTCAATATTCTACATACCAGAAAACACTACAGGAATTTCCATTAATGTCTGGAAAGAGAAACGAAAATCCTGTATTGTCATCATGATTTACTAAGGTTCTAGAAACTTTAGTCAGTAAAATTAGAAAACAAAATGAAATAAGTGACCCAAATATTTGTAAATGAAGCAAGTTTGTTAATGTTCAGAGGTTACATGATTGAAAATTCAAAATAAACTACTGAATAGTTATTAGAATTAATATGAGATCTGCAAGTTTGCAAGTTATGAAGTAAATATACAAAAGTCACTTATGTATATGTAAAGACTAACCAATTAGAAAATATATTTTACAAATAATTCAATTCAAAATAGAAAAAATGTTCAGGAAAAATGTAATTAATCATATTTACAGCCCAAATGAAGAGTATAAAATGTTATTGAAGTCTGAAAAGAAAAATTGAAGGAATATAAAAACAAAACAACAATTAAAAAAATAAGTCCCTGGATGGGAAGACTTTCTCGCCTAATTCATCTATAAATGCAAAGCAATTCCAATAAAAATTTCCACCAGACATTTTAGAACCTGATAAAATTACTTCACAATTACTAGCTGACAAAAAATTAAGCATAAATTTCTATTTTGTTCCTGCAAATAGAAAGTCTTTCTTTTTCTTATCATAATTGTGACATGATTATTGTAAAAAGAAATCAAGTGTAGGAAATTACACTGAAAGGAAAGACTCCTTGTAAATATCATCCCCTAGCACCTTGCTGTACCTTCCCAAAAAGTTATCAATAGTTTGATTTTATTGATGCAAGTAAGTTATTTGTAAATAAAACTCAACTCCAGCTATTTTGTGGTTTTTCAGCTTTACAATATATTGCAGACTTATTTCCAAATCTATATATGTATCTATTTTATTTTTGTGATTGGCTGCATGGTATTTCATCATACAAATGTATCATAATATATTTAACAAAATCTCCCATTCATATACATTTAGAATTTTTTTTCTCCTCTTTTACTGTTTTCTGAGTAGCTTTTTTTTTTTTTTTTTTTAAATCCATGCTATGTGCAAGGCAATAAGCTAAGTATCTCTCAGAATTATTTTCTTTAGCCTTCACGGTTGATAGCATTGTTTTCTCCAAGCCATAAAGGTGTTAAATACTTTGCTTAAGTTGTCCAGATACTAAGCAACAGATCTGGCATACAGGGCAAGGTCAATTTCAGAGTCTAAGCCTTTAAGCAGTATGTTTATAATCCTGCTTGTCCATCCTCCCAATTATTAACAATTATTAATTAACAACACTGTAGCTTTGTGCAGTTGACCTCTCATTTCATTCTGCAATGACATTGACTGAGTGCATCCTAAGTGTGAAGTCCTGCTCTGGGCACAGGGATTCCATGAGGAATGAGCTTTAGCCAGTCTCTCAAGAACAATGATGGGTGGATATGCCCTTATTTATCTGGGTGGAAACGCCTTTATTTATCTAGCTCCTTCTTGAGATTAACTATATAGTAGGCCTTTACCATATTGGAGGTAATATATACTGAGTGGGAAATCCCTTTTCTGACTTATCCTGTGCCCCAGGGGCCTGGATCTTGTTGAGGCCATCCTGATGCCCCACTCATGCCTGTGCACTGATGGTTAGGTTCTCCTTCCAGGATGCTGAAAGTGCAGTGGTCCCTGTGAGGGGCTTCTCCAGGGTCTCAAGGACTTTTCTGAGGAGCAGCATTGAAAATCTTCCCTGACGACTCTTGACTTGTCTTCTACTCTGAGGTTAGCCCACTGTGGCTCCTTGTCACTCTGATGTTGGTTGGTTACCTGGAGTCCATCATTCTGTTGTCCTAGTTGAGATGGTTTCCTTGAGAACACTTCATATGTTGTTGGTCCTGGAAAAGTCTGTTGGAAAGGGCCTCTGAAACACTCGTCTGCCATTCATTCACTGAACATGCCGAATGCCCCTTCTTTGTGTCAACCCCCATCAAAGCTTTGGGGACCAAAAATTAATGAGACTATATCTATCTCTCCTCTCTAGGAGGTAACAGTATAGAGGAAGAAAGACGACAGATATGAAACTAACTTCAACACAACTTGCTTAAATTACCAGTTGGGAAACTGAGGCCCAGAGACACTGTCTTCCTAGTCCTCTGTACAGTGTATAGTGACATACACAGAACTACTCCCAGCTGCAGATCCAATGGAATCCTATTAAAGATACTCCTTTTTTTTGAGACAGGGTCTCATTGTTGCCCAGGCTGGAGTGCAGTGCTGTGATTTTGTCTCACTGCAACCTCCACCTCCCAGGCTCAAGCAATCTCTCCATCTCAGCCTCCTGAGTAGCTGGGACCACAAGCACATGCCGCCATGCTGGCTAATTTTTTTTTTTTTTTGTATTTTTGGTAGAGATGGGGTTTCACCAGGTTGCCCGGGCTGCCCTTGAACTCCTGAGCTCAAGCAAATCACCCGCCTTGGCATCCCAAAGTGTTGGGATTACAGGCGTGAGCCACTGTACCCCACCTAAGATATTCTTTTAGAAAGAGAAAGAACAATACATTTCTTCATTCCTTATCATTGAGTTATTCTTTAATTGACAAAGACAAAAATTATCCCCTGGGCTAGAGTGACCAAACTTTAAAAATTGCCTTTGATATAGGACACTGTTGGAGAATTCAGCAATTTGAAACACATTTTACCAGCTAGTTCTCCTTTCTCCATATAGGTATTTACCCTCCCAAAGATCTCCAGTGAGTTAAATGTATTTTATCCAGATGGAAATACTGTGGCCTTTCCTCCGGTGGGTTAGCTTTACCTAGCACAAAAACAGGCACTTGACAGTTTCTCAACAAGTGCTTGCTGAATGATATAAAATAAAATAAAATTAAATTTAAAAAACCCATAAAGGAAGGAAGGAAGGAAGGAAAGAAGGAAGGAGGAGGAAGGGAGGGACAGACTAACTGATCCTGCTTCACAGCACATATTCTGCAATTTTTTGAACTCCTTTAAAGGGGAGGAACTATCCATTTATTTTCAATTCAGCTCTATCCTTTTGGCTCTGCATTTTCTAAATAAATGACAGCTCTGCCATGGTAAAAACATATACTGATAACTATGATGATGAGTCAGTCCTGTCCCACTTTTTTTGGTACAGTGTCCTTACCCTTATAAGATGTGATGGGGAGACCCCTTCCAGAGCTAGTATTCTGTGGAAGATAGAACTAAAGAGCAAATACACTAGCCCAGTTGGGGAGACATGGGAAAGCCTTCAGGGAGTTGGAGAGCAGTTTTCTAGGGAGTTGCAGAACTTCTCAGTTTTTCTGCTGGGAATTAAAAGCAACTGATCGCATTAGCTTAGCCATGTTAGAAACCTTCCTTGTGCATCCTCTCCCCACGCCCTGGAATCCTCTGGAGAAGACCCACAAGGCTGTCTTGTGGAGGGTCCACCAGAGGCAGAGAAAATCTGGCAAGAGTTTGACAAGTTGTCATAGAGCCTGGGGAAAAATAAGGGAAAGCTCATTAGTTCCAACCTTTTGAAGGCAGCTGGACTGGAGGACTGGCACAGGCTTGCCCCCAAGCTCTGCTGACATTCGGTTCCTTTAGGGAGCAATAGCTGGTTCCAATGTCCTGAGCTCAATTACTGAAACTAAGATGAACCATGTGACCACAGCACTGTGTTTTCAATTATTCTCTCTCCCTTCCTCTCTCTCGGTGCCAGGCCTGGAGGGAAGGCAATCTCCCACAGAAGTCCAATTCTGGCTTCTCCGCTACAGCTCTTTTGCAATTGTTCTCTTCTTCCTTAAAAAAAAAAATTTCCATAATGACAAGGCTCATTTTGAAAACTGCCTTCACTCTTAACCAAAGGATTAATTCCTTGCCCCCTGGTTCATTGCCATCTCCCATCCCATGGGCCCTGCCATCCCACATGAGAGCCTAGGTTATGAAAGTGGTGATTCTCTTCAGAATAGCTTATTTTTTCAAAGCTGTCGGTACTCATCAGACACTCCTGCAAATGTCACAGTTTCCACCAAGGAATTTGATTCCTCTGTTCTCTTAAATGCTACATGCAGCCAACTATTCCACCACTGAGTGAAGCACACAACCTTACACCTAGCCCCAAAGGTCCCCAAATTTTTTTTGGTCCTGGAAAATGCCCAGTGAGTGACCTTGCTATTGCTGGGACAGTTATTGCACATTGGAAGAGGAGGTAGAAGAGAAAGGGAATTGGGTTTGCATTCCAAGAACCTGTGCAGACTGTGGCAATTCTTGGTGGGACAAGAATGCAAGAGGCTGTTATACGAGAGCCTGGCACTGGGGCATGGAAGGGGTAGAGTTGAGGCCTTGACTGGCTATGACTGGCTTCTCTCCTAGGCTTGGGGTGGGATAGGAGAGTTTCAAAAATCCTCTTGGCCCTTGGATGTCACTGTTTTCCATGCTTTATGCCAGCAACGGCAGAGAGAAGAGCCACTATTCCAGGAGGGTTTTTTTTTAAAAAAAAGCAAAAAGAAGAGTCTATTTGTGTGCATAACTGCATAGGTTGATGTGGTTTCAGACATGGCTGGATCTGGATGCTCATGTCTGAACTCAGTCCCTCTCAGATTTTCTCTCTGTCCTCTTTCTTTATCTCAGTCTCTCTCCCCACCTCTATGAGTTCTGTACCTTCTGTGTTGGCTTCACTCACAGGCAGCCCCTCTACATGGTGGACCTCAGCATCCCCATGTTTATATCTTTCCTGTTTAGCACCAGCAAAGTCCGGAAGGATTTTAACACAGCAATGATTATGTTACAAATTTCCAAATGCCCAATGGACCAGTGTTAGCTGTGACCAACACACACACACACACACACACACGCACATACACACACACATCTTTCCCCATGAAACTCTGGTGAACTATGGGAACTCCTAAGGAACTGATCAAAATGGAAAGAAGTTTGGATATATTAATATTTATAGTGACATTGGTGTGGAGAGTCACTAGTTTTGGGAACTGGAATTGGCAGGATGCAGAGAAACTCTTGGGTTGGGGATGGGGGCAGAGGAACATTCACAATCTGCATTTGGAAGATGACATCTGGAACTAAAGGCAATAATGAGGTAAAAGAGAAAACTACTTTAAAAGCTTGAAACCTATGTCGTCTTCTGCCAGTGGATCTGAGCATTGATATACTGGTTAACAAATCGTCTAAAATGAAGCAAGCTTTTTAACCAAGCAGACTGTGACCTCTGGACTTCGGTTCATGGCTGTGGGGTTTGTAAAAGGCAGACCTGACACAACAGTTTCAGTAGCTGTAGGGAAAGGAAGCAGATTCTGGGCTGAGGCTTGAAGAGGAGGTAAGCATGAGGGGAGGAAGTACAAAGTGCAGAGCATTTGCTCAAGAAGACATGAAGGAGATAAAGGAAAAGCAAGTGACAAGAGGAGGACATGGAGTTAATATGTAGTGTTTGAAAGACAGAAAAGGTTTGAGTGTGTTTATGTCCTGAGGATAAAGATCCAGCACAGAGGAAGTGATTGAGGCTAAAGGTGAGAAAGGCAATAGTCAATGAGAAGGTAGAGCCAGGGTAAAGCATGCAGGCTTCAGAGACAGATTTCCTGGTTTGATTCCTGCTTTTACTGAGTCCTAGCTATGTGATCTTGAGAAAGTCACCTAACCGCCCTGTGCCTTAGTATCTCTTCTGTAAAATGAGGATATTGATGGAGCCTACCATAGAGTTTATGAGAACTAAATAGTAAAGCAATGAGAACAATGCCTGGCACACCATAGTGAAGTTTTCAAACAGACATTGTTGGAAATGTGTTATCAAGCTGATTAGTGAAACAGTACTACTGTTGACCAGAGCTGGCGGCCCAGTTGGTGGCCGTGAATGTTTCATGGTACCAATCTGTTCAGGAGTGAGAGTGTCTCCTTCAAGGCTTAGAGATCCACAGTCAGGCATGAACTCTGCAGAGGCTTGGATTTGTCTGTGATTGGGGTTTTACTATCATTTGAGATGGAAGGACATACAGTACAAAACTTAGGCATGTTGATAAGAGGGTGCTTAATAAAATGGATCAAAGCTGAAATAATTTATACTAAAGCATCAAGCACAGTGCCTGATATATTGTAGACGTTCAATCAATCATTCACTCATTTTTGTTTGTTGCTATTGATTGCTGGGATGGTTGGTGAATAAATTGATAAAATCAAAGAGCTAATACAGAAAACAATAAATGTATGCAATGTGAGTATTGAAAAACAGTCTACTGTTAGGCAGAAATTCTCTTCGGA
The DNA here is from genome assembly GCF_008728515.1 of Papio anubis. NCBI lineage: Eukaryota > Metazoa > Chordata > Mammalia > Primates > Cercopithecidae > Papio > Papio anubis. The sequence continues at coordinate 107,875,335 of NC_044982.1, read as the reverse complement.
GGATATGTGAAAGGGTTTTGATGTAATGAAATGTTATTAGGTCTCTGCTATTCCTTATTCAATACTGGATGTGCACAAACAGCAGTACCAATGGGCCAAGAGCATCCCACAATTTGTTGTTCTGGCGACAGCCTCTCTTTTGTGGCTTGGGCCTGAGTCAGAACTTTTTAGGATACAGCATCAGGGCCTCTTTCACCACCTGCTTCACGGAAACTGAATCCATGGGAGGCTCCTCTTGGCAAAGCTGAGCCGGGCTCTTGGCCTGACTGGAAAGCCTATCTTTGGTCTGTCTGGCTGTGAGAGTTTGACCCAGTGCGGGTAGGTGATGAAGCAGGAGCCCCTGGGCTTGACTGTGGCTCTGGCCAAGTGTTTGACTTTAGGCCTGGAGAAAGGCACTCATGTTTGCTGGGAACCTGTTATGTGCTCATCCCTTTAGCAGGCATTTGCCAAGTGTCACCTTCTTTTATGCTCACATCAACTCTGGCAGGTCAGTGTTAGGTAAGACTTCCAACCTTCTTAGTCTTGGGTTCTTCATCTGTCAATGGAAGACATAAGACATCAGTGGTCTTCAGACTCATCTCCATGGATTCTGGGGCTTCTTTGGAGATGCCATGGGAGTTACCAAGGGTGGAGTTACCTAGGGGACCAGGGAAGTGGAACTTAGTCTTCGGTTTTCCCATCTTTGGTCTGCTCTATAGACTGGAGTTCACTGCACACTTTTGTTTAAAGAATGGCTTCCAAGTTTAAAAACTTCACAAAGCACTGGCCTCTATGATCCCTAAACTGTCTCCTGTGACTGATTACTGGCTCTTCTGCTAGTGCCTTGTGTTGGTACTTCCCCTCTCTGCACCTCAGTTCCCCCATCTGTAGAATGAGAAGTTCTGGGGCTAGGTCTCCATGATACTGGGAGTGGAGTGGGTGTTAACTGCTTGGATTAACTGAGCCCCATTTGGCTGGCACACTGGAAGGGCCAGTGATCTTAAAGGATGATCTGCCCATCTGTCCTGCTTCATGGGCACCAAGAACCTGTGGCTCAGATCCAGGACTCGTGCAGCTCCACTTGTCAGCAGCAAGTCACATTGCTTCTTCCCATTTCCTCTTTCCTCTAGGGACTCATGAAGTGGCAGCTAAGCCCTGTCCAGTGGCCACCCGTCAACCAAGGGCCAGAGACCAGGAAAGGAAGAAAGGCAGCTTCACTTCCTCTTTGAGGATGGAGTCACACAGCCGCACGGGAAAGAGCAGAAAATCCACAAAATTTCGGTCCATCTCCAGGTCCCTGATGCTCTGTAATGCTAAGACCAGTGACGATGGCTCTAGCCCTGATGAGAAATATCCTGATCCCTTTGAGATTTCCTTGGCCCAGGGCAAGGAGGGAATTTTCCACTCATCTGCGCAGCTGGCAGACACATCGGAGGCTGGGCCCAGCAGCATTCCTGATCTAGCACTGGCCTCTGAGGCTGCTCAAATCCAAGTAGCTGGGAATGATCGAGGCAAGTCCTGTAGGAGGATATTCTTCATGAAGGTATGCCTAGGCTTTGCAGGCCTGAAAGAGCTTGCAGTTGGTTTCTGGTGCTGTGAATTAAAGTCTTTGAATCCATTTATTCAAAAATCAGGAAGCTGCAGAGTTGTAATTCTGAAAGAGAGCAAGGAAAAAGTTGAGGTAGGGCCCACTGGAACTATAACAATGAGCATGGGAGTGAATCAGGCTCAGTTAACACTCTTGCTTGAGAGGTTCAGGGAAGCACTATTTCACTCTAAGGTAAACTGAGCCTAGATCCCTGATGGAAAATGCCAGATGCAGTAGTCAATACACTGGGAAGCTCTCATCTCTAGACAGGTACTATAGAACATACCATAGGCAGGTCAAATCACATCTTTCTTGTAGACTTGTAGAAACAGACTTACAGGGCCTGGGCAGATGAGGAGGCCTTTTGGCAAGCAAGGTAAGGGGTGCCAGATGAGTGAGTTTGTTCCCTGAATGCTGACTGTGAACATTTTCCAGGTGCCCGCTCCCATTTTCAACACAGATGTAGATGCTGAAGGTGGCAAGTATAGCCATCAATAAGGGAGCGGGAAATAAGCAGTGTTTGGGGACCTGCCAGAATTCAGAATGTTTTCCTTTCTGTTATATCATATTTCAATTTTTGTCATCATAATGAGATGGAGATTGCGGAATAGCAGAAATCTAGACTGATTAAAAGATTTTGATGTCAAACTATTCCCTATCAAGTGCTGTGCCTTCTGTGAAAGGTGAGATTTCTCAAGGGTCCAAATGGCCCTGAACCATGGGGTCAGTGCTGCCAACTCAGTGATGAGCCAACGTAGAGACATTTCTCCTATAGCCTACTGCCAGGCTATGAATATAAATAGGGAAGGCATTCTAGTACCTTTGAAAGGGGTCTGTCACGTCTGTACAGCTTGCCTTCTTCAGGAGGGAAATCACTATTTAATATACATAATGAACAACATTTCTGTTAAGGGCCTTAAGGATTGCACAGCATCCTTAAGGGCCTCACCCAGCCCAGTGTGCTCTGTAACCCATGATATGACTTCTATTAATATGTCCTGCACTCACTTAATAGGGTAGAAGGAGAAGCCAGCAGCCCAGTGGGTTTGGGGGAGGCTCACCAGGCTCCCAGGCTGCCATTAATGATGTGAAAAAATCCAATCCACCAACTGAGAGTCAAATTTATTAGTGACATTATGAATGTATCTAGATTAGCGCTTACCTAAATGAAATTCAAAAATTATTTCAAGACCCCAGCAGAATTCTAGAATGGATTATTCACATGCTTCCATTTAATATCATAGGTATTTCCTGGGCACCTATTATCTGCAAGGCACGGTGGGGGTCCAGTCTCTGCCCTGAAATAACTTACTTAAAATAGAGTAAAAAATACAGTACAAGATGGGTGTAGGAGGGCTGTGGGAGGCTCAAAGGAAAAAGGGAGCACGTCTCTGGGGGTGCTGTCATTCCTTCCTTCATTCAGTAAATACTTAAGCCAGGCATGGGAGTGAGCAAAACAGACCCAGTCCTTGCCCGGTTGCAACTTTTATTCTGATTTGGGGATACAGATAATAACAACTTGATATATAATATTATATTAAATACTGAAGGACTATGAAGAAATATTAAGCAGGATAAGGGGATAGAGAGTGATGAGGAGGGGTTACTGCTTTTTTTTTTTTTGGAAAAGGTAATCACAAAGCCTTCCCTAAAGATGTGACATTTTGGCAAGGACCTGAATGAAGTGGAGGGGTGTGTCACATGACCACCTGGGGAAGGGCATTCCAGGCAGTGGGAACAGCATGTGCAAAGACAGGAAGTAAGAATGTGCTTGGGAGCATCAAGGAGACCAGTATGCCTGGGGTAAAGAGGAAAGAGGAGGATGGTAGAAGACCAAGTTGAGGTGGCAGCCAGGGACCGGAACAAGGGCTGTGGCAAGGACTTGGAATTTTATTCTACAAAGGATGGGAAGCCATTGGAGGATTTTGAGTAGGAAAGTGACATGCTCAGATTGGTGCTTTAAAAGGAGCACTCTGACTACTGAGTGGAGAATGGAGTGAAACCAGTTGCGGGGACTGCAGCAATAACCCAGGCCAGAAATGATGTGACTTGGACTGAGGTGGTGTGGGTAGAGGCACTGAGAATGGCCAAGGTAGGGATTTGTTGATGCAAGGATGTAGCATGTGAGAGAATGAGAGAAGTAAACTTCAACTGCAAGTTTCAGCCTGAGCACCTGGGGGTAGAAGTTTCAGCTTGAGCACCTGGGGGTAGTAGTGGAAGGAGGTGCCCTGTCCCAACCTGCAAAACAGGAGAGGCTGGAAAAATGGTCAGGAAAATGGTGAGTTGTGCTCTTAAGGGTGCGCAATTATATTAAGCAGGGGTGGATGGGAGAGAATTCCAGGTGAAGGGACATGCGTCTGCAAAGACAGGAGAGGAGAAGTCTGAATGCTTATGCTGGGGCCTCTGGGCACAGGTGAGCACGTCTGTCACTCTGTCCTTGTACCTATTCCACGGCAGGAGACCAGATACTTGGGAATGGCTAGATGGCACGGGGAAGCAGTGGGCATGGGGAGGGACCTGGGCAGGGGAAAGAACAAACTTCACCTTTTCATCTCTTTGTGATTCACATGTGCACCACTTTTTTTTTTTTTTTTTTTTTGAGACGGAGTCTTGCTCTGTCACCCAGGCTAGAGTGCAGTGGTGCGATCTCAGCTCACTGCAACCTCTGCCTCCTGGATTCAAGCGATTCTCCTGCCTCAGCCTCCAGAGTAGCTGGGACTACAGGAGCCTGCCACTATGCCCAGCTAATTTTAAAAATATTTTTAGTAGAGATGGGGTTTCACCATGTTGGCTGAGCTGGTTTCAAACTCCTGACCTCAAGTGATGTGCCCGCATTGGCCTCCCAAAGTGCTTGGATTACTGGCATGAGCCACCACACCCGGTCCGTATTTTGGTTTAAAAAATGTTTTCACAACTCTTATCTCATTGTCTTCCTTTCCCCCAAACCTTGGGAGGAAGATAGTAGAATATGTTAATGATGCATGTTATCAAATATACATATACTAATATAATAATAGCAGTATTACTATTTCTGAAGGGCAATATGGCACAGGGGTTAGTGGTGTGGGCTCATTAATCTGACTGCCTAGGTTGTTTCTCAGTGACTAGCTGTGTAATCCTAGACAATCCGCTTTACCTCTCTGTGCCTCAGGTTTCTCACCTGTTAAATGGAGAATGTTAAAAATAGTATATATCTCATATGGATTTTATAAGGATGATATTATAGGCACTTACATGAGAAAATTCACCTAAAACAGAACAGTGCACACAGTAATTGCTTGATAGATATTATGATGATTATTATTTCTATTTTAGCATGAGGGCACTAATTCTGAGGAATTAAGCACTCAATGAATTCAATCACATTTATGGAGTCCCTTCAGTGTGCTAGACAGTGTGCAAGAGTTATAGTTAACGGTGCTCAGAGGATAATGATGAAGACAGGGACAAACCAGATCATTCTTATCTTTGATGTGGCCAAAGTGCAGGCACAGACATGTCAGGGAAATCATGGGTACACTGGAGAGGGCAGACAGTGTGGGGAGGGGCGTCCTGGGGGAGGTGGCTGTTGAAAGCAGGATATTCCAGGAAACCAGTCTGGATGGTGGTAAGAGGTGGGAATGGGCAGAGGGATATGGGCTTGCAGGAGCTCACAGGGGCTTAGAAGAATTTGCTGGGGGTGGCGGAAGAGGTGATGAGCACGGTGAAGTCAAGTTTGAGGCAAGGATGAACTGGGACAACAGAGAGGGGCGTTGTCCGGTTCAGAACCTGAGATCTCTTGTTCTTTTTTTTAAGGAGCACAAGTGATCCTTAAAGATCCAAGAGTGAATTCTAAGCAAGGGAGGGTTTCATTTGTCTAAGCAAGTCCTGCGATCAAAGGTGCCAGGTCAGCAAGGTCAAAGGCGACAGCAGGTCTCCTCATATCCTTTCTGGAGAAGCTCAGAGTACCCAATAGCCCACTCACTTCTCCCTTCTCGCAGGGACACTTTAGTCCATGCCCTGCCTGCCTCCCTCCCTGCCTCCCCTCGCCAGAGTGGCCCTGCACCCAGACGTGACTCAGTTGGCCCAGATGAACTCTGCAGGTTCCAGCAATGCCATGGTTACACTGATTTCAAAACAACATCTGGAATGAGGCTCTGTGACGTTAGCCTCTCCTCTGGAAACGCCTAATGTAAAAATTAAAGAAGAGGAAGTTATATAAACAGCCAACTTTTTTTTTTTTTTTTAAGCCTTATTGGATGGGTTGTATTTGGCCCAGACAAGACTGGTAAATTAATGCCCCAGGATGTGCCAAAGTGGGGCATGGACATGAAGAATTCGAACTAATTACGCATTTGAATCTGTATTGTGCATTAAAGTACTGATTAGGGCTTTTTGCTCTGGGGGAGCTTCTAGACCCCAGAAGATGAATTCAAATGGAAGAATGTCAAAAGGCAGCCTTCCCAAGTTAACAAACAAAAACAAATACAATTTATCCGACTTAGAACTTTGAAAGAAGGAATACAGGGACTCACTGGCTACTCCAGCCCCTGTCTGTTTTCAAATGGGAAGAGTATTTTTAAATGCCCTTTAAGTAGGATGTTAAGGCCAAATGGAAGGCAGCTCAGTTAGAGGGAATGAAAGCTCAAACTCTCCCTCTCCTCTTTCCTCTCTTCCTTCTCCTTGCTTCCTTATTTCTTTCTCTTTTTTCAGACATTGGCAGGCACCTGGTATGTGCTATCCTCTGGGGATAAAGAAATAGATTTGATATTATACCCTCAGGAAACTTGCAGTCTAGAGAAGGGGGCAGGTGTAAGCATAGTTAATCCTGTCCCTTGTGTCTTCCCCAACCTGAATGGCATTCCTTGCTCAGTTTTCTTAAGGAAAGGACTCATCCAGAGAATGAGTAATGGAAGAATTATATCCTACAAAGAGACTTCTAGGTTACCTCTCATTTCCCTGGAACATTCCACAATAGTAGGATTTACACCCTTCATTATGGAGCTTCCCTAGAAGGAATGGGTCCAGCTAAGACTTCTGTGAAATCTAAGCAATCTTAGAAACGAGCAAATGAGCTCTGGTCAAGCTATCTCCTGTCCACTCCTCCAGGAGGCTCAGTATACATGGGTGGTGGACAAAGGTAGGATTCCCTGGAGAGTTAAAGGGCATCAGAGCATGGGGGGTGCAGGTGAAGATGGAGGTGAAAATGCAAAGGGAGACAGTGGAGGAAGAGAGAAAGCTGGAGGTAGGAGTGAGAGGGATCACTCCTACATCTCAGAAGTCAAACCTGGCCCCGGATTCACAAATAAATCATTTTCTGGCTGGGCACAGTGGCTCATGCCTGTAATCCCAGAATTTTGGGAGGCTGAGGTAGGTGGATCTCTTGAACCCAAGGAGGTTCTGAGACCAGCCTGGGCAACATAACAATATAACATAATATAACAATAACATAACATAGCAACATAACATAACAATACCTTGTCTCTGAAAAAAGGAAGGCAAGCAGGCGGGCAGGAAGGGAGAGGAGAGGAGGGCAGGGAAGGGGAGGGGAAGGAGGGGAGATTACCCCAACGTGGGTCTCTCTCTCTCTCTCTCTCTCTGTCTCTGTCTCTTAAAACAGAGTCTTGCTTTATCACCCAGGCTGGGATGCAATGACATGAACATGGGCTCACCACAACCTCAACCTCCCAGGCTCAAGTGATCCCCCGTTTCAGCCTCCTGAGTAGTTGGGACAACAGGTGCAAGCCACCATGTCTGGCTAATATTTGTATTTTTTGTAGAGGTGGGGTTTCACCATATTGCGCAGGCTGGTCTCGAACTTCTGCACTCAAGCAATCCACTCACCTTGGCCTCCTACGGTGCTGGAATTACAAGAGTGAGTCACCCTGCTCAGCCTACCCCAAGGTCATAAAGATATTTTTTCATGTTTTTTCTAGAAGCCTCGTTGTTTTGTCTTTCACATTTGGATCTTTAATTCACATTAAGTAAATTTTTGTATATGTTGTGAGTTAGCTGCTAACTTTTCTCCTACATGAATATCCAAAGAAGTCAACACCATTTTTTGGAAATCCTGTCCTCACCCCACTGCATAGCAGTGTCATCTCTTTTATAAGTCAAGGATCAAATATGTATAGGTCTATTTATGGTTTCTCTATTCTGATCTATTAGTCTTTTATTTTTCCTATTTTTGCACAGTTCAATTTTCTGAAGCTTTCTAATAAGTTTTATGATATTTGGTCAGTAAGTCCTCCACATTTGTTCTTAAAACTAGACTTGGTTTTTCCGTTGGAATTATTGAAATTGCATTGGCTTTACAGATCAATCTGAAGAAGACTGACATCTTTACAGTACTTAATATTCCAATCCCTTTACATGATATATTTCTGCAAAGTTTGACTGGATATTTGTTGTTGTTGTTGTTGTTTATTTTTCAGCATACCCAATCATTACCTACCATTTTTGAATAAGCAGAACTCTATTTCTCCCCTTCCAATTTTTGTACTTTTTCCCCCTTTATTTTACAGGTTAGGGCCTACAGTGCAATGTCGAATAGAAGTGGTGATAACAGGCATCCTTGTCTCATTCCTAATCTCAAGGGAAAAGTTTCATTATTATTATGTCAGTATGTATGATGTTTGCTGTAGTTTTTTTGTAGCTACCCTTCATTGGATTAAGGAAGTTTCCTCTGTTCACAGTTGGCAGAGGTTTTATTTTGCCCCCTACCCTCACCCCTAAAATGAATTGTTGAATTTTGTGAAATGATTTTTTTCTGCATTTGTTGAGATGCTCATATGGAGTTTTATACTTTACTTGTTAATGGAGTGAATTGCACCAATTGACTTTTTTGAATGTTGAAACAACTTTGCTGGAATAAACTCAATTTAGCTATGATGTATTGTCCTTTTAATATAACTCTGGATTTGGTATGCTAATATTTTGTTAGTAATTGTTGCCACTTGTGTTTATGAGAGAGATAACCTAAAAATTTCCTTTCTGGTAATGTTTTGGTCTGGTTTTCAAACTATGGGTATTTTGACCTCATGAAACGAGTTAGGAAATACTTTCTCTTTTCCATTTTCTGGAATACTTTGACTTACATTGGTGCTATAGATTTTTAAAATGGTTGAAGAATTCACCTATGAGCCATCTGGGACTAGAGATTTCTTTTTGGAAAGGTTTTAAATTATCATTGTATTTATTTAGTAGAAATAGGATTATATAAATTTTCAACTTCTTTGGATATCAGTTTTGGTAAGATGCATTTTTATTCTGAGAATTTGTTTCATCTGAATTTCCAAATTTATTAGCATGAAGTTGTTAATAAAAATCCTATATTTTTACTCAAATTTTGAGATAGTTGTAGATTTACATAAAGTTGCAAAGAATAATAGAAAGATCCTGTGTACCTTTTTCCAGTTTTCCCCAAAAGTAACATTTTGCATAACTCTAGTACAGTAGCACAACCAGCATATTGATTTTGATACAAACCATTAATGTTACTCACATTTTCTCAGCTTTGCTTACATTGATTTGCATGTGTGTGTATACTTGTTATTTTTTAGGCATTGGTAAAAACCATAGTGATGTTCATTTTTCATTCCTAATATTGATACATATGTCTTCTTTTTCTCTCTGTGTGTGTGTTTGTGTGTCTTGATTGAGTCCTAGATTAATTGTTCCATAGTTAAAGAAGAGAATGTATTGTGAATGATTTTAATCTCTGGAAATTTGTTGAGAATATATATACATATATACACGCATACATACATACACAAATATGTATATATATATATGTCTGTGTATGTGTGTACATACATATCTGTATATGCATATATATTTGGTGAGTGCCACCTTCTATATTTGTCTATTAGGTCAAATTCCACAATAACCATGAATTTGAGTGAATAGACAAATAGAGAAGATATTTGTCTACCTATTTCCCCTATGAATAGGTTGTTAGCTATTTTCCCAATCTTTTTTGACTTTATCAGTTCCAGCTTTCAATTATGTACTGAAAGAAGCATGTTAAAGCCTCTCATTATTATTGTAGATTTGTCTGTTTCTCCTTTTAGTTCTGGCGGTTTTTGCCTTATGTATTTTGAAGTTATACTTTATGTGCATAGACCTTTATAACTTTTTAATGTTTTCTTGGTTGATGAATGCTCTTAAAATTTTGAAATATTCTTTTGACTAGTGCTGATTTTTTTCTGAAAAATTTTCTGATACTAGTATAGCTTCACCACTATCTTTTGGTGAGTGGTTGCATGGTATATCTTTTTCCTCCTTTATCTTCAATCTGTGTTCCCATATTTAACATGTATATCACAGGCAAGCATCATATAATTATGTTGTTCTTCCTTCAATCTTTGTCTTTATAATTGTAGTCAAACTATTTACATTTAATATCATTTCAGATGTGTTTAGATTTGTGCGTACTCTCTTATTATTTGGTGTCTAATTGTCTCAAGTGTTTTATATTCTGTTTTCTCTCTCTTCTTGCCCTCTTTTGTACTAACATAATTTTTACTCTTCCATTTTCCCTATGATTAGCTTGTTAGCTATAATTTTTTTTACCTTTTTAATCATTAAAATATACAATATACACTCAATATATTAGTCTTATATAAATTTGTACTTTTTATTAGTTCTCAAATAATGCTAAAACCTTAGGACACACAACTCCATTTATACTTGCCCACTTTTTGGTATTATTGTCATGCATTTTAATTCTACATATATTTTAAACTCCAGACTATATCATTATTATTCTATAGAGTCAATATTCGTGTACCTTAATTTACATGTTTACCTTTTTCATTACTTTTCATTCCTTCTTGCATTTATGTGTTTCTCAGTAAGATCACTTCCTTTCTGCCTGCAGCAGGCTGCCTCTAATACAGGTAGGCCCTGGAGTGAAAGTACAAATGAGATCTAAATATGAAGTGTCTAAAAAGTTATAAGTCAAGGTAAAATATATTAAAAATATACCTTCTACCTTCCTATCTTGACAAATATACCTTTGCAAGAACTTGGATGGCCAAGTTCAACTGACTTCTTGGACTCCTCAGAGTTTTACACTGGAAGGTGATAGTGTAGGAAGAGTCATTTCATGGCTCTGGCTGCCAGCTAGGATCCTCTTTCTTGTACCACTCTCAGCACTGTTCATCACCACTAGGGACCACAGATGCATGTATGTGAACACCTGTAGTTCTCTAATCACTGCCCCCATGCCCAGTAAACAGCTACCCTGGCACCCCTCCAGCCTTGAACTGTGCATACCAGTGGTGTAATTATCTATGGATAGCACAGACCCAGAGAAAAGATGAGGTTGGGGGCTGTATTAGTCCATTTTGCATTTCTATAAAGGAACACCTGAGACTGGGTAATTTTTAAAGAAAAGAGGTTTATTTGGCTTACCATTCTGCAAGCTATACAAGTATGGGACCAGCATCTACTCGGCCTCTATTGAGGCCTCGGGAAGCTTTTACTCATGATAGAAGAGGAAGGGAGAGCAGTTGTGTCACATGGCAAGAGAGGGAGCGAGAGGAGCGGGGGTCCCAGACTCTTTTTAACAAGCAGATCTCATGTGAACTCATGACCGCAAAAAGAGCACAAAGCCATTCATGAGGAATCTACCCCAATGACCCAAACACCTCCCACTAGGCCCCACCTCCAACACTGGGGATCACCTTTCAGCATAAGATTTGGAGGAGACAAACATCTAAATTGTATCAGGGGCACAAGCTCTCCTGATGGAGTTGGATGCCTCCCATTTCTCAGTTTCTCTCTAGCTGAATGTTAACAGGTCACAAAGTAGACCTGGAACCCCATGTTTACTCACTCTGGAGCTGGTACTCTTTTTGTGACACGGTGGAGCACAGAACTGAATGAGACCGGGAACTGGCACATAATAATGACTCTATAAATATCTGTGAAAGGAGTGGCTGCATAAATGGGTATAATGAGACCACCCTTAAGGCAGAAAGTCTATTCACATGGCCAAAACTTGCATTTGTTTATCTGAGTCAACACACGGCTTTACACTGGATATTGCTTTGGGCATTCCCATTGGGTGGGATATGGAGTTACAGGGCACTCGATCAGGAAGAAGGACAGCAGCAGATGAGACCAAAAGTGTGGGAGGTCCCCACTTCAGAGCTGCCTTCCTAAAAAGATGTGAAATGCTTTATCCACATGAGAATGACCTCCATAGAGTAGAAAATCATGCTTGCTTTAAAAATTCAAAGTAATTGGTCAAACAGTGTCACCACTCATATAGCATGACTCAGGATTTGATGAGGTCAGATCAGTCGTCTGAATCTCTGGCATGTGCTGTGGTTGGAGAAAAGGTGGTCAAGGCCTTCCTTCAGCAGACAAAATCCTTTGCTTTGCTGCCCATGAGCAACTCAGCCTGTGGGGCCTGGGCCTTCTTGGCAAGTGGGAAACCCAATCTTTTGGCTGCCTGCCTCTTCCTGCCACAGAAGAGCGACTTGTGGATGCTGAGAGCAGCCACTGAGAGGGAAGCTTGGGGCTCCAGGACTCCCACAGAGCCAGCTGTATCCCCTGAGTATGTGGGAGGATGAGCAGGGAGGCAAGGGTGGTCCACGTGCAGAAAGCAAGGAGGGGCTGCCCACAGGTATGATTAATCTTCACTTGCTGACTGTCTCCCCAGTTTCATGTGATTTCTAGTTGTTGTTTCTATTGCCAGAAGACATTTAGTACTATTCCTGAAAGCTAGCTTTAGGAGTTGGCCTTTTGATTTTCATTAGCTCTGGCAGAATATCATTTGGTTAGTGAAGAGAGGTTAGATAGAAAAGAGGAGGAAAATAAGGCCGGGCGCAGTGGCTTTTGCCTGTAATTGCAACATTTTGGGAGGCTGAGTCGGGTGGATCATCTGAGGTCAGGAGTTCGAGACCAGCCTGGCCAACATGGCGAAACCCTGTTTCTACTAAATACATAAAATTAGCCGGCTGGTGGTGGGCGCCTGTAATCCTAGCTACTTGGGAGGCTGAGGCAGGGAGAATTGCTTGAACTCGGGAAGTGGAGGTTGCAGTGAGCCGAGATTGCACCATTGTACTCCAGCCTGGGTGACAGAGGGAGACTCCATCTCAAAAAAAAAAAAAAAAGAAAGAAAAAGAAAGAAAAAAGAAAAAAAAGAAAAAAAAAAGAAACTGGGAAGAAGTAGTAAACCATCGACCTTTCCAACTCTATTTCTCAATATGGCCCTTCATTTGTACATTACAACCCATGTAGTCTTCTCCCTGTTCTTCACATACAACCCACTGGTTACTGCTTCCAAGCCTTTGCCCTTGTGGCTCTCTCTGCTTGGAATATCTTCCTCACTCTCATCTTTATGAACCCAAGTCTTAGTTATCCTCTAAGGCTCAGCTTCAGTGGAACATCCACCATAAAGCTTTTTCTGATCCTCTTCTTATCCTGCACCCTTAATTTCCACCAACCCTACTTGAAACAACAAACAATTAAGAAACTTATATATTCCCACTGAAGAATGGCAACTAGCTGCAGGTAGGAGGAATTTACTGTATCAATGTGTGTTTCCACCCCCAGTTTAGAAGAGTGTCTGAAGGAAAGGTTTAAGGCTGCATGAGATTCTACACATCACATACATGTATCATAGTTTATTATTTTAAGATCTTCAAAATATTTTATTAAATATCGAGCATATAAAAATGAATTTATAAGATGTATACACACTCTAAAAAATAAAGATGCCCTGTACACCTGTGTGTCAATTATCAAGTTTAAGAAACAAACGTTACCATTAACTTTGGGATTATTTGAATGTTCCTACCTGATGCCTTTCCATTCTCACTCCTCTCTAAGGTAACCACTTAATTTTGGGTATATTATTATCTTGCTTTTCTTTATGCTTTATCATACCTGTTTGTATATCTGAATGTTGTATTATTTAGTTCCACTTATTTTTGTTCAGCATTTACATGGTGTCTATTTTTTATCCTTTTACTTTCAACCTACGTGTTATGTTTTAAGTGAGTTTCTTATGGATGGCATATAATTGGGTCATAGAAATTTTTATTCACTCTACCAGTCTCTGTATTTTATTTTTAAAATTTTATTTATTTATTTTTATTTATTTATTTATTTTGAGATGGAGTCTTGCTCTGTCTTCCAGGCTGGAGTGCAGTGGTGCAATCTTGGCTCAATGCAACCTCCGCTTCCCGGGTTCAAGCAATTCTCTGCCTCAGCCTTCCGAGTAGCTGGGATTACAGGCACCTGCCACCACACCTGGCTAATTTTTGTATTTTTAGTAGAGACAGGGTTTCACCATCTTGGCCAGGCCACCTTGGAATTTGGACAACGTGATCCACCCACCTCAGCCTCCCAAAGTGCTGGGATTACAGGCATGAGCCACTGCGCCTGGCCTAGTCTCTGTATTTTAACTGGTGTATTTAAGCAATTTATATTTAAAGTAATAATTTGTGTGTTAGAACTTAAGTCTGTCATTTTATTTCCTGTTTGTTCCCTTTATTTCTTGTTTCTCCATTTATTTTCTTTTGCCATCCTGTGTAATCCTCGAACATTTTAAAGAGTTCCACTTTGATTTATTTATTATGCTTTTGAGTATATCACTCCTTATAGTTTTTCATGGTGGTTTTTTATAGTTTCATAGTGGTTGCTGTATATATTACCATATATGCACATAACTTGTTGCACAGCCTATTGGTACTGACATATTGCCACTTCGAGTAAAGTGTAGAAGTCTTACTTATATTTAGATCCCTTTGCCCTTCTCATTTCTTAAATATTATTGTTTTAAGTACTTTCTCTATATCTATCCAACACCTCATTAGGTGTTGTTATGACTTTTGCCCCAACCATAAAATATAAGTAAAAAAACTCATAAAGGAAAAGATGATCTATTATGTTTACTTATAGTTTTACTAATCCTACTGTTCTTCTTTCCTTTCCAAAGGTTCCAGACATTTTATCATTTTCTTTGTATTTGAAGAATTTCCTTTAGCCATTCTTTAAGGGTAGGCCTGCTAGCAATGAATTCTTTTAGGTTTGTTTGTTTGTTTGTTTTTTACCTGAGAATATCTTTATTTTCCCTCATTCCTGAAGGGTAGTTTCAATAGATATAGGATTTATGGTTGACACGAATTTCTTTGTGCTTAAAAAAATGTGTCCTGACTTCTGACCTTCATGTTTTCAGATGTGAAATCTGCTGTCATTTGAATTGGTGTTCTTTTTTTTTTTTTTCTTTATAGGTAATGTGTCATCTTTTTGTTATTTAAAAAAATTTTCTTCTTTGTCTTTAGTTTTCAGGAGTTTAATTATGATGTATCTAGGTGTTGATTTCTTTGGGTTTATTTTAGTTTGTCTTTTCTCATTTTGCTTGTGAATTCTCAGTTCTTGACATTATAAGTGACTTTCAATTGTATCTTGGACATTTTGATTATTATATGAGGAGACTCTTCATCTGACTTAGATCTTTTGTTTTAGTAGGCAGCCACTTTGTTTAGGATTAGCATGTAGTTCTGGCCTACTCTTATGAGCTTTTGTTATAATGACATTTCAGTGTTCAGAGCCCTTGCAATGCTATTCTGGTATGCTTCATTTATCTGGCACTACCAGTACTCTTGCTCAATCCCTGCAGTTCTGCCGACTGGGGTGAAAAGACCTCTCCTGGGCTGCCTGGTATCTCTGGGTGACCATCTGCTGCTTAGGTTTGGGGACAGACAAAACCTGCAGGGCCTGGGCCTCTTTTCCCACTAGGTGGAGAGCAGAAAAAATGAAGCACTCAAATGATGCTGCCCCTGAAGATGAACTGGACCACTTGCCAGTGCCCCAGTGATAGAGTGGGGCTGAGTTAACCTAGCATTTTGCTGCTGCTAAAGTAGACATTTCAGATCACATCTTGGCACCCTGGTTGGTTGTGGAACAGAGGCAGGGATTCCCCACTAGGTCTTTGCTGGTCTTCCCCCTTTCCTGGTGTTTTAGCCAGGCTGGAGAAAACAGGCTTGTCTTATTTGTTTGTTTGTTTTTGGCTTTGCCTATTGGCAGTTCTGGGTTGCGAGCCTCTCCAGTCTCTAGTTTGGGGTAGATAGTAGATAGAAAGAAAATCCAGGGAACTCACCCTATTGTTGTTTCTCAAGTCCTGAGGTCCCTAACCAGTTCATTCTGACTTTCAGAATCCTTATATTGTTGTCTATTAAATAATTTCCAGGGTATTTAGTTGTATTTAGCAAAGAGGAGGAAAGTCAGTCTCTACCATCTTGTCCTGGAACTGGAAGTCTCAGTTCTTCTTATTTGTGAACATGATACAAATGCAATTGCACTGTGATTCCTCTTTGGTAAATTTGTTTCTGTTATTCAATATTATGTTCCAGGAATTCATTCATATTATTTCATTTTGTTGTAGTTCGTTGATTTTTCTCTGCTCTAGAGTTTTCCATTGTTTGAAAGCCACTCAATTTATCCATTTTACTATTGGTGGACATTTGAGATATTTCCCCTTGCCCCTCCCCTACTTTAAATTAGAGACTGTACTTCTATGGGCATTCTTGTACATACCTTCAGTGGCATCTGTGCAAGTTCAGTAGAGTATAAATCTAGGTGTGGAACTGGTGAGTCAAAGGGTATGGGAATTTTCATTTATACTGGATAATGCCAAATTATTTTCTGAAGTGGTTATACCAATCTACCCTTCCATTAGCAGGTGTAAGTTTCTTTGTTCCTTTGCTTCCTCATCAATCCTTGATAACATCAGATTTTAAACTTTCTCCAATCTTGGGGCAATGAAATTGTTTCTGATTTTAGTTGTAACTTGCATTTCCCTGATTACTAATAATGTTGTACATATATAAAGCTTTTTCATATTTTACAGAACGTTTTATGTGATATGCTCATTCAAACCTTTTTCTATTTTTCTTTTGGCTTGCTGGTCTTCTTCCTTCTTTTCCCAGTTTTCCCTTTTTTTCTCCCAGCTTTTAATTTGTCATTTTTACTCTTTTAATTATATGAGTAGAAGTTCCTAACTTTAATGTGGGATTTATCAATCCTTTCCTTTATACTTTATGCTTTTGTATCTTATTAAAAATTGTTATTTCCTAAAGTAATAAACATTATTTTATAACGTCTATTCTTTTTGTTGTCTTCTAAATATCTTAGAGTTTTGCCTTTTGTATTTATGTTTTTAGTCTACCTGGAATTGATGTCTGTGAAGTATAGGGGTACATTATCCTTTTTTCCATACAATTAGCCCATTGTTCCAGCACCCTCTGTTGAAGAGTGCTAACAGATCTAAAGTATTAGTTTTGTCACAATTCAGGTTTCCTCTTATGAACATGGGGTTGTTTCTAGGCTCTCTATTCTATTCCATTTGGTCAGTTTTTAAGATTTTTATGCTAATATGCCATTGTCTTAATCATTATATTTTAAAACAAGTATTGTTCTCTTGTATGAAAGTATCTCCTTCCTAGTGCTTATTTAGATACACTTATTTATTTGAGGCCCTTTGCTTCTTGATAAGTATTTAAGGATAAGCTTAAATCTAAAAAAAAAAGACTTGAAAGTTTGATACTATATTAAATTTGTAGATAAATTTGGGAGAGAATTGACATCTATTAAGCCCACCATTTAAATAGACATGATATATTGCTGCATTATTCAAGCCTTATTTAATGTATTTCAGTAATTTTTATAATTTTCTTCAGCAAGGGCTTACATATCTTTCATTAGATTAGTTCCCAGGCAGTCCTTATTTTCTGGTACAATTATAATTCTTATCTTTTTAATAATTCTATTTATGAACTGCTATTTGCTGGCATATGGAATGCAATTTTTAAATAGTTACTTTAATTAAGCATTTTATTTTGCAATTATGGTAGATTCACCAAAAGTCATAAGAAAACAATACAGAGAGATCTGTGTATAATCCAGTTTCCCCCAATGGTAACATCTTGTAGAATTATAGTAGAATATTACTGATGTTGATGCAGCCAGGATATAGAATATTGCCATCATTACAAGGTTCCCTCAAGTTACCTTTTTATAGCCACAGTCACTTCCCTCCCAACCCCATCTCCACCTTTTCTCCTATTTTTTCTACAAGTTTTATAGTCTTACATTATACTTGTAAGTCCATTTTGAGTTAATTTTTGCATAAAATGTGACACTTAAACCAAGCCTTTTTTTCCTCTCCTGTGGGTATCCAATTACTTCTAGCACCATTTGTTGTAAAAAACTATCTTTCTTCCTTTGAATTCCTGCTGCATCTTTGTCATATATCAGTTCGGTATATGCTTCAGGCTTGTTTCTGGGTTCTCTATTCTATGTATATCTCTTACCAAATATCACACAGTGCTGAATTCTGTAGCTATATATTAAGTCTTAAAATTGGGTAGACTGATTCCTCCCATTTTATTCTTCTATTTCAGTTGTTTTAGCTAATGAATAATTTTGTCTATATCTACAAAAAGTCTTACTGAAATTTTGGTAGGAATTGCATTAAACCAGCATATTGGTTTGGGAAGAATTCATCTTTACTATGCTGAGTTTTTCAATCTATGAACATGGTATGTCTCTGTATCTATTTAGATCATCTTTGATTTCTCTCATTAGTGTCTTCGTAGTTTGTAGCATACAAGTCCTGTACATGTTTTGTCAGATTTATGCCTAAATATTTTGCTTTCTTTTGAGTGATTATAAGTGGTACACATTTTAATTTGGGTGTCCATATATTCATTGATAGTAGATAGAAATACAATTGATTTTTATAAGTTAATTTTATATCCTGTGAATTACTGAAACTCATTAGTTCTAGGCATTGAGTTTTTCTGTGTAGACAATGACATCATGCACAAACAAGGACAGTTTTATTTCTTCCTTTCTTATCTGTATGCTTTTTATTTTCTTTTGTTTCCTTATTGTAGTGAGTAGAACTTCCAGTAGTATGTTGAATAAGAGTATTGAGATTGGGCACTCTTTCCTTGTCCCCAGTCTTAGAGTGAAAACATTTGGTTTTCATTATTAATTATATTTTTAGCCATAGGATATTTGCAGATGTTCTTTATGAGGTTGAAGATATTCTCCTCTAGTCCTAGTGTACTGACAACTTTTAATCATGATTGGGTATTTAATTTGGTCAAAAAATTTTTTGCATTCATTGATATGATCATGTGATTCTTCTTCTTTAGCCTGTTAGTAGGGTGAGAAACATCAATTGATTCTTGAATATTGAGCCATCCTTGCATTCCCAGAATAATTCCACTTGGTCATCATGTATAATTCTTTTCATATATTGAAGAATTCAATTTGCTAACATTTTGTTTATATATTATCTATATATATTTTTTGAGGCAAGATCTTGCTCTGTCACCCAGGCTGGAGTGCAGTGGCACAATCATGACTCACTGCAATCTCCACCTCCCAGGCTCAAGCAATCCTCCCACCTCAGCCTCCCAAATAGCTGGGACCATAGGCATGTGCCACCATGCCTGGCTACTTTTTATTTTCTTAATTTTTTTTTTTTGTAGAGGTAGGGTTTTGCCATGTTGCCCAGTCTGGTTTCAAACTCCTGAGCTCAAGCAATACACCTGCCTCTGCCTCCCAAAGTGCTGGTGTTATAGGCATGAGCCACCATATCTGGCCATGCATCTACATTTATGAGGACTATTGGCTTATAGTTTTCTTTTTTTGTAAATCTTTGTCTGGTTTTGGTACCAGGATAGTATTAGCTTTATAAGATGAATTGGGATGTGTTTTCTCCATTTTCTGGAAAAGATTGTGTACAATTTATGTTAATTCTTTAAATGTTTGGTAGAATTCTTTGGTAAAGCCATCTGACCTTAGAGGTTTATTGTTTAGAAGTTTTGAAATTACAAATTCAATGCCCTTAATAGTTATAGAACTATTCAAATTATATTTTTCATATTTGTAGAGTCGTGGTAGTTTGTGCTTTTTGAGGAATTGGTCTGTTTCATTTAGTTATCAAATTTTTGTGTGTAGAGTTGTTTGTAGTATTTCATTATTATCCTTCTGATGTCTTCAGGGTTTGTAGTGATAGCTTCTTTTTTATTTCTGATATTAATAATTTGTGTCTTTTCTATTTTTTGTTGTATTAATCTTGCAGTCTTGCTAGAAGTTTGTTTCACTGATTGTCTCTATAAAAAATCTTGTATATCTTTTTTAGTTGTTGTTGTAGGCATTATATTATATAGACATAACTCATTACATAATGTCTACTAGTGATCATTTTACCAATTCAAGTGTAGAAAACTTATTTCCCTTTACCTCTCTCATTTATACTATAATTGTCTAAAATATTTCCTTTATATACACTTAAAACCACATCACGTTATTAAAATTCTTTTGCTTCAACCATCAAACACAACTTAGAAAACTGAAGAGGAGAAGAAAAATCTATTGCATTTACTCATGTTTTGTTTGCCATGTGTTTTTCCTTCCTGATGTTTAAGATTCTTTTTGTTCGTTTGTTTGTTTGTTTTCCTTCTGTTTAGTGAATGTCCTTTAGCTGTTTTTTTAGGATAGTTCTGCTGGTGACAAATTCTCTTCATTTTCCTTCCTCTCAGAATCTCTTGATTTCCCTTTCATTTCAGAAAAAAATATTTTTGCTGGATAAAGGACCTTGGGCTGACAATTTTTTTCTTCCATTACTTAAAAATATACCACATCCTTCTGTCTTCTTTCAGATAAGAAATCTACTGTCATCTGAATTGAGTTTCCTTTATAATTAATGTGTTATTTCTTTCTGCTTGTTTTTAGATAATTATATGTGTCTAGTTTTTAAAGTTAAATTATAATGGGCTTTTATGTACATTTCTTTGGATTTATTGCTTGGAATGCTCTAAGCTTCTTGAATCTGTAATTTTATATTTTTTCCTAAATTTGTGAAATGCTCAGCTATTATTTCTGAATCCCATTCTCTTTCTCTCTCCTTCCACAACCCTATGACACAAATGTTAGCTCTTTTGTTATAGTCTCACAGATCCCTGAGACTTGGTTCATTTTTTTCCCAGTCTATTTTTCTCTGTCTTGTTCACATTGAGTAATTTCTGTTATTCCATATTCTAATATATTGATTCTTTCCTCTGTTCCCTCAGCTCATTCCTTTAGTTTGTTTTTTTTTTTAAGCAATTATAGTTTTTAGTGCTAAGATTTCCACTTGATTCTTCATATCTTCTATTTATTTGTTGAAACTTTCCATCTTTTTCATTGCTTTGAGCATGTTTGCAATTGCTTATTTAAAACATTTTATGATAGCTGCCTTAAAATCTTTGTCAGATAATTCTGTATTTTCTGTCATCTCAGTGTTGGCATCT
Organism: Papio anubis; assembly: GCF_008728515.1. Lineage (NCBI taxonomy): Eukaryota > Metazoa > Chordata > Mammalia > Primates > Cercopithecidae > Papio > Papio anubis. The sequence goes on along the minus strand of NC_044982.1, from coordinate 107,854,464 downwards.
ATTGATGGTTTTTCTTCTATCCTGTTCAAAATATTTCTGGAGTTTGGTATGATTAGTAATTTTCAATTGAATCCTGGACTTTTAAAAATTGTTATGAGGCCCTGGATCTTATTTAAACCTTCCATTTTAGCTGCCTTTGACATTGTTCTTGCAAGTGCGAGGAAGGGGCCACCACTTTGTTACTGCCAGGTAAAGGTAGAAGTCCAGCTTCCCCATTTGGTCTTCATTGACACCCAAGGTGAGGGGCTTCTCATTAATGTTGTATAGAGATGTGACTTACAGTTCTCCATATGCTTTACACTAAAATTGTGGGTGAAAAGGGCTTTTTACCTTATGGCAGGGATGAAAGTCCCCTCATTCTACTCAGCCTTCTCTGACACTACCCCAACAGCCCGGTTGGAGTAGGGTGTTACCACCTGGGAAAGATGGAAGTCTTTCAGCCAGGCACGGGTAGGAAGGGGCCCCATTTTTCTTTGGTTGAGTGGAGCAGTTATTGTCTAATGTTTTCTGTCTTGCTGAGCAGTCCCTTCATGGTCATTTGGCTAGAGAGATCAGACTTTTGTTTTGGCTTTTTTTTCTTTTTTTTTTTTCTGTACCTGCTGGCAATTTCAGATTGCCAGCTATAACTCTGGAATACATGAGGCAAAAGTATTCCTAGAGAAGTCATCTTGTCATTCCTTGGGTAACAAGGTTCCTATCTGATCTGTCTTTTCTCTACCTTTCAGAGTCTTCTTATGTTTGTTTAACATCAAATAGCTAAAGTTTTTAGTTGTACTTACTGGGAGAAATAGGGAAAAGTCTATCTACTTCATCTTCCCAGAGGGGAACTGCAATTTATTTTTGTTCATTGTTGTTATATTCAGCATCTTCAGGCTCTTTGAAAATCTTTCATCTATAAATTTTATTTTCTATATAATCATATCATCTATGAATAATAATGGTTTTGTTTCTTCAAACCCCCTTTCTTTTAATTTTTTTTAATTTTTAAGTGAACATACTATAAAAATGATTTTTATGTTTTTCAGTGTAGAGTTTTATCAGTTTTAACAAACGCAGGGTCATGGAACCACCACCACAATCAGGATACAGAAGAGTTGGTTCTGTCACCTTCAAAAGTTCACTTAGGCTTCCCTTTTGTACTCCAACCATCTCCCCACCCCTAACTCCTGGCAACCACTTTTCTATTCTCTCTCTTTCTTTTTCTGCCTTTTCCAGATAGCGTATAAAATGAATTCATATACTTTGTGATCTTTTAAGATAATTTTTCTTCTTAATCTGTTAAAGTGGTAAATGATTTCGTTTATTTTCCAGTATTCAACAAATCTTTGAATCCCTGGATTCAGTCGACTATGATTTTATTTGTAATTTTTATGTTCATGAGTGTGATGGCCTTGGAATTTTTCTCCTGTACTGGTTCCAAGGTTACACTAACCTCACACTGATACCATGCTCATCTCTTTTACTGATATTAACGTTTTCTTTTTCCTTGCCAGGTAACTAAGTTTGCCACCCTTCTAAAATGCGAGGTGTGGTTTCTCATTATCTACGTTCTGGAATCTGTATTCTAGGTTTGGAATTATTTATTTCTTCAATGATTTATAGAACTGACTGTTAAAACCATCTGGTACCAGTGTTTTCTTTGTGGAAAGAGTTAAAACCACTCTGTTTCTTTAATTTTTACAGGCCCGTAAAAGTTTCCTTGTCTATCTTGAGTTGATTTTGATACAGTTTATTTTTCTCAGAACTTTCTCATTTCATCCAGTTGTTCACATTTATGCTATACAGTTATTTGTAATATCTTCTTATCATCTTTTAATCTTTACTGTATCTGTAATTGTATCCCCTTTCAACCCTCATTTTATTTGTGTTTTCTTTTTTTTTTTTTGGTCTTGAGTGACCTTGCTGGAGTGTCATCAGTATTTTAAAATCTTGTCACAGAACCAGCTTTGAATTTTGTCAACCCCCCTATTATATGTGTATTTTTATTTAATACATTTTGTCCATATCTTTATCATTTTCTCTACCTTCTTTGATGATTAGCCCATTATTTTCAGCTTTTCTTCTTTTTTAATATAAGCACTTGATATAACTTTTCCTGTAAGTACTGTTTTATCTTTAGCTGCATTCCACAAGATTTAATATGTAAAATTTTATTATCATTCAGTTCTAAATGCTTTTAAATTTCCAGTATGATTTCTTCTTTGACCCATGAGTTATTTGGAGGTATGTTTCTTAATTTTCAAATATGTAGTTATTTTCCAGTTACCTCGAAGACAAAAATCAAAACCTTTTTCTTTTCAAGTAACTACGTATTCACAAGAAGTTGCAGAGCTAGTACAGAGAAGTCTCATGTACCCTTCACCCAGTTTTCCCCATTGGGAAACTATAGTAACACATATAGTAAAACATCAAAACCACAAATTTGACATTGCTATAGTGTGTGTAGTTCTATGCTATTTTATCACTTGTAACCTCCACTTCAGCGAAGATACCAAAGTGCTCCCTCACCACTAAGATCTCCCTAATGCCACCCTTCAGAGTCACATCCCACCCCTCTTCCCACCATCCTTAACCTCTAGCAGCAACTCATCTGTTTTCTATCTCCCCAGTTAACATTTTTAAGTGACTTATAATTAATTGTGTTGTTGTCAGAAAGCATGGGGTGGGTCATTCCAGTTATTTGGAATCGTTGAGAATTATTTGATGACCCCATATAAGATTATTTTCATATTTTGTTTATGTTTAAAGAGACATTGTATACAGCTATTAACCTTACTGCTTTTTGTCTGCTTGATCTATCAGTTTCTTAAGGAGTCAGTTAAAAATCTCATGCTAGATATTCCTTTTAGTTATTTCAGCATTATGAGGCTATATTATAAGGTGTGAACACATTTAGAATTGTTATATATTCTTTATGATTGAAAGCAGTTATAATTTATATCCTGAGTTTATCTCTATTATTTTTGTTTGAATCTACCTTGTCTATAAAATGGTACTAGCTTTATTTTTATTATCAGTTGTCTGAGCTATCTATCTACCCACTTATCTGTCTATGTCTATATCTATCTACTTCTATCTAGTTTTTATTATTTTGTTTTCAACTACACATACACATGTATGTATGTATGTCTGAATGTGTATGTGAATGACTTTTGCTTTTTGAACTTTTTGTCTTATTTTGTTTTACCTGTATATTTCTTAAATGCTTTATGGTTGGATTTACAATGTAAATCTATCTTGACAATCTTTGCCTCTTAGATGAATCTCTTTAAAATTATTTTTTATTATTATATTGAAAATTATTGAAAATTATCTTTAAAATTATATTTAACCTCTTAAATTATATGTGAAATTATTTCATGTTTAATATTTATTCCATTTTCCCTGTTTTATTCTCTGCTTTCTTGTCTTTTTATTGATTGTATTTTCTCATTCATTTTCTCCTCTTCTATTGATTCTGTTTCTAATTCTATTTCTGTGATTTTTTTTTTTCTTTTTCCATTTTTTTGAGAAAGAGTCTCACTCTATTGCCCAGGCTGGAGTGCAGTGGTGCAGTCTCCATTCATGGCAACCTCCACCCCCTGGGTTCAAGCGATTCTCCTGCCTCAGCCTCCCAAGTGGCTGGGATTACAGGCACCCACCACCACACCTGGCTAATTTTTGTATTTTTAGTAGAGTTGGGATTTCGCCATGTTGCCCAGGCTGGTCTTGAACTCCTGAGTTCAAGTGATCTGCCCACTTCTGCATCCCAAAGTGCTGGGATTACAGACAGACATGAGTCACTGCACCCCCACCTATTTCTGTGATTTTATGGTGAACTCAGAAAATTTGGCATGTATATGAAGGTTTTCAAAGTGTAAAACTTATGAATTTTTACTTTTACCCTCTTCCTGAATAACAGAAAAACCACTGAATATGTTCACCCCAATAGTATGTTTTCCTGGCTCATATCCTTTTGTTAACAGGTAAATTGTTCCATTTTTATTTGTAAAACCATAACGTATTATTATTACTTCAGACAGTCACTTTTTGTTTAGATTTACCTGAATATCAACTCTTTCTTTTAATCATCATTCTTTGCCTCACAGGCCTTCATCTTGGGTGACTTCTTTCTAAAGAAAAAAATATTTTTGGAATTTATTTTAGTGAGAGTATATTGGTGGCAAACTCCCTTGGGATTTTTTTTTTTCTGTTTGTAAAGACCTTTATTTTACTCATTTTTGAATATATTTTAGCTGGTATACAATTCTATGTTGATGGTTTCACTGAACTAATCATTACACTGCTATTTGACTTATACAATTGCTGTTAAGAAGTGAGTTTTAAGTTTGAGTTTTGCCCTTTTGAAGTTAATCTGTCTTTTCTCTTTGGCTGCTGTTTTAAAATCTATATGTTTTGGTGTTTTGCAGCTTCACTAAGAACTATCTAGGCATGCTTTTTGAATTTATCTTATTTGGAATTTGTTGGGTTTCTTTCATGAATTGATGCATTTCTTTAGGACTGAAAGATTTTCAATAATTACATGAAGTATACTTCCACCTCATTATTCCTATTCCCTTCTTGTGGAACTCTGATTAGATGTTAGGCTTTGTCACTGTATCTTACGTGTTTCTTTACCTCTCTTTTATGTTTTCTTTAGGTTGCCATCTGAGTATTTTGTCAGATCTATATTCCAATTCTTTCATCCTCTTTTTAACACTGTCTAATACACTTTTCATCCAGCTATTTAATTTTGAATAATTTTTTTTTTTTTTTTGAGACAGAGTTTCCCTCCCAGGTTGGAGTGTAGCGGCAGGATCTCGGCTCACTGCAAGCTCCGCCTCCTGGGTTCACGCCATTCTGCTGCCTCAGCCTCCTGAGTAGCTGGGACTACAGGCTCCCGCCACCATGCCCGGCTAATTTTTTTTGGTATTTTTAGTAGAGACAGGGTTTCACCGTGTTAGCCAGATGGTCTCAATCTCCTGACCTCGTGATCCGCCCGCCTCAGCCTCCCAAAGTGCTGGGATTACAGGCATGAGCCACCACGCCAGCCTGATATGAATAATTTTTTCTTTAAATTTTGTGCTTCTTTTTCAAGTTGGCTGGGAAACCTTATTTTCTCTCTTCTTAAATTTCTCAGTCACTTCTTTTTTTGTTTTAAAAATATTAAATATGTTTATTTTGTATACTGTGTCTTCTCACTCCATAACTGGAAGTGTTCACCGGTCTGATTATGGTGTGTTGCTCCTTGTAGTTCTATCTCTTAGAACCTTGTTTTTTGTTTTGAGACAAAGTCTTGCTCTGTCGCCCAGGCTGGAGTGCAGTGGCATGATCTCGGCTCACTGCAACCTCTGCCTCCTGAGTTCAAGTGAGTATCATGCCTCAGCCTCATGAGTAGCTGGGATTACAGGCATGAGCCACCACACCCGGCTAAGTTTATTTCTTTTTTATTTTAAGTAGAGATGGGGCTTCATCATGTTGGTCAGGTTGTCTCAAACTCTTGGCCTCAAGTGATCTGCCCACCTCAGCCTCTCAAAGTGCTACAATTACAGGTGGGAGCCACCACACTTGACCTAGGACTTTGTTTGAATGTGTGTTTTATCTTATGTTTTGTTTTGTTTTGATTTTTTTTTCTGTGACAGCTCATTTTGTGGGGCAGTTTTATGACTGAAGTCAAAGCTGATTCCTGCAGAGAAGATTCAAATTTGTTTCTGCCAGGTAGTGGGGCACACCAGGCTGGAATCACTTTAAACTAAATTCTTATCTAGAGGTTTTAAAAAGATGTCCATATGTATTAATTAGGGTTGCCAACTCTTGCAAAAGCCGTCTGGTAATTATTACTCCTCTGAGGGGAAGATTTTCCTCCTTCCATTCAGGGTCGTTTCCAGATTAATTGTTTTCATGCATTTCCTGAGGGAGGGGATTGATTTATTTCCAGTTCAAACTTAAAATAAAGATACAATCCTTTGGGACTCCCTTTTTATCCAAGAGAAGTATCCTGTTAAACTCTCCTTCCCGGGAAGGAACTGGTATTTCTCTTCTGTTCCCAATATCCCATAAGGCTATGAAAGACAAAGTTCAAGTTAAACCAGTTCATCAAATTATCTCAGAGCAACCTCCAGCTTCTGGGCTCTGCTTGTTTCTCAGAAAAGCTGTGGTACAGCTTTTATTTACTTTTTGGCCTCCAGGTATTCCTTACCCATTTGCTATTTTGTTGATACATTTGCATCCCATGCAACACTTCTACTTGTTGTTTTTGGTTTTGTGTTTCTAGAGACAGAGTTCTCACTGTTGACCAGGCTGGGATGCAGTGGTGTGATTATACCTCACTGCAATCTCAACCTCTTGGGATCAAGTGATCCTCCCACCTCAGCCTCCCAAGTAGCTGGTACTATGGGCTTGTACCACTACACTGGCAGAATTTTTAAAAACTTTTTGTAGAGATGGATCTCACTTTGTTGCCTAGATTGGTCTTGAACTCCTGGCCTCAAGCAATCCTCCCGCCTTGGCTCTTTTACTTTTATTTAGTAGAAGGATCCGCTATACTACCAGACGTGGAAGTCTCCTGTCATGACACCTTAATCATTCTCCTATAATTGAACGTCCCCCTCCATGTTTTCTATTACAAACAATGTGATGATGAATATCTTTGTATAGACATCTTTGTGTACCTTGTCCAGTTAGTTTCTATAATAAATTTCTAGAATATAAAAAGAAAGTGACAGCACTGAGGAATATTTGGAAAATAGCTTGGCACTACTTGTAGACTAACTAGATTCTTAAGGGCCTTGATAGTCATTGCATATATTACTTTGCTTACTCCTTTCAAAAATCCCACTGGAACTAGCATAATGAAAACTTTACTGAGGGTCATTTCTGTTAAGTAAATGAAAATATAGACAGTTTCTGGAAAAAAAATAGCCAATTATTTTAATATTACCTAGAGTGTTTTTTAAGAGGACCTTCTCCAAATTATTAACAGAAATAATTTCTTAACTAAGTAACATAATTCTGTAATGTGTTTGGAAAAACATGTAAGATGAGTCAAGATGAAGAGCAATGAAAAACTGGTCCTATCAGGTTTGAAAACAACTGTAAACAACCATGGATATTTTAATCCTTCCTAGGGTCTGGTTGGTGGAGAAGTCCATGGTTTTCTCAGGAGACAACTATTTGTCTGGGAACATCACTACAAAGGTTCTGTAAATCAATTATAAATTGATTCCAGAAGGATGAAGGGGAGAATGGATGGGTAACTACACAAACAGAGCAGGAAATACCAGGATCCACTGGTAGGAAGTGGACTAACAAGGTGCAGTGGAGATTTGGGGCTCTCTGGGTAGTGTCAGAAGAGGAGGGATGTTGAATGACATGCCAAGGGGTTTGGATTTGGTCTTGAATTCATGAAAGACAAAGCCATTAGTTTTAATCAGAAAGTTTCATGGGCAGCATTTGCATTTTTATAAAATTATGCTGGCAACAAGGTGCAGAGGAATTTAAGGGAGAAAATATTAAAGCCAGGGAAATTAGGAATAGATGAGTGAATATTCTATTTTTTAATGGCTTTATTAAGATATTAACTCACATACCACACAATTAAGCCATTTAAAGTGTAATGTTAAATGGTTTTTAGTATATTTACAGAGTTGTACAACCACACCACTGTCTAATTTTAGAACATTTTTGTCCGCCGAAAAAGAAACCTCCTACCCATTAGCTGTTACTCCTTATGCCCCTCACTCCTGTCCGATCCCTAATTACCCATTAATCCACTTTCTGTCTATAGATTTGCTTATTCTGGACATAATATAAATAGAATTACACAATATGTGGTCTTTCATAACTGGCTTCTTTCGTTTCATTTAATGTTTTCAAGACTCATCCATGTTGTAGCATGTATCAGCTCATTAATTTTAATGTATTAATGTATCAATTCTTTCATTTTAATTGGCAATCTTCCATTATGTGGATATACCACATTTTACTCATCCACTTATCAGCTAATGGACACGGGTTGTTTATATGTTTTGGATATCATGAATATTATGCTGCTTTAAACTTTTTTGTACAAGTTTTTATGTGGTTGTATGTTTTCATTTCCCTTGGGTATATACCTAGGAATGGAACTGCTGGATCATATGGTAACTCTATATTTAACTTCTTGAAAAGCTGACACTGTTTTCCAAACCCCCTGCTCCATTTTACATTTCCACCGTCAATGTAAGAGCGTTCCAATTTCTCATATCCTCCTTCCACTAGCAGGTATGAAGTGGGTGTGATCATAGCCATCCTAGTGCGTGCGAGTGGTATCTCATTGCGGTTTTTATTTGCATTTCCTTGATGGCTAATGATGTTGAATATCTTTTTATGTGCTTCTAGTCTTCTTGAATATCATTCAAAAAAATGTCTATTCATATTTTTTGCCTATTTTAAAAAATTAGGTTCTTTGTCTTTTTATTTTTGAGTGGTAAACATCCTTGGTATATTCTAGATACACAAGTCCCTTATCAGATATATGATTTGCAAATATTTTCTCTATTTCTGTAGGTTGTTTTTTCACTTCCTTGATGGTGTCCTTTGAGGCACAAAGGTTTTAAATTTTGATGAAGCTCATTTATGTGTGTTTTGTCATCTGTGCTTTTTGTATCATATTGAAGAAGCCTCTCCCTAACCCAACCCAAGATTTACTCCTATATTTTCTTTAAGACTTTTATAGTTTTGGCTCTCACATACAGATCTATGATATATTTTTAAGTCCTTTTTGTGTATGGTGTGAGAAAGGAGTCCAGCTTCACTCTTTTGCATGTGAATATCTGGTTGTCCCAGCACCATTTGTCAAATATATTTTTAAAATAGTCCTTCTATAACCCCTAGGGCATTGTATTAATAATAGTCCAATCTAAAACAAATATCCTGAGCTATGCCATTAGCAGTGGGAATGGGTGTGCTGGGGAAGGTTGAGAAGGTGAGATTATAAGGACTTTGGAACTACAGTCATGCAGGGGTCGGAGAGTAAGAACTTGAGAAGTTTTAGATTTCTGGTTCCCAACCATCCCCTCCATATCAGGAGGTCTGTGGCCTCATCCTCCCACATGACATGCGGCCATCCCAGAACCAATCTGCTGGGGCCTACTTGTTTATTCTCATGACTTGAGGATCAAAGCCTTTAGCTGTATGATCAATTCAACCACAGGAAATAAGCCTCAATCAGGAGGACAGTTGAATTCTATTTTGTGGTTCCCTTAGACTGGAGCAGCTATGGCACCTCAGTTCAAAGAGAAAACAGTAAGGTTTGGATGGAAGGGGAATGCAGTCAGCAAACTCCAGAAGCATCAGGCTTCTGTCAGTAATGCCAGTGATGTCAGCCAGGGCTGGCTACATGAAAAATAAACACTCCTAATAGAGCAATGGAATTGTCTTAATCTTTGGGGAGTTGTTTAGGCTTTGGAATCACCTTGTTTGCAGGACACGATGCCCCAGAATTCTCCATCTTCATTCTGGGTCCTTTCCCTGGTTGCATCTTGTCTGTTTTTGTTTTTTCCCCCATTTCTTGGAGTTGACTGTTTAGCCCTAGCAGCTGCATGACCAATCCTAACTTCGGAAAAAATATTTAAAGAGTTCTCTGGACAGTTGACCCCATTTCCCACTCAGTCGCCATGGAGACTGGCAGATGGAGAGACTGCTACCCAGGTAATTATGGGGTGTATCACCCACAGAACTGCTGCTCAGGGCCACAGTCTCTGATGAGAATAGAGAAAATGTGTTTAGAAATGATTTTGACAGCCCCTGACCTCGATGACAAATCCTCAGCTCTGAGAGCAGCCCCACCTTGAGAGCAGGAACAGAAGAGTTCTGTTCTGTGTGCTGGGAGGGAGTCACACTGTGTAGATGTTCGCGGGGCTCCTCCAGAGACTCCTTTGATGAGAAACCTCTCCACCCGGGACATACTTGCCAGAGAGAGACCAGATGCTTTGTTCTTATGTAAGATGTTCTGACACGTGATCATTTGAAAGAGGTGCCCTTTAAACATAACCATCAGTTACTATTAAAAGTAAAGAGCTAAAAGTGATTATGGAGATTGTTTAGTTCACCCCCCAGCTTTACTAAAGAGGAAACTGAGCCCAGATAATTGACAAGCTCAGAGTCATGAGAGAGTTAGTGCTGCTAGTCTCATGACCCTTTCTCTACTGCTCATTTCTGATGAAGAAACCGTTTAGCTTGAACAATAACTTGAAATAGTCCCAGAGTATAGATGAGTACTAGACCCTTTTGGTGTCGAGAAAATAGAAGGTCCAAAAATGTGTGCATTGCCTCTGTTTCAGGAACCTTTAGGAATCATATGGTTTTATATGTGTTTGATAGAAAATTGCTACTTAGACCTCATCTTGGGTCATGATAGTACATTTCTGTTCTCTCCTATAGTAGCCATTTAATGAGCCACTTCACACCATAGCCATGTTGAAGTGAAGCACAACAGTTTCACACAACTATTGAAGAACTTGATTATAGCCTAGTTAGATACACCTTACTGGAGCCTCCAGCTACTTCAGAGACTGGCTGCATGGCAGTGGGAAGGGAACAACCTTCTGTCATCTGTGTCTGAGATGACTTTGGTTGGAGGATACAGACTTGTGAAGGAAGGAGAAGGACTCATCTGCATAGCCTTGTGCATGCACAAGAGGCTACACCTCCCTGCATGTGGAAACTGAGATTGCTGTTCCCAGGTGCCATGGAAAGAAGAGAATGAGCCACTGAAATGTGGAGAACTGAGGGCCCAAGTGGGGACCCAGTTGGTTCAGTGTCTTTTGGTTAAGGCCTTCTATAGCCAACATTGAAACCCCCAGAGAAAGCATTAAGTATTTACAGCTAATCTGGGTGGGCAGGGCAGGGAGAGGCTCCACTTCCTGTGATTCTCCTGGCATCAATTGGCTTTACAGGCCAAGCAGTTTACAAGTTGTGCCTTGGACTCAGGACTTACAAAGAGGATTACAAGAAAGACATTTAAAAATAAACAGACTTTAAGTCTACCAATGTGACAATTGAAATAAATGTAGAGCACGCCCAAGATGGCCGAATAGGAACAACTCCAGCCTCCAGCTCCCAGCATGAGCGACACAGAAGATGGGTGATTTCTGCATTTTCAACTGAGGTACTGGGTTCATCTCACTGGGGCATGTCGGACAGTTGGTGCTGGTCTGCAGGTGCAGCCCAACCAGTGAGAGCTGAAGCAGGGTGAGGCATTGCCTCACCTGGGAAGCACAAGGGGGAAGGGAATTCTTTTTCCTAGCCAAAGGAAATTGAGACACACAACACCTGGAAAATCGGGTAACTCCCACCTTAATACTGTGCTTTACCAAGGGTCTTAGCAAACAGCACACCAGGAGATTATATCCCACACCTGGTCCAGAGGGTCCCATGCCCATGGAGCCTTCCTCACTGCTAGCACAGCAGTGTGAGATAAAACTGCGAAGTGGCAGCCAGGCTGGGGGAGGGGCGCCTGCCATTGCTGAGGGTTAAGTAGGTAAACAAAACCACCTGGGAAGCTCGAATTGGGTGGAGCCCACCACAACTCAAGGAGGCCTGCCTGCCTCTGTAGACTCCACCTCTGGGGACAGGGCATAGCTAAACAAAAAGCAGCAGAAACCTCAGCATAGGTAAATGTCCCTGTCTGATAGCTTTGAAGAGAGCAGTGAATTTCCCAGCACGGAGGTTGAGATCTGAGAACAGACAGACTGCCTGCTCAAGTGGGTCCCTGACCCCTGAGTAGCCTAACTGGGAGAAATCCCCCACTAGGTGCAGACTGACACCTCACACCTCACATGGCTGGGTACACCCCTGAGACGAAGCTTCCAGAGCAAGAATCAGACAGCAACACTCACTGTTCAGCAATATTCTATCTTCTGCAGCCTCTGCTGCTGATACCCAGGCAAACGGGGTCTAGAGTGAACCTCAAGCAAACTCCGACAGACCTGCAGCTGAGTGCCCTGACTGTTAGAAGGAAAACTAACAAACAGAAAGGACACCCACACCAAAACCCCATCAGTACGTCACCATCATCAAAGACCAAAGGCAGATAAAACCACAAAGATGGGGAAAAAGCAGTGCAGAAAAGCTGGAAATTCAAACAATCAGAGTGCATCTCCCCCTCCAAAGGAAAGCAGCTCATTGCCAGCAACTGAACAAAGCCAGACAGAGAATGACTTTGATGAGTTGAGAGAAGAAGGCTTCAGTCTATCAAACTTCTCAGAGCTAAAGGAGGAACTATGTAACCAGTGCAAAGAAACTAAAAACCTTGAAAAAAGATTTGACGAATGGCTAACTAGAATAACTAATGTAGAGAAGTCCTTAAAAGAACTGATAGAGATGAAAACCATAACACGAGAACTACGTGACAAATGCACAGGCTTCAGTAACCAACTTGATCAACTGGAAGAAAGAGTATCAGTGATTGAAGATCAAATGAATGAAACGAAGCGAGAAGAGAAGTGTAGAGAAAAAAGAGTAAAAATAAATGAACAAAGCCTCCAAGAAATATGGGATTACGTGAAAAGACCAAATCTACATCTGATTGGTGTGCCTGAAAGTGAAGGGGAAAATGGAACCAAGTTGGAAAACACTCGGCAGGATATCATCCAGGAGAACTTTCCCGACCTAGTAAGGCAGGCCAACATTCAAATTCAGGAAATACAGAGAATGCCACAAAGATACTCCTCAAGAAGAACAACTCCAAGACACATAATTGTCAGATTAACCAAAATTGAAATGAAGTAAAAAATGTTAAGGGCAGCTAGAGAGAAAGGTCAGGTTACCCACAAAGGGAAGCCCATCAGACTAACAGCAGATCTCTCGGCAGAAACTCTCCAAGCCAGAAGAGAGTGGGGGCCAATATTCAACATTCTTAAAGAAAAGAATTTTCAACCCAGAATTTCATATCCAGCCAAACTAAGTTTCATAAGTGAAGGAGAAATAAAATCCTTTACAGACGAGCAAATGCTTAGAGATTTTGTCACCACCCGGCCTGCCCTGCAAGAGATCCTGAAGGAAGCACTAAACATGGAAAGGAACAATAGGTACCAGCCATTGCAAAAACATGCCAAAATGTAAAGTCCATCGATGCTAGGAAGAAATTGCATCAACTAATGAGCAAAATAACCAGCTAATATCATAATGACAGGATCAAGTTCATACATAACAATATTAACCTTAAATGTAAATGGACTAAATTGTTCAATTAAAAGACACAGACTGGTAAATTGGATAGAGTCAAGACCCATCAGTTTGCTGTATTCAGGAGACCCATCTCACATGCAGAGACACACATAGGCTCAAAATAAAGGGATAGAGGAAGATCTATCAAGCAAATGGAAAATAAAAAAAAAGCAGGGATTGCAATCCTGGTCTCTGATAAAACAGACTTTAAACCGTCAAAGGTCAAAAGAGACAAAGAAGGCCATTACATAATGGTAAAGAGATCAATTCATCAGGAAGAGCTAACTATCCTAAATATATATGCACCCAATACAGGAGCACTCAGATTCATAAAGCATGTCCTTAGAGAGTTACAAAGAGACTTAGACTCCCATACAATAATAATGGGAGACTTTAACACCCCACTGTCAACATTAGACAGATCAACGAGACAGAAAGTTAACAAGGATATCCAGGAATTGAACTCAACTCTGCACCAAGTGGACCTAATAGACATCTACAGAACCCTCCACCCCAAATCAACAGAATATACATTCTTCTCAGCACCACATTGCACTTATTCCAAAATTGACCACATAGTTGGAAGTGAAGCACTCCTCAGCAAATGTACAAGAGCAGAAATTATAACAAACTGTCTGTCAGACCACAGTGCAATCAAACTAGAACTCAGGACTAAGAAACTCAATCAAAACTGCTCAACTACATGGATATTGAACAACCTGCTCCTGAATGACTACTGGGTACATAACAAAATGAAGACAGAAATAAAGATGGTCTTTGAAACCGATGAGAACAAAGATACAACATACCAGAATCTCTGGGACACATTTAAAGCAGTGTGTAGAGGGAAATTTATAGCACTAAATGCCCACAAGAGAAAGCAGGAAAGATCTAAAATTGATACCCTAACATCACAATTAAAAGAACTAGAGAAGCAAGAGCAAACACATTCAAAAGCTAGCAGAAGGCAAGAAATAACTAAGATCAGAGCAGAACTGAAGGAGATAGAGACACAAAAAACCCTTCAAAAAAATCAATGAATCCGGGAGCTGGTTTTTTGAAAAGATAACAAAATTGATAGACCACTAGCAAGACTAATAAGGAAGAAAAGAGAGAAGAATCAAATAGATGCAATAAAAAATGATAAAGGGGATATCACCACCAACCCCACAGAAATACAAACTACCATCAGAGAATACTATAAACACCTCTACACAAATAAACTAGAAAACCTGGAAGAAATGGATAATTTCCTGGACACTTACACTCTCCCAAGACTAAACCAGGAAGAAGTTGAATCCCTGAATAGACCAATAGCAGGCTCTGAAATTGAGGCAATAATTAATAGCCTACCAACCGAAAAAAGTCCAGGACCAGACGAATTTCACAGCTGAATTCTACCAGAGGTACAAGGAGAAGTTGGTACCATTCCTTCTGAAACTATTCCAGTCCATAGAAAAAGAGGGAATCCTCCCTAACTCATTTTACGAGGCCAACATCATCCTAATACCAAAGCCTGGCAGAGATACAACAAAAAAAGAGAACTTTAGGCCAATATCCCTGATGAACATCAATGCAAAAATCCTCAATAAAATACTGGCAAATCGAATCCAGCAGCACATCAAAAAGCTTATCCACCATGATCAGGTGGGCTTCATCTCTGGGATGCAAGGCTGGTTCAACATATGCAAATCAGTAAATGTAATCCAGCATATAAACAGAACCAAAGACAAAAACCACATGATGATCTCAATAGATGCAGAAAAGGCCTTTGACAAAATTCAACAGCCCTTCATGCTAAAAACTCTCAATAAATTCGGTATTGATGGAACATATCTCAAAATAATAAGAGCTATTTATGACAAACCCACAGCCAATATCATACTGAATGGGCAAAAACTGGAAGCATTGCCTTTGAAAACTGGCACAAGACAGGGATACCCTCTCTCACCACTCCTAGTCAACATAGTGTTGGAAGTTCTGGCTAGGGCAATCAGGCAAGAGAAAGAAATAAAGGGTATTCAGTTAGGAAAAGAAGAAGTCAAATTGTCCCTGTTTGCAGATGACATGATTGTATATTTAGAAAACCCCATTGTCTCAGCCCAAAATCTCCTTAAGCTGATAAGCAACTTCAGCAAATCTCAGGATACAAAATCAATGTGCAAAAATCACAAGCAGTCTTATACACCAGTAACAGACAAACAGAGAGCCAAATCATGAATGAACTACCGTTCACAATAGCTTCAAAGAGAATAAAATACTTAGGAATCGAACTTACGAGGGATGTGAAGGACCTCTTCAAGGAGAACTACGAACCACTGCTCAGTGAAATAATAGAGGACACAAACAAATGGAAGAACATACCATGCTCGTGGATACCAAGAATCAATATTGTGAAAATGGCCATACTGCCCAAGGTAATTGATAGATTCAATGCCATCCCCATTAAGCTACCAATGACTTTCTTCACAGAATTGGAAAAAACTGCTTTAAAGTTCATATGGAACCAAAAAAGAGCCTGCATTGCCAAGACAATCCTAAGCTAAAAGAACAAAGCTGGAGGCATCATGCTACCTGACTTCAAACTATACTAGAAGGCTACAGTAACCGAAACAGCATGGTACTGGTACCAAAACAGAGATATAGACTAATGGAACAGAAGAGAGCCCTCAGAAACAATACCACACATCTACAGCCAACTGATCTTTGACAAACCTGACAAAAACAAGAAATGGGGAAAGGATTCCCTGTTTAATAAATGCTGCTGGGAAAATTGGTTAGCCATAAGTAGAAAGCTGAAACTGGATCCTTTCCTTACTCCATATATGAAAATTAATTCAAGATGGATTAGAGACTTAAATGTTAGACCTAAAACCATAAAAACCCTAGAAGAAAACCTAGGTAATACCATTCAGGACATAGGCATGGGTAAGAGCTTCATGTCTAAAACACCAAAAGCAACGGCAACAAAAGCCAAAATTGACAAATGGGATCTAATTAAACTAAAGAGCTTCTGCACAGCAAAAGAAATTACCATCAGAGTGAACAGGCAACCTACAGAATGGGAGAAAATTTTTGCAATCTATTCATCTGACAAAGGGCTAATATCCAGAACCTGCAAAGAACTCAATCAAATTTACAAGAAAAAAACAACCCCATCAAAAAGTGGGCAAAGGTTATATGAACAGACACTTCTCAAAAGAAGACATTCATACAGCCAACAGACACATGAAAAAATGCTCATCATCACTCGCCTCAGATAAATGCAAATCAAAACCACAATGAAATACCATCTCACACCAGTTAGAATGGCGATCATTAAAAAATCAGGAAACAACAGGTGCTGGAGAGGATGTGGAGAAATAAGAACACTTTTACACTGTTGGTGGGACTGTAAACTAGTTCAACCATTGTGGAAGACAGTGTGGCGATTTCTCAAGGATCTAGAACTAGAAATACCATTTGACCCAGCCATCCCATTCCTGGGTGTATACCCAAGGGATTATAAGTCATGCTGCTATAAAGACACATGCACACATATGTTTACTGCGGCACTATTCACAATAGCAAAGACTTGGAATCAACCCAAATGTCCATGAGTAACAGACTGGATTAAGAAAATGTGGCACATATCCTGATGTAAATGACGAGTTGATGGGTGCAGCACACCAACATGGCACAAGTATACATATGTAACAAACCTGCACGTTATGCACATGTACCCTACAACTTAAAATATAATAATAATAATAAATAAATTTAAAAAAAAAAAAGAAGAAAATGTGGCACATATACATGACGGAATACTATGCAGCCATGAAAAAGGATGAGTTCGTGTCCTTTGTGGGGACATGGATGCAGCTGGAAACCATCATTCTCAGCAAACTATTGCAAGAACAGAAAACCAAATACCACATGTTCTCACTCATAGGTGGGAAATGAACAATGAGATCACTTGGACACAGGAAGGGGAACATCACACACCAGGTCCTATTGTGGGGAGGGGATGGGGGGTGGGATAGCATTAGGAGATATACCTAATGTAAATGACGAGTTAATGGGTGCAGCACACCAACATGGCACATGTATACATATGTAACAAACCTGCACGTTGTGCACATGTACCCTAGAACTTAAAGTATAATTACAAAAAAAAAAGAAAGAAATGTAAAAGTAATCATTTATTTTTGGTTTGATTCTAAAAGTAGTATATACTCACTATGGAAAATATAGAAAATACAGAAAGATGTGAAAAAAATAGTATCCATAATCCCATCACCCAAACACATTCTTGCTAATTCATGAGAGCAGGACCTTGTGTTTAATATCTGCTGTCACATCCTCAGTACTTGGAACAGTGCCTGGTACAGAGTAAGCACTTAATGGACATTTGTTGAATGAATGAGTGTCACTGTTTTGGTATATTTATTTCCAGCCCCTTTCCCATGTATATTTTACATGATTGTAGTCAGTCGTCATCATCATTAGAGAGTATCTTTTTTTTTTTTTTTAACGTACTTTGATAACACAGGTATATCTATGTCACAACTCTTTACAAACTGTTTTTTTTTTTTTTTTTTTTTTTGAGACTGAGTCTCGCTCTTTCACCCAGGCAGATCCATACAGTGGCAGGATCTTGGTTCACTGCAATCTCTGCCTCCCAGGTTTATGCGATTCTCCTGCCTCAGCCTCACAAGTAGCTGTGACTACAGGTGCATACCACCATGCCAGCTAGTTTTTTTATATTTTTAGTAGAGACGGGGTGGTTTTTGCCATGTTGGCCAGGGTGGTCTTGAACTCCTTGAACTCCTGAGCTCCAGTGATTCCCCCCACTTTGGTCTCCCAAAGTGTGGGGATTACAGGTGTGAGCCACCATGTCCGGCCTGTTTACAAACATTTTTAAAGGTGCTTAGTATTGCATGTATTGTGTATACATCATTTACTTATTTACGCTCATGTGGCTAGATATTTGAGATAAAATATCCATTTCAAAGATCCTTTGCACATAGGGCTTGCTACCCATGGATAAGTAGACCAATTGACTGTTTTACCAGGCTTTCTTATGCTCAACGGACCCTAAAATGTTAATAAAATCACATTCTATTTTTTACTTTCATAGTCTCACTGGATTGCATAAAGAAGTGAAAATAATGCCAGAGGGAGGTCATGAAATCAGAATCAGGACATTAACTTGTCAATCTATTGTAACTAAGAAATATCTTTTGAATATTGTGTTTTATGAAGCATTGAATTCAGAGAACTAGTCATTATGCTAAATTCTGACAATACAGAATCTCAAGAATTCAACTGAACTCAACTACTTTCTATATAGTCACTGCTTTCTCCCCTTTAAAAGAATTCCCTGGTTAGCCTGGTTAGAGAAGGTAATTTTGTCCAAGTTAATGTAGCACCATCTGCTGCTGAAAAGGAGTCCTTCAGGATGGGTTCTCTAGTTTTAAACATTGACTTGCATAAGAAATAAAAGGGAATTCACATGTGGTTTCTTGCAGGATCCCCTTGTGTCAGAACTGGAAACAATCTTTTTCAAAAACACTGAGTGGACTTCTGGCTCCAGATGGCGACAAAGTACACTTGATTAACTCCTCCAACTGTTAGAAATTTCTATCAAAATTCAAAAGGAATATACAAATAGGGAGAAATGCATGTCAGAAACAGGGAACCATGGAAAAGGGCCCACACATTCTGAAACTCATGAGAACTTTCTGCACGACAAAGTGCAGGTGAGATTGGATTGAGGGAAGGGCTCATTAGCCTGCCATTGACCACATAAGACAGAAAAGCCAAGGGAATGAGGGAGACAGATTCCAGCAGAGCCCCTCAATACCTACCAGCTCACAGTGGCAGGGGCTGGAGCTGAGGGTGGGTTATTTGGGACATAGCAAGAGGCAAGCATAGATCCTCCCTCTGCTCTGGAAAATGCACCAGGTGCTGGGGTCTGCAAACTCTTGGCACATGAAATTAACCAGGCATTGCTAAGCCTGGCTTCTAAGAAACGCAGTTAAGTCAGTTAGGATAGAGTTATAATAGAGCATCCGTGTCTCCAACAAACTGTACCCTGAATCACTAAGTCCCAGAAAGCATTTAAGCCATCTAGTTTCCAGGCTGAGTAACCAACATCCAAAGATTCTATACCCAGCCAATCATTCACATTTGACAACCACAGAAAGACATTCCTAGCCATGCAGATATTCAGAGAGCTTTCCTGAAAGAAACTGCACACACACAGACACACACACACAGACGCACACGCACAGCATGTGCACACACATGCAAGAATTATGGTAGAGTAATAAAACCAATATAAATCAAGAATTAAGTGAAGATCATTGTGGCTAACAAAGTTACAAAATGGAATAATCAGAAAACAGCTTTAGGAAGAGAAATAAAGTAATTAATACCATCATCCTCATTATCAGTTTCTATCCCTATACCCATCCCTAAAATCTCAGGATGAGGAGAGGGAAGGAAGTAAAAGTTGTCTCAAAATCTCTTCTTAGATGAGGGAGAGTCATATTTGCTGTTTCCTTACTGACCCTGGTATGGCAATGAGTCCAAGTATGTTGTTTAATATACTGCTTACATACTCAATACTATAAAATATTTTTCTAAATTATTAGTATAAAAAGAGAGCAAAGAAAATTTGATTGGCTGGGCGGGATGATTCATGCCTGTAATCCTTACACTTTGGGGGGCTGAGTTGGGAGGATCACTTGAGCCCAGAAGTTTGAGATCAGCCTGGGCAACATCATGAAACCCCGTCTCTACAAAACAAATACAAAAACTAGCTGAGCATGCTAGTATGCATCTGTAGTAACAGGTACTCAGGAGGCTGAGTGGGAGGATCTCTGGAACCCAGGAGGTCGAGGCTGCAATGAGCCAAGATCATACCATCGCACTCCAGCCAGGCAACAGAGCACCACCCTGTCCTGTCCTGCTCTCTCTCTCTCTCTCTCTTTCTTTCTCTCCATATATATATATATATGTGCATATACACACACAGCATGTGCGCGCACACACACAAGGATTATGGTAGTGAGTAATAAAACCAATATAACTCAAGAATTAAGTCAAGATCATTGTGGATAACAAAGTTATATAATAGAATAACAATCAATCAGAAAACTGTTTCAGAAAGATAAAATAATTAATACCATCATCCTCATTATTAGCCCATATCCCTACACCCATCCCTAAAATTCCAGGATGAGGAGAGATATATAAATATATATATATACACACACACATATATATATAGTAAAATCATAATACCCTTAATAATGCATGGATAGTTCAATATTAAGAAATGCATTTATATAACATATAACATTCATTCAACAAGTATTTGTAAGTGCCTATTATGTGCCAGGTATGCCAGAACAATGTAACTTGCTTGATCCTTCTCTCTCAAACACACCTGCCAGGCTCCCTATCCACATCACTCTCTAGTTCTTTTCTTCAGAGCACTTATCATTCTCTGTAATTATCTTTCACCTTTACTTTGCTTGTTTATTGTCAGTCATCTTTCACTAAAATGCATTTTCCCCAAGATCAACATCCTTGTCTGTCTTGGTCACAGCTGTATGCACAATGTCTAACAAAGAACTTGACATGTAATAGCTGATGGATTCATTCAATTTGTGTCGTATTAGTTTATTATTAATGTAATTTATTAATTCAATATTTGTAATTAAACAAATGAATGTATATCTATGAGTGAAAGGATGATGGTGATTCTAAATCCCGGCTCTTATGGTGCTTATCATGTAGTAGGGGAGACAGACAATCTGAGTACTTCTATGATCAGTGTCAAAATCCAATTTTGCTGAGCAGTTTTCTATTCTAACTTGCTGAATAAAAAGACGGCAATTGTTTTGCAGGAATCTTCCACAGCTTCCTCTCGAGAAAAGCCTGGAAAACTAGAAGCACAAAGTAGTAACTTCCTGTTTCCTAAAGCCTGCCACCAAAGGGCACGCAGCAACTCAACCAGTAAGTGTCTCCCCAACACGTCTTCAGGAACAGGGTTCAGCTGCTCCTGGATAGCAGGAATATCAGGAGGAGGGTGGAACTCTTCTGGTCCAGGTGGACTAAACTGGCATTGGAGTCTGCTCACTTTCTTCATGGTGTGTGCATGCTCTGGCTAGCCAGAGCTCTGTGTGGTCTAGTCAGCTCTCCTCTTGGCTCCAAGTACCATGCTGGAAAGACCTGGGTGTGGGGAAGAAGAGACTGGGCTTTACTCCTGCTCTGTCTCCTGACATGCTCCTTGGTCTTGGGAAGGCTTCTGTCTCTCAGCTGCAATATGATGGAGGTTGAGGTTGGAAGATCTCATGATTTTTATTTGCTGAAAATAGAAGAGTGCTAATACAAAGTCAAGAAAATATGAAGAATGCAAGAATATAGAAAAACCTGAAGAAATTAAAATCACACCAAATCCTAATATTAGAGATCATCTATGTTAACATATTCAGTTATTTCCCTTCTATGCTTATATATACTATAAAAAACTTCACACACACACATTTATTTATATATAACTATTTCATGTCATCAGAAACTCTTTTGAAAACACCATTTTTTAGTGGATCCATGGTATTTTATTGTATGAATTTATGATATCTAGTTAACCAACTCCCTATTATTAGATATTTATAAAATCTACTTAACCAAATCCCTGTTATTAGGTATTTAAGTCATTGTCAGGTTTTCACTAGCCTAATCAAGTTGATGAATGTGTACATGAGATTTTGTCTGAGTTTGTGATGATCTTTCAAAGAAAATACAGAAGGCAGTGGCCTGGTTAAGAGCTCACATTTGGGAGCTAAGGCAGTTGGATCTGGGTCCTGCTTCCAGAACTAGTGACCTATGTAGTCTTGGGCAAGTCCCTTAGAATCTCTAAGTCTCATATTATTCTGCTGTACGATGCACCATCCTTAGTGATTTCCTATTATTGGAAATAAAAATATTTTTAAAAAGTTACTTGCTTTTTAATCATAAATTTTTACTTATTCTAGCATAATTTTCTAGAAATGGAATTTGGGGTCAAACGATAGATGTAGTTTAAGGCTTTTTATCTGTATTGCCAAATTTCTGTAGCTACTATTCTTTCAATAATGTACATGAATACCTATTTCTTCAATCATAGCCCACATAGGATTATGATTTTTAATAAATATTTGCTTTACAGTGATTTACAGATTTACAGGTATTTCTCCTTTCCCTTTCTTCCTCACCCATTCTTTGCTTTTTTACTGTTTTGTTTTGCACCCAAGACCAGCTATACAATTGGTAGGGCTCAGTGTAAAATGAAAATGCAGGATTGCTGTTAAAAAATATGAATAGTTTCAAAAAAGTAGAAGAAAATCTTTGAACTAAGTTGGGATTCTTCAATCACAGGGCCCCAGGTGACTGTGCAGGCCACGTGCCCCTGAAGCCAGGCCCACTTGCCCCCCGGGAGCTGACCCCCTTAGAGCTCCCTGGCTCCCTGGCATCCCCAGGGCTCCCTGGTTTTCTGGCTTCTGATTGAGCTCAGTCAATGGCAGGCATCCATGGAGGACTGGCAGGGGGCAGACAGCCACCAGGGTGTTTCTTCCCCTGCTCCCCCTACCTTGGTGCTGTGACAATAAATTGTGTCAGGGTGGCCTGTCGGTTCCAGTGCCCACCGGGCTCTGGTAACACCATTTCCCCACCTTACTCCTTCAAGCCTGGGGTGGTAACAGCATCTGGTACCTCAATAGGTCTTGTTATTTTTCTAACCCTTCCCGTCCCTCTGTGTCTGGCTCCTTTACCCAATTCTCAGAATCCCAACTGAGTGTGCCTTTTGTTTCTTCCCAAACCCTGATTGATGCACTGATAAAAACAGATGAACAAAAAGTACCTAGGCTGGGTGCCACAGCTTATGCCTGTAATTCTAGCCCTTTGGGAGGTCAAGGCGGGAGGATCGCTTGAACCCAGGAGTTTGAGATCAGCCTGGACAATATAGTGAGACCACACCTCTACAAAATTTTTTTTTTAAAAAAGAAAACCCACCAGGCATGATGGCTCATACCTGAGGTCCCAGCTACTCGGGAGGCTGAGGTAGGAGGATCCCTTGAGCATGGGAGGTTGAGGCTGCAGTGAGCCATGATTGTGTCACGGCACTCTGGTCTGGACAACAGAGTGAGAGCCTGTCCTGCCCTCCTAAAAGAGTACCTCTTCATAAAGGTGAAGTTAAACATTCCTTCATTTATTTATTTTGTTTTTGGTGAGTTTGCCGGTTCTTTATTGGAATAATCATCTTTTATCATTAATTTATAAAAAGCCTCTTGGTTAAATTAATATTTGGCATCATACTTGTTGAAAATACTCTCTCCAGTTTGTTGTTTTATTTTAATTTTTTAACGTTAAGGTTTTAATCTTTATGTAATCAAGTTTCCTGATCTTTTCTTTTCTAATGTGAAAGTTACTTCCACATTCAGATAACTATTAAGTCTGTGATTATATATTCTTCTAATTTGTAAATGATTTATCTTTTTTCCCTCAAATTTACTGTATTATCTGTAATTTATTTTTGGTGTTTAATATGATGTAAGAATCTAGGTAGATTTTTTTTTTCTAAATGAATAGCGAATGATCCTAGCATCACTTATTTATAATCAGTTCTTTTTACTTTGCCTTTTTTGTTTGCTTTGTTAATCTCATGCAAATGATATGCAGTTAGGTCCTTGAAAGCAAATTTGGCAATTTTTTTAAGAAGAGAAGCTCGAGGCCGGGCGAGGCGGCTCACACCTGTAATCTCAGCACTTTGGGAGGCCTAGGTGGACAGGTCACCTGAAGTCAGGAGTTCGAGACCAGCCTGACCAACATGGAGAAACCCTGTCTCTACTAAAAATACAAAATTAGTCGGGCGTGGTGGCACATGCCTGAATCCCAGCTACTCAGGAGGCTGAGGCAGGAGAATCACTTAAACCTGGGAGGCAGAGGTTGTGGTGAGCCGAGATTGTCCAACTGCACTCTAGCCTGGGCAACAAGAGCGAAACTCGTTTTAAAAAAAGAAAAGATGCTCAGATAGTTGAAATCAGTGCTGTAGATCATATTTATTTTTACTTAGCTCTTTTTATGCTTTTTATTTTGATGGTTCCTTGTCATTTGTTTGTTCTTGGCCTCTTGCTATAATGATTTTGAAAGGTTTAGTTAATTTTTGTCTCTACTTCTGATTTCCTTTAAGTTTTAATTAATTACCCAATTAAGTTGAATCAATTAATTAATACCTGACATAACATTTTCCAAATTGTCCCCCTCATGAAAGATGAGGAAGTTAGCTTGGTATTATTCATCCCTTTTCCATGGATTTTTCCATTTTGTAATTCAACATAACTTTAAATTATAAACTCATGACAATATATAGCTCTAAATACAGCTTTTTTTGTATATAATCATGACCATATATAGCTCCCCTTTCAAAAACTATTTTGCTTTGCTTTTTGCATTAGGTTGTAATAACCGCTTTTCAATTAACTCACTCAACACTCTACACTTAACTGGTTTAAACTTCCCCCAATAGAGATGATAATTTTGATACATTTCCTAGTTGGCTGGAATGCATCAACAAGCAATGTTCAGAAACAGTGGGCAGCAGTGGGCACTGAAATCGACCCCAGACCAGGGAGAGTTTTGGGGAACCCACTCTGTCCTGAGTCTGGCCCACATTCCCACAGATCTGAATGCCTAGTGGGAACTGGAGCCTCCACACAAGTGGAGCTGGGTGTGGCCTGAGCAGTTGCGCTGGGCTCTCCTGTGGCTCTGAGGTCAGGTTGATCTGCTCTGTGAACCATTCCAAGTTGGCAGCCTGTTTGTTCATCCTCATTCCCTCTGAACCCAAACCATGCACCACAGCTCACCTTCAAGTCACAGGTCACTCCTGCACTGCTGTGGATGGAGGAAGTGCAAAGAGACTGGGATTCTGGAGGCCGGGGTTATGCTTCAGACTCTTTCTTCACTGATCTGGAACCCTCTGGGCTTCCATTTCCTCACTGATAGAGGAAGGAGTAACTCCAGCAGGGTTCCCAAAGGACAAATGATGAGCCGCCTGCATCACCTGCACAGGTTGACGAACATACAGGTTTCCCCAGACCCAACCCATGAAGATATGGATCAATAGGTTGGGTGGAGCACTGAAATCTACCTTTGGGTTAAACACTCCAGATAAATATAATGCACAGGCAGAGTTAGGACTAGAGGATCTCTAGCCTCTCCTCTCACCCCCCTTTCTTGATTCTGAATCGTCTCTTTGCAGCGTGTGGTTTTCTGAATCTTTTGGCTTCCTCTCCCTCCGGGTCCATCGGGGAGGATCTGGGAGCAACTGGTCCCTGTAACTCAGAGAGGGCCACCTACTCAGAGAGGGTCACCTACAGTTGAGGCAGCCGCTGGGAGCAGCTGTTCTTGCAGGGGCAGATTTCCCTAGCCACTCTCGGACCCAGATGGACTAAAACCTCTCCCTTCTTCACCTTGTCTTTGTTCCTTTCCTCATCCCCCTTTAGGGATCTCACACCCTCAGGGATGCCACTCCTCTTTTCTTCTCAAGCTTCCCTGGCCAGTGGCTTCCTCTCTTCAGCCTATAAATAAGCTTAAGTCTTTCCCATCCTGAAAATAAAAGCAAACCCAACCCTGCTCCATCCTGTGTTTCCTTTGAACTACCACCAATCTTAACTTTTCCTCTAGGGGAATTTCTCACAAAAGCCTGTCAGTTCACTCAAGCCTCGCTTGTCGCTCAGGACACTGGGCAAACCCCGCCCCTCTCCTGGCCTCTAGAGCGGAACTGCCCAACACATTAGCCATATGTAGTCTTGAGCACTTGACATGTGACTTATTCAAATAGAGATGTACCAAAAGTATCAAAGACCCACTGGATTCAAAGACTAAGTGCAGGAAGAAAAGGATGTAAAATATCTCACTAATAATTTTACATATTATTTCTATGTTGAAAGAACAATAGTTTAGATATAACAGAACAAATAAAATATATTATTAAAATTAATCTCTCCTGTTTCTTTTCACTTTTCAAATGTGGCTACTAGAAAATTTTTTAATTACATAGGTGGCTGGCATTATATTTCAATTGGGAAGCACTGTTGTAGACAATGACACATTAAATCAGATCATCTGTGAAGGTTTTCCCAGCTGGATGTGGTAGGGTAGAGAAGTAGGGTAGAGTTCCCGGTTGGATGAAAGGAAGTCTGTGGTTTCCACAAAGTAGAAGAAGCCTGCCGCTTTGCATTTTTGCAGATATCCAAAGAATCAAGAGTTGTCTCCATGTGTGTATATCCTTGTGTGTGAGTGCCTGTGTAAGAGGCAGTCAGATAGGATCGCCGCTGCCCCTGTTCCTGCCGGGTCTCGCCTGTTTGTTCCTGTCCTGGGAAACCTTTGTGTTTTCCTCCTTTCTCTCCTCTCCTTGCTTGGGATTGAAAACATTGGGGCCTGGATCTGATGCAGCATTGTGGTTTCTGAGAGCTCAGCACACTGATTGACTTGCAGGAGATGCCTGTCAACTCTCGTTGCACTGAATGGAGGAAATGGAAGTGAGAGTTCTGTCTGCACCCTGCAGTACAGACAGCATGCGTGGAGATCATGAAAATGCTGCTCATGTCTTCCACGGCCACCTCTCCCCACCACGCACCTGGCACAGGGTGCTAAGTGGTTTACAGTCACACTGGCCCCTGGCTAATGAGGGGCTGGCAGTTGGTGGGGGCTGATATTGTTCTCAGTTGAACTTTGCATTTTGAGAGCACAAATGACTTCTTGCTGTTTTTCCTCTTCTGGTTTAGGTGTTAATCCCTATTGCACAAGAGAAATTGATTTTCCAATGACCAAGAAATCTGCAGCGTCCACAGACAGGCAGCCTTATTCTCTCTGTAGTAACAGGAAGTCCCTCTCTCAACAACTGGACTGTCCAGCAGGAAAGGCTGCGGTAAGAATACAAGGAGGGAAACTCGGAGAAGACGGGGAGAAGGGAGGGGCCCAACATTAACAGTGGCTGAAGAGGCCTTCCCAGTAATTTTTTGTCCGCAGAACTACAGAGGAGAGGGTCTGGCCTGGTAGCTACAAGAAGGTACAACCACCTCTGGGCCGGGAACCGCGTTAGAAATAGTCATCCATTGAGCGCCCCCTTGTGCCAGGCACTTGCAACTGCTGCCACGTGTGTGCTATTAAGAGCTAACACGTAAAGAACACGGCACGTGGGGGGGACCCTGAACTATGGCTTTGCGTGGATCGCTTTATTTCATCTGCACATACTCCTAAGAGGTAGAAGAGGGAGCTAGAGCTTGGACAAGTTAAGGGATTTATGTACGTTCACATTGTTGAGGTAAAACAGGGCTGGGACTTCAAGTCTGATCTTTAGGACTCTGAAGCCTATGCAAAGAGGCTTTTCACTCCTGTAATACAGTGACTTGCTTTGCCAACATTGCCGCTAATTCTTAAAACAAGCTTAGAAAGGAATATGTTGTTGGCCCCATTTTATAGTAGGACACTGAGGCTTGGCAAGGTGAGCAGCTGAGTTTATGCATCTTAAAACCTATGGGACCAGAATTTAAACTGCCCTGTGTGCTCCTCAGTCCATGACCTTCCCACTACAGGTGTCAGCTTGCAGGCAGAGAGCTAAGCAGGTATAAAGCACAATGTACCCTACACACGTCCCCCGCAGCTTGCCTTTCAGCCCCAGCCAAAGCACGCTGTGCTGCACGCTGCCACTTTTGGTCACACAGCGCCCTCTGTCTGTAGCATCTCACCCCTCCTTCTCTGATCTCTATTTCTAGAAACTGCCCCAGCCTTCAAAAATCTTCCTAAGGTTCCCTTTCTCCTGGGAACGCTCCTGATCCCTCCAAAGGCGTGGACTTCACATTTTCCCAAATGCCCATCAGGAGGCAGCTGCACTCCTCTCACAGTGCTCGCGCAGCCTGTCTTGTGAGTGTCATTTATGTTAGCATTTCATCTCACCCACTGACTCTCCCAAGCGGGGGCTCTATGGTCGAGCAATGTTTCCCTGCATAGTACATAATAGATGCTCAGTGAATTTCATTTCTCTCTTTCCTTCCTTTCCTTGAGTCAATATGTTTTTCATTCCCAAACTGGGAGTGTGGTGTCCCAGTGTTAGAAGAAGATGGTTCCCTGGTGCCACCCTGAGCTGAGAACTTTCCCAGTCCCTGGTTTTCTGCACATCTGGGGTCATACAGGAGTACACTGAAGCCAGCGCTGGGTCCCTGAGGATTGGGCCAGCGGATACTTCCTAGGGGAAGCTGCCTCCTGTCTTTGCTGCCTCATGTACTAGGATCCAGGTCCTTGGGAACAGGAAGCCTACCTGGCCGGCAGGGATGGGCTAAATATCAGCCAGTAGTAGCTGCCTGGAAGGCTGTGTTGAAAAGAATTGAAGCTCTGTTCTCATTCAGAAATAGTTAACTGCCTGTCTGCCTACCCCAAAATTACATTCTGAGTTTTGAAGTCTTTGGGTTCTGCCCCCTTGCCCACCACCTTCTGCCTGGCACAAGGGGAGTTCTCAGTAAATGTGTCTTGGATTGAACATAGTCTCAGGGCATTCTTGGTAGCTGGCTTCCCAGATTCTGCCTGAGACATCAGTTATGAGGACTTGTCCTGGAGGCAGCGTGTTCTGTGACATTAACCTGGGCCTACTTCCTTGACAAACGTTGGTGAGCCTTTTGGCTGCTCATCTACATTAGGCTCAGCAAAACAGGCTCCTAGAAGCAAGGAAGTCCCTCTCCACCAGAATCCTGCCCACACCCCACTAACCACATTCTGGTCATTATGCTGCCTGCCCTTAGAAGAAAGAGGACTTGGTTCCTCTCTTTGGCTGGGCTTTTCCCCTTCCTGGTGAGGCGGGTGCTACTGTCCTATGTGGCTGATCTTCTGCCCACTCTGGTTCCTTGTTGCAGGGAACTTCAAGGCCAACACGGTCCCTGAGCACAGCTCAGCTCGTGCAGCCATCTGGGGGCCTCCAGGCTTCAGTCATCTCCAACATCGTGCTGATGAAGGGCCAGGCTAAGGTGAGAAGGGACTGTGGCCAACAAGAAGTCCTGGGGAGCGGCAGCAGTCTCCAAGGAGCTGCTGTGTCCAGGAAAGGATGGGAATAGGACTCCTGGGGTGTCCTGGCACATCAGAAGAGACAAACACAGAGTGGCTAGTCTTTCAAAACTCACAACTGGCTGAGCTCAAGCAGCACACATTTTTCTAACTAGACAAAGTGATCATTTTCTTGTAAAGGATGCCAGTCCCTGCCAGCTGCCTTAGCACTTTCAAAGCTTGTTCTCTAATTCATTCCTGGCACAAGTTTCCAAGACTTAATTTTATCTGATACATAAATCCAAATTGTTTACATAGATTTCTGGATCCTGAGTTTGCCTCTGCCATTCAGATGTTGGCATAATAAAGCAGGGACCCATACATTAATTTATAAAAACCTATGCTACCTATTACATGTGGAAAATTCAGTGGTTGATAGTGCTTTTGGCTGTCAACTGGAGCTCCCAGAAGAGTCAGAACTAACTCTACCTCTCTCAAGATGATGAAGCATCGTACTGATCTCTGCTTCACAATTGAGATATGTCCAAAGGGGATCCGAAAGCATTGGTGGTGGTGGTGAGGTAGGGGGTGTACACATGTTTGCACTGCTCCCAGAACATGCCACCCTGTGCTTGAGGTTGACTGCGAAGTTCTCAGGCCAGCCCGAGCAGCCCAGGTGCTAAAATAATGAAAGGGCGGTTTCTTTATGTAATGTATTTTTTTGTGTGGTATGAGGGGAGGACCTAATTGCTACTTACGGTCTGTCCAGTGGGAGGGGCCCCACCACACATCTCCAGTCCTCTTTCCCTCCATCTCCTGTTCCTTCTGTCTCCTGGGAGCTTAGCAGGAAATAAAACAGAAGATAGACATGAGAGATGCTGGGATGAATGCTCCTCTCATCACAAGGGAGTAGCTGTCTTCTATGCTGACTTTCTCTGAACGACCCCATTTTCTGATTAGTAAATCACAATGCTTTTTCCCCTTGAATTTAGGTAGAAGTAATTTTTTAAAAATTGACTTTTAAATTGTTTGCAGTGCCCAAAAGAAAGTGAAATGGTAAAGGCCACCAAAACTCATGCAAAGATGACCAAAAATGGTTTAAGTTATCTTGGTGTACACAAAATGTGCATTCCATGAGTAATTTTTATGAGGCCGGGGGATAGAAGAAGATGAATCATTTGATATAGAAATCCTCATGTACAGAGCAGGGATGATAAGTTCAGAAATAAAGCAGGCTTCCCACTATCTGGTGATACAACCTACACCCCAAGATCTTGTCACTAACAGGATGACAAGTAGCAGTGAAGCAGGGGGAGGAGGATTTAGAGCCAGAAGAATCAGCAAGTGCTTGAGGTAGAGTCAAAAGCAAATCACACAATAAAACCAACCACCAAAACCCAGGCATTGTGCTGTGGGCTTTGCAATGGTAACTCCTTTAATCCCCACAACAACCCTCCTATTATCTCCTTTTATAGACGTGGAGCCGGGTGCACTGGCTCATGCCTGTAGTCCCAGCACTTTGGGAGGCCTTCTGTTTGAGTCCTGGAGCTGGAGACCAGCCTGGGTAATAGAGTAAGACCCTGTCTCTACAAAAATAAAATAAAGTAAAATAAAATAAAATAAAATAAAATAAAAATTAACCCAGTGTGGTGGCACATGTATATAGTCCCAGCTGCCCAGGAGGCTGAATTGAGAGGATTGCTTGAGTCCAGGAATTCGAGGCCACAGTGAGCTGTGATACAGCCACTGCACTCCAGTCTGGGCAGCAGAGGGAGACGCTATCTCTAATGAATATCTATGTGTATATTTTGTATATCGATATGGAGACGGAGGACCTGGGAGATTGCAGGGCTCGTCCAAGTTTACTTGGTTAGTGAGCAGCTGAACCAAGGCAATGACCCCAGGCTGCCTGACCCCTGGGCCTTGTTCTTAACCATGATGCCATCCTGGGTCCCTAGGGTGGGTGAGACTTTGAGTCTAGAGCAGCTGTCTCAGCCAGGACGAGGCTAGGGGCCCATAGAGGAGCCCTGAAGTGGCTCCTACCTCACCTTTTCCTAAACCTGTGCTACTCCCAGACACCATTTGTCCTGCCCATCCTGGAACACACACCACCTTCACCAGAGGCTTAGAATAGCTGCACATCCCCACGGCTCTCCCACTGACTCCCTACAGTGTCAAGAAGATGGCGGACAGCCTGCTGTCTCTGTGGCACGTGTTGATGCTCCTAATTAGCAGAGCGGCTCTAGCCTAGAGTAAATTGCCCATGAGCAATGGGCCTGTTACAGCAGTGGCCATCACTTTAAAGGGTCTGTCTAGGAGCCAAGCTACTGGCCACTGCCTGGCGTGCTTGTAGGTTGGACCCCAAAACCTGGCCTCCAGGTGGCAGTTATGCCTTTATCCTGTAATACGTGCTTCTTGAGCGCCTGCCTGATGCCAGACACAGAAATAAGACGTATTTACTGTCTTCAGAGAGCTTATAGTCTAGAAAGCTGCTTATTAGACTCAAGCTATGCCCGTGAGGGCAGCATGGGGTACCTTAGTCCTCAAAAAAATTGAGCAAGCCATATGCATTTCCTATGCTGCTTTTCAGGTCTGCCAGGCTGTTCTGTGAACTCACTGGCAGATTTGCAGGGGAAGCTGTGCCCACCCTCCCTTCTCTTCCTGCTGTAGAGCTCACTCAACCTTTCCCTGGACTTCTTCCTGTCTGGCCTTCTCTCTACTGCCTCCTGGCTTCTCCCCAGCTGGGACTATCTGCTGAGCTATGAGTTTCTCCTCCCAGAGTCACCTGCACAATCCCAGCATATGTTTGTTGGCTCATGGGAATCACCTAGGAAAATGGCAGATAGAGCAGGTGCAGGAGAGAGAGCACATGATTGGAGGGATGTCCATGAGAAGGGGATTGAAGAGGCCTTTGGTAGGAGAAGGGATACCCTTGTAAAGCTGCTACTATTATTGCTATCGTTGATATTTTTATGATTGTTGCTAGGTATTTTACTTTCAAACACAACCCTGTGAATTAGGTAATATTATCATTATTTTAAAAGGAGGGAAATTGAGGCTCAGAAGCAGAAAGTGATTGGCCCAGGATTGCCAACTGGAGGGACAGAGCCAGGGTGCTGGTCTCCATCCAGCCTCCCTCTGTGTGGGGAGCATCAGACTCCCACAAAAGCTCCAGACACTACCCAGCCCAGGCTGGCCTTCATGCTGCTGCTCTTGCTATTTTTGTTGTTGTTAAGTCCTGAGACCTTTGAGACCAAAGGCACCTTCTCTCCTTCTCAATCCCTTTGTTCAAGGCTGAGGCAGGCCCTCAGAAAGCATCAGCCCAGTGAGAAGCATGGACTACTACCCCTAAATCAGACCTTCTCTTCTTTCCCCAGGGTCTGGGCTTCAGCATCGTTGGGGGAAAAGACAGCATTTATGGCCCCATTGGGATTTACGTCAAAACCATTTTTGCAGGGGGAGCAGCAGCAGCCGATGGAAGGCTACAGGAAGGTAGGCTTCCCAGCCCTTTTCAGACCATGGTGGAGGAAACAGAAGCAGAATCCAGAATTGCTGGGGTCATAGAAGATGTTGGGAAAGCAAAATGTGTCTTGAGCTGTCAGGATACGGCCGGCATGGATTCTGGGGTCTGCAGGCAGTGGGGACACAGCTCCCCCGAGGGGCTCTTCATTATGACTGGCAGGTTGGTTGTGTATGTTTGCACATGTTACCTGGTACCGTTACCCCTTAGCTGGTTGTGGTGCTAGCCTGGGTGGGACTGAAGTCTGAGGGGTCTGTTTCTGACCCTCCCCTCCTCTCACCCATTCTCTCAGCTGTCTTTCCTTTTCCATCCAAGATCCTGTCTCAGTTGTTGGGATCCGTTAACACCCCCTCTCCTTCATTCTTCCTGTCCTTCCTAACCCACAACCATAGGGAAACCAGGTTCAATGCTTTCAACCCTTGTAACAGATGAGTCTGATAAACATTCACTAGGAGCTTACTGAATTCTAGGGTCTAGGAATAGAGAGAGAAACAATCAGGCATGATTCCTGCTTTGAAGAGCTCATAATCTTCCAGCCAGGGACCCTCTCTTCCACTCCCCACCCACCCTTCTCCCATTGACCCACCCCCTCTCAACTCTTTCATATCCTCACAGTACAGAAGCCTCAGCCATCCTGGGAGTGAGGGGCCAGGGAAACAGCTGCCTGTCTTCTTGTCCTAGAGAGTCAGGATCCCCCCTGCCCCCAACTCCACCCTAAAGTCATGCATGGATTATTGAGCAACAGGTTTGGCCCAAAGAGATTGCCAGGTTTCAACTCAGGAGGCAAAGTTCAGGGGCTGGAAGTCACAGGGCAGAGAGTACCCACCGCAGGCCAAGGACTGGGTCATACACCAGAGGTCTGAAGAGAAGTAACTTCACAGCATTTTCACTCTTCTCTGTCAGTTCGGTTTCTGTAAGCTATGCTGGGAGCCTAACCACCTTTACTCGTCTAACTTGCTTAGGGCAGAGTAGGCACACTACAGTCTGTGGGCCAAATCTGGCCCACCCACTGTTTTCAATATCTCATGAACAAAGAAAGGTTTTTACATTTCTAAATGGTTGAACATTTAAAAGTGTTTTTGATTCTTTCATGATATGTGAAAATGAAACGAAATGAAATCCAAATTTTAGTATCCATAAAAAAGCTTTCTGGGGACTCAAGCACACTCATCCACATACCCGTCATCCAGGGCTGCTTTCATGTTGCAGCATAGTGTAGAGTGGTTGCAGCTCACAAAGATTAAAACCTTTACTATCAGGGTCTTTGCAGAAAAAGTTTACCAACCCCAGCACTATGCAGAATTACACACACAGATTTTAGGGTGTGGGCAATGGGGAGCCTCTGAAGGCTTTTATACTATGGGAGGGACTGTGACCAGGGTTTTCAGAGGCTTCAGGAAGCAGAATGTAGGATGAAGTGGGCCATTGTGAGCCCCAGGCTCCAGCTCCAAGGACTGCCCAGAGGCAGTAACCCCAGGAGGAGAAGGGAGCAGATGAGAGAAGTGACAGCGCCTGAGCAGAGGTCGCAAAGGGCGGGTCAGTTCAGAGAGAACTGGAAGGTTTCTGGTCTTAGTAAACTAGAGAAAGACATTGCCTTACCTAGAGGAAGAGGCACTGGAGGAGGAGGAGGAAAAGGAAGGCAAACCAGATGTGTAGGTTTGAGTGGCAGAAGGGAGAGCGATGTCCCTGGATGACCACGAGGTGGCGCTGTCCAGCAGGGGAATGACATCCGTTCTCTCTCCGTTCAGGAAGACAGAAGTGAATGCAGACGTTTGGGAAACATGGACATGAGAAAAACAGCTGAAGTTACCGAGCAGATGTAGGGGGGCGAGGGGAGGGGAGGGCAGGGCCCAGATGCAGTTCTAGGGGAATAGCTAAATCAAGAGGGTGGTGGAGAGCAAATGTCAAAGAAAGGAAAAAAGAACAGTGGGATCAGAACTGGGAGAGTGTGCCATTGTGTGTTTTATTATCTTTTGTACTTTTCTGTGTTTAAACAAAGGGTGGGGGAAGGGTTGAAGTGACAAGAAAAGAGAATGTTGTGTTTTGTTTTCTTTCCTGAATGTGAGCTTGCGTGAGCCAACCTTTTTATTTTTTTCTGAGCATTTGCCTCCCTTAGTTAACAGCAATCACAAAAATTGAAGATTTCAATGAGTCAAGACTCTCAGCTAGTGTACGATCCCTGATTCTAGCCTCAAACATTGAACAAATCATCTTTTGTAACTTCTTTTAAAAGTAAATATTTGAATCTTGAATTCAGGGCAAATACATTAATTTTAACAAAAATTTTGTGTACAGATCAAGGCTACTAATGTTTTACTTTTATTCCCCTTCCAAGAAACCACTGTGTAAGATTTATTTGGCAAAACCTAATCAACCAGCTTTTACCAGATATAGCCAAATAAGGAGAGGACATTCCAAAAAGCCCAGAGTTGGGCTGTGTGGCCCCAGTAAGAGGGACATTCTAATAACTTAAAGAGAAGCCCCTTAGGTAATTAAGAATGGACATCCTGAATTTTTGTTGTCTATCCTTCCTTCAGCACACATGTAATTATATTTTGATGTTTTAAATGTATCTATTTTCCTTCCCAGACTTGGAGTCTCACAATGACAAGGACTGGTTCCTTTTATTTTTCACTTTGGCTCCAGCAATCTAAGAGATGGAACTGATTTGAATACTCTCCCCACCCTGCCTCCAGCCTCTGTTTCCAATACGTAGACTTGTGAAATAATATAGCACATCCAAAATCAAAATAAAGACATGGAATTGCCCAGCTGCTAAGAAACAAAGAAACAACTTTAAATCTAAGAATGGCAAACTCAGGGGTTGATGATGTGGCTGGGAGGGCTGCTGGATGCTTATAGACCTTAAGGGCTGGAGCTCAGATTTGAATGCCCACATGGGCAGAGGGGACAGAGCCTTGGGTCCATGTGAGGCTCTGAGAACCTGCATACAGCCTTGATAATGAAAGAGTTTCCCCTCAATAAAGCTAACAGGCCCCAGGGGAGCAACAAGGAAACTTAAGTTTACCCATGGCTCCTCAATGGGCAAAAAACATCTCTCACCAAGAATATCACAATTGTGTCATATATAGGCATGCGGGTTACATTTATAGTTCCTGTAAAGCAAAGGTAATGCCAAGGTAAGAAATTAACTTGAAAACTACTCCTAAACCAGTGAAAACCTTGGGGTGCCAAATGGAAATAAAGGAAAAACTGGCAGTGACCTGGGGTATATGGGAATCCCATAGAAAAACAGAATGTCCTGAAAATGAGTTTATAAAGATTACATACTATAATACATCAGGAAATGTCCACTGTTGAGGAAAGTCAGCAGAAGTAACAAAGAGGAGTGTTAGCCCTTAGCAACTTAAGATTACAGAACAATCTAAAAAAGACTATAGAATATCTATATTTAAAATCATTTTTAAAAGATAAAAAAGGAATATAAACTGTAAGATAAGACCAGAACACAGTAAAAAAGATAAGTGGAAGTGAAAAAAATAACTTTTGGAAATGAGCAAAAAAAGCAATCATTTCAATAAATAACTCAATGGATGGCTTAAACAGAAGATTAGATGCAGCTGTAAGGTGAATTAGTGAACTGGAAATTATCCAATAGGCCACACAGATCAAAGAAGAAAAAGATGAGCACTAAAGAAATATGGAGAATGGGTTGAAAGGGTCCAAAATACATTTAATAGGAATTTTAGAAAGAATAGAGTGAAAGGGGAGAGATAATATGCAAAACGATAGTGGCTTATAATTTTCAAGAACTGACTTAAGGCATGATATTTCTGCTTGAGGAAACACAAAATGTTTCCTTTCTCTCTAGCGCATCATAGTAAAACTGCAGAATATCAAAGACAAAGGAAAAAGAAATCTTTCTTTCTCTTTTTTTTTTTTTTGAGACAGGATCTCACCCTGTAGCCCAAGCTGGAGTGCAGTGGTGCAATCACAGCTCACTGCAGCCTTGATCTCCCAGGCTCAAGTGATTCCCCCACCTCAGCCTCTGAAGTAGCTGAGACTACAGGTGCATGCCACCACATTCAGCTAATTTTTGTACGTTTTGTAGAGACAGGGTTTTGCCATGTTGCCTGGGGTGCCCCCATCTCAGCCTCACAAAGTGCTGGGATTACAGGTGTGAGCCACAGTGCCTGGCTAGAAAAAGAAACCTTAAAAGAAACCAGAGAAACAGGATGGATTATATACAATGGAACCATGATTAGGTGACAACAGATTCATCAGTAATGACCAGGCCCAGAAGTCAGTGTAAACATAGTATTTATATCTGAGTTGCTTGGCACAATGTTGAATTCAGAGAAAGTGCTCCTTGTTTGTGTATTGAACAAATTGAAAGAAAGGGAGAAAGTGGTTTTCTATTCACATAGAGATGGATTTTTGGTTACAGGAAGAATGTTTCTCCTACAAGTATACTGTTGTGAAAAAAGGACTTGCAGTCAAAAGATCCAAGTCCTTTTTTTTTTTTTTTTTTTTTTTTTTTTAACCATGTGATTGGGGACTTCTCTGAGTTCACTTTTCTATATTGTAAAATGGGGTCTTCATTGCGTTCTGGAAAATCATATCCAAACCACATCCACTGAGCAATCTGTACTCCTCATCCAGCATTGGTCCTGGGGATATATCATCTAATAAGACAAAATCCCTGTCACCAACAAGCTGCCAGCCTGGCCAGGGAGTGACTTAGGGTGCAGGCCGTTGATCACCACCCAGGGTGACAAGTGCAGTAGGTACAGTGTGACATGAATGTACAAAGGAGCTAAAGGTAGCAGGGCCTGAAGATTAAGAAGGAATAGGAGGAGAAAGTGGAAGTACATTTTATTTGAGAAAATGGCATGGACAAGCATTTAACTGCACAGACCATTGTGGAAAATGCAGGTCGCGTTGCATCAGAAAATGCTGCATGGGAGCAAATGGTGTGAGGGTCAGGGAGGCAAGGAGGAAGGAGATGAAGCAAAGAGGTGGGCAAGGACCATATCCAACCAGGATTTGTGTGCCTGGCTAAGAGCCCTAGGTTTCACCCTGGAAGAGAGGGGGTGCCAGAGAAGGCCCATGTTGCTGCCCTGCCTGCCTCGCAAGGGGAGAGCACCAAATGAGACAATGTTCTTCCAGAGCTTCGTGCATCATACAAAGAGCTGGGCAGGTGGGGAGACTAGAGTTCAAGGTAATGATAATGCCCTTTGATTGGGCAACACTCTTCTTAGCTACACTTTCTCTCTCTCAACAGGTGATGAAATTCTGGAGCTCAATGGTGAATCAATGGCTGGACTAACACATCAGGATGCTTTGCAGAAATTCAAGGTGACCGTTTCTTATCAACACGTGACTAAACTCTGGGGCCTTCAGGCAAAGAAACCAAGCTCTCAGCATCCAAACCTGCAAATTCAAACTGTGGGGCCCTTCACATGAGGCACCTCACTGATGTGGGTCTTGGCGCAGGGTTAAAAGAAGACCTGACTCGGAAACCATAGTGTGATCGGGATTGTTGTGGGGGATTTTAAAACCCTTTACTATTTATACAATTGTTTTAAAACACTCCATGTATTTATCATGGTATATTTACAAATCTGTTTTAAGTTTGTAAGATAATTGCTAAAAGATATTTTTATGTCTCCATCTAGTTAGTTCAATTCACGACTCTGTCTATCCATCCATTATCTATCTGTCTATCTATCTATGTGTCTATTCATCCATCTATCTATCCTTCCATCTGTCTATCTATTCATCCATCTATCTTGCCATCCATCTACTTCATCCATCCATCTATCCTTCCATCTATCTATCTATTCATCCATCTATCTATCCATCCATCTATTCATCTATCTATCTATATCTATTCATCTATCTATCTATCCATCCATCTATTCATCCATCTATCCTTCCATCTATCTATCTATTCATCCATCTATCTGTCTTTCCATCTATCTATTCATCCATCTATCCATCCATTCATCCATCTATCTATCTATTCATCCATCTATCTATCCATCCATCTATTCATCCATCTATCTATCCTTCCATCTATCTATTATCTATCTATCTATCTATATCTATTCATCCATCTATCTATCTATCTATCTATCTCTATTCATCCATCTATCTATCCATCCATCTATCTATCCTTCCATCTAGCTATCTATTTGTCCATCTATCTATCCTTACATCTATCTATTCATCCATATATCTGGCATATGTAGATATATGTAGTAGTTG
Source organism: Papio anubis (assembly GCF_008728515.1). Classification (NCBI taxonomy): domain Eukaryota; kingdom Metazoa; phylum Chordata; class Mammalia; order Primates; family Cercopithecidae; genus Papio; species Papio anubis. Next base: position 107,815,460 of record NC_044982.1, on the reverse strand, counting down.
TGTGTATATATACAAATATGTCATAATTTGATTTGTAACATGTATGAATACGTGCACACATTTATATTTCATACACATACACACACACACAGAGCTGCATTTCCTTAAACAGTATTTCTTCATCTCACCCTGCATTGCTGCTGGATGTTGTAGCCCTCTCTCTTTCCTTTCAGCAAGCCAAAAAGGGGCTCCTCACCCTCACCGTGAGAACCCGCCTGATGGCACCCCCTTCCCTGTGCAGCCACCTGTCTCCCCCGCTGTGCCGCTCCCTGAGCTCCAGCACTTGTATCACCAAGGACAGCAGCTCCTTCGCCTTGGAAAGCCCCTCGGCTCCCATCAGCACTGCCAAGCCCAATTACAGAATCATGGTGGAGGTTTCTCTGCAGAAAGGTAAGAGTGCTGCAGCTGCATCCCCTGCCTGGGTCTCCCAGCACTGGCTGAGTCTCCCAGGCTTTCCTCACTTGGAATCAGTCCAGAGGCAGGGCAGAATGTTATCTTTTAGCACATTTTATGGCCATTGCTTGGAGCCAGGTCTAGTCTTCTGTTTATAGAAGCTCAAGACATACCATTCGAACCTAGTCAATGTGTTCTGGGTCAGTGGTTTAAATAAAACAAAACAAAGCAAACAAAAACTCAAACACAAAAATACCCAGAGACAGAGAGAGAGAGAGAGAGAGAGAGAGAGAGAAACAATGGGCCAGGAGTGGTAGCTCAGCAGTAAGTATGCTAAGACACCCTGGGCAGGCCACCTGCCTTTCTCTGGGCCTCTGTTTCCCTACCTGTGGCAGAAAATTGAGGTCCTTTCTACCTCTGACATTCAGGGACAGACAGCCATTCCCTTTGCCACCCCAGGTGGGCTGCTGACTCCAGAGGGCTTGGAGCCTTCTCTGCCTGAATGCAACCGAGCTGAGACCTGGAGGATAAAGAGGAGGCAGTGAGGCACAGAGTTGGCCGGCAGCACAGGGGCCAGTATGTCTTCTAGGAGCAGAATGAAGGCCAGCATGGCTGGAGCTAGTTGGGCAGAGTGAGAGCTGACATCAGGGTACTTGGCAGAGGCAGAGAGACCCTGTGGGGCTTTGCAGCTCGATTCTCTTCTAACTGGAGTTGGAAATCCTTTAAAGATTTCTAAGCAGGGGAGTGACACAGCTTATTCTTCAAAAAATGTCTAATAGGGTTCTCCTTGGAGAATGGCCCATAGTGTGACAAAAGTAGAGGCTTAGAAACCACTTGCAGCTATTTGGGTCAGAGCTTGGGAGTAGTGGACTTGGAGAGAAGAGGATGGGCTTGAGATAAATTGTCAAAGTGGAAGGGAAGCATACATAGTTAATTCCTTGCATACAGCTTTGCCTGATGGATGTCTTAGCTCTCCTGCTAGAACAGAAGCTCCCTGAGGCCTCAGACGCCTCTGTATGCCTGCAAGCCTGGCAGAATGCTTGGCATAAGGACTAAGGGCAGACAAGTCTGTGCTGGCATGATCCCAACAGCTGTATTCAGGGCTCCCTCAGTGCATTCGCTGAGCAGGCATAAAATGGGAAAGGCATGGCCTCGGAGTGGTGTTTCCGCTGATCACTGGCATCAGAAACACCTTAGGGAGGATTTTTGTTTGCTCATTTTATATAATGCAGCTTCTTAGACTCTACCCCCAGAGATTTTGCTTCAACAGTGTTTGCTCAACAGGGTGAGGTGAGGCCAAGGGATCCACATTCTAAACAAGTATCTAATGCAATTCGGACGCCCATTAGACTGAAAAACTGCTCTAGTCAGGACACCTGGGCTGTAGGAAGGGCCCTGAGTTTTATCAAATTCTTCATCCTTAAAATGGGATTGCCAACAATTGCCATGGCCTCCGTCATGGGACTGCTGGGAGAACCAGCATGAGAAGGTGAAAACATTTGCCAAAGTGCTCTGTAAATCATACGTGTCGAAAGAAAACTGTAAAGGGCTTCCCCTACTCTGTGCTCACTCCATGTGGTCCTCCTTGCTGACAGCTCCTCATTTTCCAGGTGTTTCTATGTTGGTGAGCCCCAGGCCCTCCTCTCCCACACCCTGGGGGATCCCATCCAGTCCCACGGCCCTAACACCACCTACATGCAGCTATGTTCAAACTTTCAGCTTCCACCCTGCTTTCTCCTCTGGGTTCCGGCTTCATCTGTGCAAACATCTGCTCTACACGTCCCTGGGATAGTACCAGACATCCTGACAGCACCCCCTTCCCTGTGCAGCCAGAGGTAGCCATTCCTCACTTTCCAGCCATTCCTCACTTTCCAGCACATTGCACATGTCATTTGGGCAAAGCTGAACCCCCCAGTCTTACCCTCACAACCCCGGTCCTCCATAACCTTCCCTGCTTTGGTAAATCACATCACCATCCGCCCAGTTACTCAAGGCAAACAAATCTCCAAGTTATTTTGATTTTATCTGCTAAGTTTCTATACTTCATCCATCAGCAAGTCTATCTTCAAAATATATTCCATGGGCATCCATTTCTCTTCACTAGAGGTGAAGTCCAAGGCCACCACTGTCTCTCTCAACAGTGGCCTCTTAGCTGGTCTCCTTGCTTCCATTCTCCATGACCCATAGTTCTTTCCCTTCACAGTAGCCAGATGTGTTCATAAAAGTAGGAATGAGATCATGTCACTTCCTTGTTCACAGCTCTCCTATGGCATCCGCGCTCAGTAGAGAATAAACCCGTTCACTGACATGCCCTTGTTGGCAAAGCCCCACTGAATCTGCGCTTGATCGCTCTCTCACTGTCACGTGCTGCTCTCCCATGCAGGCTGTGTCCCCACCACACTGGCCTTTCTGGTCCTATGACATGGCATGCTTGCTTTTGCCCTTGGGTCTTTGCGTTGGCTGTTTCTGCTTCTGAGATGCTCTGCCCCATCTCTTCACTCCTAACTCTTGTCACTTGCATTTTAGCCTAACTAGTGTCTCCTCTGAGGCCTGATGTAGCCATCCCTCACTTTCCAGCACATTCTGCATACACTTGCCATATAATACTTATCACTCTTAGATACTGTCCTCTCTTCTCATCTAGCGCCCTCCTTCCCTTCTTCCCTTCCTCCCTCCTTCCCTCCTTCCTTACTAGTCTTTCCCCACTATTCCTTGCCTGCCTTGGTCACTGTTCTGACCCTAGAGCAGTGCCTGCACACAGCGACTACTCCGTGAATACGGGTGGGATGAAAGCTGTAATAACCAGGGGTCCATGTCTGTGGCACCCAATTGACAGGTAGGCCCTCTGGGAAAGCTCAGTCCCGGTCTCCCCACCCTGTCCTGTTCTGCTTCCAGAGGCCGGTGTGGGCCTGGGCATTGGTCTATGCAGCGTTCCCTACTTCCAGTGCATCTCCGGCATTTTCGTCCACACGCTGTCACCGGGATCCGTGGCGCACCTGGATGGACGTCTCCGGTATGTCCTCACTTCTGTTTCCGAATATACCCCTGACTTACAACCAGGGAACAAATACCTTAGAATGTCAGGAGATTGATTTGGAGATGAGCTATAAAGAATGATCTTGTGGTGGAGGTCGGCTACTCTGCCCACCAGGACACCCCCTGTTGTGGGCACTGGCTAGGGAGGGGCAGGCTTCCTTCCTGCCCCTCAGGACACTCTTGGGAGATGCATTTGCAGTCTGGCTCACAGGGAGGGAGTGAGGCTTTGCACCCCAGCCCCTGTCCAGGCCACTGGGAGGATGGGTGCTGACTGAGCCCCCGGCGCTAGCAGGAGCCGGGTGGGCAGGGTCTTTGTTCTCAGCTCCCACAGCAGAGCCAGGTGTGGGTCCTGCCAGGACCAGACTGAGGTAGGGTGGCCTAAACACCACATCCCGCTGTGGCCAGCACACCCCTGACCCTGCACACATTTGTGACCCTGAGAAATCCCAGGGCGGGGCTGGGAGGCAGAGAACCTGGTGGGAATATCTGAGGCCATACCCCGTGGGAGGGTTCAAGCCTGTGGCTGGACCTGGTGTCTGCTTATCTAATAAAGTCCCACAGGTGTCTCAAAAAAACAAAACAAAACAAAACAAAACAGAATGATCTGGGCATAGCTCAGAGCCATGTTCCTCAAAGTGTGGTCTGGACCAGCATAATCAGCATCAACTGGGAACTTATTAGAAATGTGGGATCTCAGACGCCCCACCTGGACCTGCTGAACCAGGACCTGCATTCTAACAAAATCGCCATGAATGTGTATGCATGTTAAAAATACAAAAAAAAAAAAAAAAAAAACTAGCCCGGCGAGGTGGCGGGCGCCTGTAGTCCCAGCTACTCGGGAGGCTGAGGCAGGAGAATGGCGTGAACCCAGGGGGCGGAGCTTGCAGTGAGCTGAGATTCCGGCCACTGCACTCCAGCCTGGGCGACAGAGCGAGACTCCGTCTCAAAAAAAAAGAAGCATCGTCTCAGAGAACGCCAGTCCAACGTAGAAAACACATTTAATTCAGATTTAACTAATATCGAATTTACAATGACATAAATAGGAGCTTTGATGAGGTGAATCTATGAATTCTATATAGAAATGGTGGCTTAATGACAAAAAATATTAGTAAGCTGGGCACCATGGCTCATACCTATAATCCCAGCACTTTGGGAGGCTGAAGCAAGTGAATGGCCTGAGCTCAGGAGTTCAAGACCAACCTGGGCAACATGGCAAAACCCATCTCTACTAAACATACAAAAATTACCGAGTGTGGTGGCACATTCCTATAATCCCAGCTACTTGGGAGGCTGAGGCAGGAGGCTCACTTGAGCCAGGGAGGCTAAGGTTGCAGTAAGCCAAGATCGTGCCATTGCACTCCAGCCTGGGCAACAGAGCGAGACCTTGTCACAAAAAAAAAAAAAAAAAAAAAAAGGGAGAGAGAAAACATGAGTAGTAGAAATACAGGTTCTTTCTGGCATAAACAAAATATTTTTGGGTACTCCAGATATATTTTTTATAAATAATTTCTAAGAGAAGTTCAAATCTAAATTTTTTTTCAATAACTGATCTGAACTTGATTTAAAAATATATCCTATTTAATTTGTTACAATACTTTGCACTCTAACATTCATGTATAGTGCAAATCTTCTCTCACTGGTTTTGGGTTTTCCTAAATCAGGAGAGTTTTGCTATCCCTTTAAAGGGTTTCCTACAATTGCAGTGTATGGAAAGGCCATCCCTGCTTACGATGCTGTCTTGATGGAGCTTCTGAATTAGAAAAGGATTTGCTGTTATCTGCAGGAGGGTGGCAGGTGATTAGCTGAGCTGCTCTGCTGGTTCGTAGGACATAACTGCAGGCTCCATGTGGTTGTCTTGGTCCTAGTACCCTCAGACAGACAGTACCTCCTTCTCAGATCTGCAGTGGGATAGGGATTGTTCTGGAAGCTTCTGCTTTCCTTAGCATCTGGTGCTATATGATCATGGTCTTCAGTTACAGCAGTAAAAAGGAATACTCTCCCAGCAAGGGTGAAGGACGATGAACTCAGCAGAAGGAAGTCACAGAACACAGCAGGGGGCACACGGAAATCAGGCTCAGGAGGTTGGATTTCCAATCCTGGACCTGCTGATGAACAGCTAGGCCAGGGGTCTGCAAACTGGGGCCCATCATTGTTTTGGGTTTTTGTTGTTTTTTGTTTTGCTTTTGGTTTTGGTTGTTGTTGTTTTAATAAAATTGTATTGGAACAAAGCCATGCTCATTTGTTTATGCCTCGTCTATGGCCACAGCTGTCATGCTATTAATATAACAGCAGAGTTGAGTAGTTTCATTACAGACAGTACGGCAAAGCATGCAACATCAAAAATCTCTGGCCCTTTGCAGAAAAAGTTTGTCAATTCCTGAGCAGACCTAGATCAGGGAAATCTATTCAACCTCTGCAGCTCAATTTCCCTATCTAGATCAGGAAGGGGACTGGATTATACAAATCCTCCATGTATCTACGTGACTCCATCTTTCCTACCTTTTTTTTTAAGGTTTAGGTTGCTATTAACTCCCTTCCCACCTCACAACTAGAATGAATGCCATCACCTTTTCTCCTTATTTCTTTTTGCAAGAATCTCAACTGCTGTCCTGCTGAGTTATTTTTTCTCTACCTTTTAGCACATATGGGATGTTAGGTCCGACATTCAACATCCTGTGTGTGCTATGTTAGATCCAATCCTTCCTCCTAACTAGTCTACTTATGGGAACACTGAGGCCCAAGGAGAGGATGTGGTGGATTAAATCCTGGTGAATTGGTTATTTAGTTGAATTGGCTAAACCATACCCTCAGTCTTTAATGGGCATAGTTAAATGTGAAAAGAAGGAGGAAAGTTGCAGATGAACTTTTGTTAATATTGACCCACCATAAATATGAAACGTCTGCTGCTTTGTGGTTGTGCAGTAAGGGGGTGTGGGATATGCTACTTTGGTGTGCCCTGTTCTGAGTTTTGGTCTGGTGGCTAGCAGGGTCTACTTATTCATGTGATTTTTAGATCTCATCAAACAGCCCAGCCAGGAGTGGGCCCCTGGGGCAGTGTTCAAATGTCTCATTGATTCACTTACTGATGGCTTCTTGTTGATGCTTGCACAGGTGTGGGGATGAGATTGTGGAAATCAGTGATTCCCCTGTGCACTGCCTGACGCTCAATGAAGTCTACACGATCCTGAGTCACTGTGATCCTGGTCCAGTCCCCATCATTGTTAGCCGACATCCAGACCCACAGGTAACACCCCCTGGGTTATCCTCTTCTTCTCAGGCTCACTCATTCAGCACCAAAATTGCAACAAGAAATAGATGAAAACAGAGATGTTGCTGGCTGGGTTTGTACCTGAATTCCCAAGAATCCCTTCCAAGTTTCTGTAGTAAGATTTGTCTGCAGCAGAGGTCCACTAAAGAACTCCTAGATATCAGAGGCAATTGACATTAACTTAGGGAAGCTCTTACAGCTGAGTTATAAGCTCTGGGGCAGGAAAATAGAGACCCAGGGTCCCAGCTAGTAGATGCAAGAGATTTATTCATTTATGCATCTAGTAGGTACCCACTGTGGGAATGTCTGGAGATAGGTACTGAAGATACAGAGACAAGTTCATAGCATGTAGTCCTGCCCTGCAGAAGCTCATAATATCAATAAAGAGCCTGATATAGACATAATTGCAAAACAGAGATGGTAAGTCCTATGCGAATACAGGAATATAGCAGGGAATGGTTGATAAAGTAAAAAAATACCAGAGGTTAGTTTTCTCCAGGCAGAGAATATAAGGAAGATCATTCCAGGCAGTGGGAACACAAAGTTTAATGTTAGAGTCATGAAGGGGCCTGACATGAAGGTGAGGAGTGCGTTCTGTGGGGCTGGAATGTAGGGTACTAGGTAGGCGTGACTGAGAACAGAGGTTGGCAGGGCATTGGGGTTACATTGCAGAGGGCTTTCAACAGGCTACTAAAGAGTTTCCATTTTATTCTGCATAGTGAGGAGCTATGGGAGGTCTGTAGCTGTAGATGGAGCGTGTTCATATTTTAATTTTTTAACCTTTGATTGCACTGTAGAAGACAGGATAGAGTGGGTGGAGTGTGGGGTTTGTAAGAGGAAGGAAGCAGATGGTGAGAGACTGAACTACACAGCAGTCATAGGAAGAGAAAAATGAAGGGGCAATGTATTAGTCTGTTCTCACACTGTTGATAGAGACATACCTGAGACTGGGTAGTTTATAAAGGAAAAGAGGTTTAATGGACTCACAGTTCCATGTGGCTGGGGAGGTCTCACAATCACAGCAGAAGGTGAAAGGCATGTCTTACATGGTGGCAGGCAAGAGAGAATGAGAGCCAAGTGAAAGGGGAAACTCCTTATAAAATCATCAGCTCTTGTGAGACTTGTTCACTGTCATGAGAACAGAATGGGGGGAGCTGCCCCTATGACTCAATGATCTCCCACCAGGTCCCTCCCACAACATGTGGGAATTATGGGAGCTACAACTCAAGATGAGATTTGGGTGGGGACACAGAAAAATCGTATTAGGCAACATTAGGCAATGCTTGGGAAGACTCAACAAGAGCTGCTGGGCAAGTGGCTCTGGGGTAAGAGAGGGAGGAACCAAGGATATCTCGAATATTTTTAGATTGGAAGACTGAGCAGTGGTCTTCATTTTTAGATTGGAAGACTGAGCAGAAGAGAGAAGAGGAGAAGGTAGCAGGTTTGGGAGAGAGAGAAGAGCATGACCTTAGTGTAGGACATAGTGAGGTGGAGGTACCATGGAGTGTTCAGGTAAAGATCCCCAGCAGGCAGGTTAGACTTAGGGCTGATAACAACTATAAGAGGGACCCAGGCTGGAGCTAGACTTGGGGGTTGAATCCCTGCTGCTGGTGAGAGCTCTGGGGAACCTGGAATAATCACCACCACTAATTATTTAATCCTAGTGTGTGCCAGGCATGTTTTCCAAAGATGTGACCCACACAACTGCATTTAGTTGTGCAGTCCCCTGAAATCAGTGTGATATTTCTCCCCCACAAATCACAGATGAGGAAACTGAGGCTTAGAAAGGACAAATACGTTTCCCAATGGTAAAACTACTAAGTAAAGAAGCTAAGGTTTAAATCCAGCAAAGCCTGTGCTTTGAACTCACTGACTCCCAAACTCCCAGTGGCACTTGGACAGAGTGGAGTAATGAGGAAAATCAATATATAATGGTGTGGTGGAATTCAAACTCAGCCCCATTCTATGGATTGCACACTGGGGCTAAACACACCAGAGACAAGCAAACTTCTTAACTAAGGCAAACAAATAATTGGCCTAAATCTTTGGCACTACAAGAAAAGAAAGAGGTCCCAATTAATTTATCATTTCCTCTTGCTGCTTTTAGGACTATGGCAGAAAATCAGTAGAGTAGGGGTCAGGTTGTGGGCAAATGCTGTGGCCCTGGGCTTAAGGAATGTGTATTCTCCCAGAGAGATGGGACACACACAGAGAGGCCACAGAGGTGAGGGCCTTGAGAGTGAGGGAGCTGGAGTTCCAGCTGCTCACATAAGGGAGCCAGGTCAGAAAGGACAGGTAAGGTTTAGAGCAGCAGAAAGGCAAAGGCACCACAGGCAGGGGAGATCCAGGGGCACAGGCATTGGGCAGAGAGAAGAGACCCAGGCCCAGCAGTAGAATGCCTAGTATGTGTCCAGTCTGCTGCTTGCTTATGGTGACCTTGGGCAACTCATCTAATCTCCAAGAGCCTCTGGTTCCTCAACTCTGACAAAGGGGAGTGGTCTTTACCTTACAGGACTGTTGTGGATGGTAACTTTCCTCTATTAAGAGTTTACCATCTGCCAGGCATTGTGCCCAAGACTTTAAATGATTTATTTGTTGTTGTTTATTGTGGTAAAATACACATAACATAAAATTTACCATCTTAATTTTTTTTTGTTTGTTTGTTTTTGTTTGAGACGGAGTCTCGCTCTGTCGCTCAGGCTGGAGTGCAGTGGCCGGATCTCAGCTCACTGCAAGCTCCGCCTCCTGGGTTTACGCCATTCTCCTGCCTCAGTCTCCCGAGTAGCTGGGACTACAGGCGCCCACCACCTCGCCCGGCTAGTTTTTTGTATTTTTAGTAGAGACGGGGTTTCACCGTGTTAGCCAGGATGGTCTCGATCTCCTGACCTCGTGATCCGCCCGTCTCGGCCTCCCAAAGTGCTGGGATTACAGGCTTGAGCCACTGCGCCCGGCCATCTTAACAATTTTTTAAGTGTACAGTTCAGTGGCATTAAGGACATTCTCATTGTTGTACAACCATAGCCACCATCCGTCTCCAGAACTCTTTCCATCTTTCAGAATTTAAACTCTACCCATTAAACAAGTCCCTCCGTTCTCCCACCCGCAAGTCCTGGGAACCACCATTTTACTTTCTGTCTTTGTGATTTTGACTACTCTATGTTCATCAAGGTGGAATCATATAAAATTGGTCCTTTTGTGTCTGGCTTATTTGACTTCGCATAATGTCCTCAAGGTTCATTTATGTTGTAGCATGTGCCAGAATTTCCTTCCTTTTTACGGTTGAATAATCTTCTAGTGTGTATATGTGTGTGCATGCGTATGTGTGTGTATCACATGCTGTTTATCATCTGTTTGTGGGTACTTGCATTGTTTCCACCTTTTGACTGTTGTGAATAATGCTACAATGAACATGGAGTACAGATTCCTCTGAGATGTTGACTTCTCTTCTTTTGGGGTATATACCCAGAAGTGGAATTGCTGGGTCATATGGTCATTCTATTTTTAAGTTTTTGAGGAGCCTTCAAACTATTTTCCACAGTGACTACACCATTTTACATTCTTATCAGCAGAGTCCCAGGGTCCCGATTACTCCATATCCTTGCCAATACTTTATTCTTTTCATTTCTTTTTTGAGAAGGAGTCTCACTCTGTCGCCCAGGCTTGAGTGCAGTGGCACGATCTTGGCTCACTGCACTGAGTTCAAGTGATTCTCCTGCCTCAGCTTCCTTAGTAGCTGGGATTGCAGGTGTGCACTAAAACACTGGCTAATTTTTGTATTTTCAGTAGAGATGGGGTTTCTACCATGTTGGTCAGCCTGGTCTCGAACTCCTGACCTCAAGTGATCTGCCTGCCTCAGCCTCCCAAAGTGCATGAGCTACCATGCCCAGCCTCTTTTCTTTTTGTTGACAGTAGCCATCCTAATGTCCTAATGTGTGTGAGGTGGTAACTTGGTGTGTTTGTGATTTGCATCACTGATCATTAGTGATGTTGAGCATTTTTTCACTTGCTTTTTGGCTGTTTGTATATCTTCTTTGAAGAAATATCTATTCAGGTTCTGTGCCCAGTTTTTAATCAGGTTGCTTTGTTGTTGTTGCTGCTGAGTTGTAGGAGTTCTTTATATATTCTGCAACTCAACCATTTATCTGAAATATGATTTGCAAATATTTTTTCCAATTCTATAAGTTGCCTTTTCAATCTGTTGGTTATGTCCTTTTGATGCACAGAAGTTTTTGATTTTTACGTAGTCCAATGTATCTACTTTTTTGTTTCCTGTACTTTCGATGTCAAATTATTTATTTTTTAAAAACCTGTCCTCATTTTGAAGTGGGTTTTATTACTGTTATTATTTTACAGAAGGAAGAAATGGAGGATTAGGAGGTTAAGTAACTTGTCTAGGTGTTCACACCTAGACAGCAGAGGAACTGGGACTAGAACATAAGCCTTTTTGACTCTAAGACTCATACTCTTGACTATTACTCCAAAGTGATAATAAACTGAGTCACAGCTCAGACAGTATAACAGTGATTGTGATGATTATGACATTGTTGATAATGATGATGTCATGACAGCATTGCCAAGACTGGACTAGCTCACAGAGATAACCCATGAAGTGGTAACTTTGCCTGGAATTTTCCAGCAAGTAGTGGGGAGAAGGGTGGAGAGTTGAGAGGGCCTCCTTGGGAACCCCTGCATTGATAGACTTTGGACTTTATCTAGAAGATACTGAGGAACCATTGATTCCCAGGGTATTTCTGGAAATGGAATTTGTCAGCTATTTGCAGAGTAAGTTGAAAGACAAAAATCCAGAATCCAGTGGCCCAGCTTGGGAGCTGGTCCAGGGCTGGAAGCCTGATGCAGGAGCTTCCACTGTTTGTTTGAGGAGATGATTGATATTTTCTAGGTCTCTGAACAGCAGCTCAAAGAAGCTGTGGCCCAGGCTGTGGAAAACACCAAGTTTGGAAAGGAGAGGCATCAGTGGAGTCTGGAAGGTAAGACAAATGGTGAACTTTGATGTAAAATATCTTTGCCTTCTTAGAAAGCTTAGGATTTATCCATTAACTCATCCTCTATCCAAGGAATAGTAACAGCAGTTACCATAGACCAGTATAGTATGTAGACAGAGGCTGAAAACTAGCAGCCACCAGCTAAATTTAGCTTATATTTTTGCTTTGTTTGGAAGACACAAGATTTTAAAAGCATCTGAATTTAAATCGCTACAAATGTGCCAGGCTCTCTCCAGCTTCCCTATGGTCCCCACCATTCCCTTTATCCTGTACCAAGTTGCCATTCACACAATAGCCTCATAGGCATTTGAGTTTGCAGCCCCTAGTCTATAATAATAGAATATTGGAAAAATTAACATTTGGGAATATAATTCTGACATTTATTGAATATTTGTAATGTCAGAGACTGTACTAATTCATGCATTCACAGATAATTTTTATGCACATTTTATAAGAAAAAGGGAGGTCCTCAGAGACTCTCTTACTCAAAGTCATACCACTAGAGCGCAGAGGCTTTGGAATGGAAATCCAGCTGGCTTGACTCCCATGCTTAGCCATTGGGCATTAATCACGTCTACCATAGAACATCCTTGTGACAGAACAACATGCAACCATTGGCACTGATATTGATAAGAAATTAAATGATCTGGGAAAATGTTCAGAGAAAAGAGCAGAACACAACATTTAATTTCAGCTCTGGTCTATTATTTCTACCCACCCAACATGCATATATGCTCAGGAAAGCATGACAGAGAAACTCACCAAAATTTTGACAGTAGTTATTTCTGGCTGATAGGAACACAGGTGAAGTGAATTTTTACTTTCATTCCTTCCTCCTTGTGCCTGAGTTTTCTCCAAGGAGGATGCATTATTTCATGATCAGGAAAAAAAAAAAAAACAAAAGAAAACTTTTTATTTAAAGAGAAAGTGAGTTAGGAGCTTGACTGGCCTTGGTTCTCTCTCATGGGGCTCCTCTGGCTTTCCTAGTCTCTCAGAATAAGCTGGAATTTGAGCAAGGGACTAGATTTCAATCCTCTCCCACCCCCTCAAGCTGTGATTTTAGGAAAGGGGCACCCTTGACAGCTTACCACTAGAGAGAAGGGCCTCTCAAGGATATGTGGGTAGCCCTAGTGCTGGAAACCAGGGTAGGGGGTACTGAGAACCAGGAAGAAGGGCTAATGGGGAGGGAGGGAGGAAGGTGCAATGGCTAAGAAATAGTGGCTTTCTGCCCTCACCTCACCCTCAACTGGAAAGAAATGGTGACTTCTTCGTGTCAGATTCAAAGTGCCTTGACAGGTAGTTTCTCTGTCTTTGTTATTGAGCCTCAAAATAACCCCAGTGACTTTAAAATTATCATCCTCATTTTACAGATGCAGAAATGGAGTTGGGTCCCCCAGGAAGCCGACTCTAAGATGGAGTTTGGTCTGCAGCGTGTTTATTAGGAAGTGTCCTGGGGATCACTACCTGTGGCAGGGAGGGGAGCAGGCAGGGTAGACAGAGGGAGGATGGAGCTGAGATGCACACCCAACAGCTTCAGCCAAGCCCTGGAACTCTGCAACTAAAGTCCACATTAGAGTTGTCCCGAGTTTACCAGCATAGCTGGACCCTGTAACCCAGCTCCAGCAGTCCCTGGAGATGGGCTGCCTCCTTGGACAAGGCAGCTGTCTGCAGCTATGGCAGCCCCTGGAGGGACCCACAGTTGAAAGTAGTCTGCCAGCAGCACTCCCCACAGCTGGAACATCAAGCCCTTCCTCAGTGGGTGATCTGGGTGGCATATCTCCATATCCATCACTCACAGGCTCAGAAAGCTTGAATGATTTTCCCAACCCAAAGTCATACAGCTCGCCGGGGACCAACACCAAGACTGCCACACTCCAGATCCAGAGTGGCGCAGATCAGAAGCAGATGACTGGTGTGCAGTGTGCTGCCCGCAGCAGTTGCAGGCGAGGCCAGGGGGTGTTTTTGTTTTCTGAAGCTCAGCTATGAAGATTCCCTTGTGCTTCCTACACAGGTGTCAAAAGGCTGGAAAGCAGTTGGCACGGGCGGCCCACCTTGGAGAAGGAACGAGAGAAGAACTCAGCACCCCCGCATCGCAGGGCTCAGAAGATCATGATCCGCTCCAGCAGTGACAGCAGCTACATGTCTGGGTCCCCAGGAGGAAGTCCTGGGAGTGGCAGCGCTGGGAAGCCATCCTCTGACGTGGACATCAGCACACACAGCCCCAGCCTGCCCCTGGCAAGGGAGCCAGTGGTGCTTTCTATAGCATCCTCCAGGCTGCCCCAGGAGAGCCCGCCTGTCCCAGAGAGCCAGGACAGCCACCCACCACTGAGACTGAAGAAACCCTTTGAAATATTGGTGAGAAAGCCTACATCCTCCAAGCCCAAGCCTCCACCCAGAAAATACTTTAAAAGTGACAGTGACCCTCAGAAGAGTCTGGAAGAGAGAGAGAAATCCTCATGCTCTTCTGGGCACACCCCACCCACCTGTGGCCAGGTAAGAGGATGGGTCCACAGGTTGACTGTTTCCAAGACCAGACTCAAATCTTGAGCATGGGCAAGTTAGAAAGTTAGTGTTAGCAGAGCCAGAATGAAAGTTTCTCTTGCTCCACCAGAAAGAAGCTGTTGCTTAGGACTCAGCTGAGGACTGCCCATGGAAAGATGGGTTTGAAGGTTGACAGATAATTGAAGTCCCAGTCCTGCTTGCTGGCATCGGGGTTCCCACCCATAACACACTGGAATTTAAGGTTCCTTTCCTCTGTCATTTTTCACTCACCATGAAGGAAAAACACCAGGGCCCCTGCAGGGCCACAGTCTTTGCCTGTGGATCTTTGAGTGTCCTGCTTGTAGGGAGAATAGTGGCTTAAATAACTAAAAAGGGGCCTGGCGCAGTGGCTCATGCCTGTAATCCCAGCACTTTGGGTGGCTGAGCTGGGTGGATCATGAGCTCAGGAGTTCAAAACCAGCCTGGCCGAGAGGGTGAAATCCTGTCTCTACTAACAATACAAAAATTAGCTGGGCATGGTAGTGGGTGCCTATAATCCCAGCTACTCGGGAGGCTGAGGCAGGGAATTGCTTAAACCCAGGAGGCGGAGGTTACAGTGAGCCAAGATTGCGCCACTGCGCTCCAGTCTGGGCGACAGAGCAAGACTCCATCTCAAAAAACAAAACAAAACAAAACAAAACAAAAGCAAAACAGAACAACAACAACAAAACAAAACAAACGAAAAACAACTAAAAAGGGACAAGAGTTGCTTACCCTGCTTCTTAAGTGAGTAGACTGATATAATTTTGAGAAACTGGCTCCTATTTCTTCCCCAGTTATCTTTGCCTCCTCACTTCCGTAGGCACGGATCCTTGGGGAGACCCCACCAATCTGTTAATTGGGGCTGCATGTAGTGGCTCCTTCCAAGGGCTATTGTGAGGATTAAAGGTAACCACTTAAGGCAAGTACCTGACAGCATCTCAGGCATATTAGCATTCATTGCCATGATCTTTCCCCATCAGGCCCCTTAAAGCCCTCCTTCCCGCCCCTTGCATAAAAGGCAGGCTGACTGACAGGCAGCTGCTATGTCTTGAGCCATTTTTATGCACCGGCTAATTACACTGAGTACTTTCATGTACATTGTGTCAATTAAATCTTACCACGACCTGATGGTGAGAGTCCCAATTGTGCAAAGCGGGAACTGAGAAACTCTCTCAAGTTCACGTCACTAGTGGGTCACGGTTACCCACTATACCACGCTGAGTTTTCCATCCTTACCCAGAAGCTGCCTCCCCCATGGCGTAATGGCCCTGCAGGGGCCCTGGCCCTTCCCATAAGCACAATGTAGGGAGGTGTGAAGGGGCCTCTGGAAATCCTCTAAAACAATCTACAGTGAGGGTTGGCAAGCTTCAGGAGGGGTAGTGGTGGAGTCTGGATATTGAGTGGGAGGGGTGAAAGTGAAAGAGGGAGGAGGAAGCCAGGTTACTAAAAAGGAAGTGCAGTTTTGCAGAGCGCTGGCAGGATGTGGCTGGTTAGCAACACATGATGGAGTTCTCAGATGGATCTGTTCTCCCACCCCCCTCTTTTAAGCCCATATTTCATTTTCCCTTGGGCCTGAGACCTACGAGTCCAGAAGGGCAAATCAGCAGCAACCAGATGAGAAGTCAGTCATTTTGCCTTCCTCCTGGAGGCCCAGAAAAGGAGGAGTGCAGTTGCCACAGCAGGTCTGTCCCAGTGATGCCCTCAGCAGAGCCACATAGGGTACGGAAATATTCCCAAGTAAGGTGCTGGAGAAGGAACTGGGGTGTCCTCAGGGAAGCCCAGGCAGGGAACTTCCCCACAGGTCATCTTTCATGCTCTGTGTGCCTGGGCAGAATACAGGGCTCTCCCTCCTGTACCCACCCCCAACAGCACAGTCTCCTGGAGACAAAGGCCGTTCTGCAGCTGCCCTCCTCTGTCTGCTCTGCTCTGTCCCACGTGGCCAGCAGTCCTTCTCCCACAAACATTTCCATAAACGCAATCAGCCTGACATACTTTTATTGGGCACTCAGGGGTCACAGAGAAAGGATCATGGCACGCAATAGAAAACAGGAAGCAATTTGCTTGAGGTCACTCTCAAACTTCCCTTGACCGTTCCTGGGGGTTTCTCACTGGATGTTTTCTTCCGTGGCCACAGTGTCCACTGTCTCACCCCGCCCCCACCTTCCCTCCCTGCAGTCTTTTCTCTACAGGGTCCCAAGACTGTTGTCAAGCTGCTGTGAATGACCCCCAAATCTTTCCCATCTACTCTAATTCAAGGGGACTTAACTCTCACAAGCAATATGAACTTTGGGATATTTTCTTCAACAAAAAACTGACATCTCTCTTATAGAAAATCAGCTTAAACTCTCACCTGTGCTTAAAAAAACTTCCAACACACAACCAGATTTTCTAAGAATCCTTTCTCAGAAAACAAACAAAAAACCAAACAAAAACATACTTTCTCCCTTCTATGCTGAATCAACTCTCTCCCTCTTTCCTTCTTTCTCTTCTCCCTCCCTCATCCACCAAGCACAGTTCCAGGAAACACTAGTAAGAGAAAAATTTGTGTAAAATCAAATTTATTTCAGGGGCTAATTTTGAAGTCTCCCATGAAGAGGATGCAATATTGGATGTGTTGATGAAAAGACAAAACACGTTTGTGTCTGTTCCAAGATGTAAAGCTGCGTTGACTGCAGTTGGTATCACATGTGGCTGCCTGTAAAAGCACTAACAATTCATGAATGTCAGCAGATGTCAACTTACACAGCTCACAATTGGGTGAAATTAAATTTCATCCACATGTCATTTCTCTTGTGGACAAGAGTCTTAGAGATCATCAGACCAGTATTTTAAGCTTCTAATGCCATGACTCAGCCTTACTTTTTTAAGGGCTAGTTTGAGAAGCCCAATGATTCCTTTGAAATTAGTCGACCTCTCAATATTTCATAATGCTTTCCTACAGCTCAGTTCTACAGTAGGGAACTTGAGCTGAGGCAATGCTCTGTGAATACATTTCTAACTTTTGTAGACCTTTCCTTCCCCCAAAATGTTTATTGTCAATGTAGATCTTAAATTTCAGGCCATGGATATTTGCCATTTCTTTTTTAGTCCCAAAGGATGCATTTGTTCCTTCCTCCTTCCTTCCTCTCTGGAAGGAAGCCTGCAGCCATGTCAAATGGCCCATCATTACACAAATCTGGAATGAACCGGACGTGGAGACCACTGCAGTATAACACAGCATTTCTCTTGCAGACGATCAAATACAGATGGCATCATTTTGATGATGTCTGCCTTCTCAATCTTTTTTTCCAGATGGGTATTACATTTGGTTGGGCTATGTCTCTGGAGCCCTCTTCTTCTGCCTGTCTGCCTGGAAAATTCTTACTCTGTTTATGAAGCAGACAGAAAGCACTTCTCTAGGAAGCCTTCTTCACCTCTGGGATGGAACTGGTCTCTCTGTTTCCTCTGGGCCCTGACAGCACCTTAAGTACACTGTATGATAATCCAGATTCTTCAAGTATTGCATAGCTATTCAGAGCCTAGTCCATCTTGTCCCTAGACTGTTTCTGGAAGGACCCCAAGGCTGCATCCATGCTCAGTGGTGGAAACAATTCTGCAACAGATTGATGATGTGTCACCCTAGGTGCCACAGAGGGGAGCAATGGCACAGGTGCTGAGTATCTGTCATCTTTTGCAGAACACTTACTAAATATTTGAAGAGTGCTTAACAAGTGACAGCAATTGACAAGTATTTTTCTGAGTGCTCTAACCTTAGGGAACACTAGCTGCCAGGTTTTTTGCTGCCTTGTTTCTACACTGCCCTGTACCCTCCTGGGGTGGGTAGTTCACCAGGATGCAGTTGTAACTGAAGCAATGCTGGTCCCTCTACACTCAAAGCCTTTTGTTCCTATCATAAAGAGCCAGGGTCTTCACGTATGTCAACAGTATGAGCCCATGACCTGGACACCAGGTTGCTGGAAGTCAAGGGATGCTCTTCATGTCTAGGAGGTGCTGTCTCTGCCATGTCAGCACCAAGGAGAAAAAAAAAAACCCTCTTTACATGGCTGCTGATGAACTTCTCATTGAAAGCAGCTCAATATCCGTTTTTCCATCCCAATCAAAGCGTGTCTCGACTTCTCACAGCTTGAGGCTACCGTTTTGACACGGTCTCGCTTCCTGTTTACACCACAGGAAGCCAGAGAGCTGCTGCCACTGCTGCTACCACAGGAAGACACAGCAGGGAGAAGCCCTAGTGCTTCTGCCAGTTGCCCAGGACCTGGTATCTGCCCACAGACCAACTCCACAGAGGGTGAGTCAGGGCGGAGAAGAGCCAGCCCAGGTAAGCTTTCATTGAGATCTTCCAAAAGGGTCTTTTGAAAAAGGGTACAGGGATAAGATAAGAGCACAAACTGGCCTGAGGATCAGAGTGCTCTGCATTGATACCACCACTGGACCTGGCTGATCAATAGTCAAGGGTCCTGGGTGCTGGGCAGCAGCACCATGCAGGTGCTGTCCAGGGTGGGGAGCCTCCTGGGTGGACGGGTGATGCTGTGGGGGTGGCAGCAGGAATGTAGGCCATTCTGGATAATCGGGAGGATGGAGCCCTTGGAAGAGGTCCAAAGACACACCCACCCAGCCATCCTGGGCAGCTGCTTCTAGGATGCCAACATTCCAGATGCAACAGCCCTGCTGCATTCAGGATTTCTGAGTCAGAGAATGCAATACCAGAAAAGTATAAATAGCATTTACCAGTGGTCACCTCCTCCATGAAGTGGATAGCAAGAGTGTGTCCACATGGTACACCTGACAATGCTAAGACATGACTCAAATATGTATTTGCTTGCTAGAGAGAGCATAGGACTTGAAGTCAGGGAGTCCTGGATCTGTCTGTCATTAGCATGATTCTGAGCAACCTACTTTGCCTTTCTGAGCCCAGATTCACATGGGATACATTCAGCAAGCGCACATTGAATGCTGGCTTCGTGAGGCCCCGTGCTAGATGCTGGGGAGAGAGAGAAAGGGATGAGACCAGGTAGTCAGGTCCTGCCTCCAAGGAACAACTAGTAGTGGCAGGAAATAAACATATAGGCTATAAACCATGACTGTTTGAGAAACACTACAGCAAAAGTTCATGAAAGACTTTTGGAGGGCTAAGGGACATTTTGGAAAGATCTAGCACATCTCACCCACAGCAGAGGACCTGTGGGTGGAGGCTCCTCTCCCTTAGTCACCCTAATTGAGGAACATACTAGCGAAAGCAAACGCCTCAGTGTTTAACTAATGGGAGGTTGTCACTCCAGTCTGCAAAGGGCTTGCCTGTGGAACCTGTGCCTCCTGATTCTCTCAACAGCCCCTTACAGCCAAGCCATTCAAAAATGCAGAAACAGGCTGGAGGCCTGGGCTCACTTGCCAAAGGCCAGTCTCTTAGATTGTGCAGAATTGCTCTTTGATATCATCAAGATGTAATGCTCCATGATTCACTTCTTTTGAAACCTGGCATTGAGACAAGGGACAGGAGGGATCAGAGTTCCTTAAACTGGGTTGCATTCCAGTAGCAAGCATCCCCAAAAAGCACACAGGCCCAGCCTTCCTCTGCCCCTCAGAAAGACAGCCGGGGCACAGTCTCCCTTACCCATGCAGATATGATGCTGGTTCAATGCTGGCTTCTGAGAAAGACTTCTATGTGCTCCAGGGCATGCCTGAGGTCCTGGCTGGCACAGAGCATTGCAATCCCCTGCTGATCACATTACCAACACCCAGGCTGCATCCCAGGTATCTTCAATCAGTACCGAGGGGTGGGTGTCAGTATTTTTCAGAGCTCTCCAGATTCCAGTGTGTAGCCAAGGTTGAGAATCCTACTTCACAGATTTCTTTCTACCTGGAACCTTTTCATCAGCTTTTGAGGGAGGGAAAACACTCCTTTGCCGAGCAAGCTGATCAATGACCTGTGTAGAGGGAGAGCAGCAAACACACGGCTTCAGGGCCAGGCAGGTACATACATGAGAAATGTTGGCTGGGTGAGAGGGAGCATGAAGAGCTCTGGGAAGCTGGAGTGGCCCCATCGGAAGTTGTGCACGGGCACCTTGCTTTTTAATGACATGGGTAGGCCAAAGCACAAACAGCTGTCAACTCATGACCTTTGTCTTAAAAGTTTAAATGGCAAGAGAATTGCTTTGGCTTTTACACATTTAATACAGTATCTTGGAGGCTCCTTAGTGCAGTAGAAAGGACATGAACTTCAAAAGTCAGGAGACATGGGGTCTTGCCCGAGCACTGCCATCAGATGGCCCCTTACCCTTCTTGAAATGTAAAATGCCAGAGATCGGCCCAGAGATTCTCTGAGCACCCTTCTAGGCCTAAAACACTACGATACTGTGAGATTAACTCCTACTTCTGGTTCTTCACTTCTGCCTTTTGGCAGCTCAGTCAGGTAATAGCACCTGGAGTTCACCCACCTCGGTGTCCCCCACTTCTGCTAGTCTCCTCCTCTTGAATACTTCTTGCTGTTCAGCTTGGAAACTAGAATTTAGGAAGAAAAGTCACAGTATGATGTAATGCACAGCTTTGGCCTTGTTTCTGCACTGTAGTGACCCAAACATCCCCGATAAAACACCCACTGCTTAAGAGGCAGGCTCGGATGGACTATAGCTTTGATACCACAGCCGAAGACCCTTGGGTTAGGATTTCCGACTGCATCAAAAACCTATTTAGCCCCATCATGAGTGAGAACCCTGGCCACATGCCTCTACAGCCCAATGCCAGCCTGAGTGAAGAAGATGGGACACAGGGCCACCCAGATGGGAACCCACCAAAGCTGGACACCGCCAATGGCACTCCCAAAGTTTACAAGTCAGCAGACAGGAGCACTGTGAAGAAGGGTCCTCCTGTGGCTCCCAAGCCAGCCTGGTTTCGCCAAAGCTTGAAAGGTTTGAGGAATCGTGCTTCAGACGCAAGAGGGCTCCCTGATCCTGCCTTGTCCACCCAGCCAGCACCTGCTTCCAGGGAGCACCTGGGACCACACATCCGGGCCTCCTCCTCCTCCTCCATCAAGCAGAGAATCAGCTCCTTTGAAACCTTTGGCTCCTCTCAACTGCCTGACAAAGGAGCCCAGAGACTGAGCCTCCAGCCCTCCTCTGGGGAGGCAGCAAAACCTCTTGGGAAGCATGAGGGAGGACGGTTTTCTGGACTCTTGGGGCGAGGGGCTGCACCCACTCTTGTGCCCCAGCAGCCTGAGCAAGTGCTGCCCTCGGGGTCCCCTGCAGCCACGGAGGCCAGAGACCCAGGTGTGTCTGAGTCCCCTCCCCCAGGGCTGCAGTCCAATCAGAAAACTCTCCCCACTGGCTCGGACCCGCTTCTAAGGCTGCTGCCAACACAGACTGAGAAATCTCAAGGTCCAGTGCTCAAGATGCCAAGCCAGCGAGCACGGAGCTTCCCCCTGACCAGGTCCCAGTCCTGTGAGACGAAGTTACTTGATGAAAAGACCAGCAAACTCTACTCTATCAGCAGCCAAGTGTCATCGGCTGTCATGAAATCCTTGCTGTGCCTTCCGTCTTCTCTCTCCTGTGCCCAGACTCCCTGCATCCCCAAGGAAGGGGCATCTCCAACATCATCATCCAATGAAGACTCAGCTGCAAATGGTTCTGCTGAAACGTCTGCCTCAGACACGGGGTTCTCGCTCAAGTGAGTTTCTACACCTGGTGTTTCTCTCTATCTTTCTCATCTTTTTCTTTCTCATATTTATTTTTAAAAATAATTCTATATATCATTTAAAAAATTCTCAGATACACTGATTAAAGAATTGTTCTGCCTCTTTCTTTCCGTGTGTGTGTGCACAGATGTCTGAGTGTGTGTGTGTGGTGTGTGTGTGTCTGTCTGTAGGTATTACACCTCCGCCTTCCATATTAAGGAGGAGTTTTCACGACACCTGGCTTCAGGAAGGCTGGGAGGTAGGAGGTGGGACTGGCTCCCTGGTGCATTGCTCATGAGGGCTGATGCATACCTGTGGAGATTTGGAAGGTTGATGCACATCTGAAATGTCCTGCGGTTACTCAGAAAGACCAGAATGAGGCCAGATTATCCATTGGGAATTCTTACTGCTCTCCAAATGGAATCCACTTGTACTCTGCACGTGGGTTCATCTCCCTGGTCAGGGAGTTAGGATGTCTGGGTCCTAGTCTCAGCTCAGGCACTGAATCTGACTACGAGCAGGTTCTTTCCATACTCACCCTCAGATTCCTCATCAGCTCAAATTAGGAGATGAATGAGACCTTCTTTGCAGAACCAAGAGGATGTCAGGCATGCCATGGGGTTCCTGCTGTAGGGCTGGGGCTTGGTCTTCCCTCTGATCAAAGTAGCTCTGCATTTATTAATTTTATTTATTGTTCTTATGCTGCTGGGAAATATCTGTAGAGTGAAGGGATGCTAGTATCTACTCATAGATTTGTTGCATCAAATAATATGCACATAAATGCTTGGCACCACACCTGGGATAGACTAATTATACAATTACTGTTATCTCTTTTTAATAGGATTGTTCATACTGTGTGTTGTTTCTCCCTATGAAAGCCTTTCAGAGCTGAGAGAATATACAGAGGGTCTCACGGAAGCCAAGGAAGATGATGATGGGGACCACAGTTCCCATCAGTCTGGTCAGTCTGTTATCTCCCTGCTGAGCTCAGAAGAATTAAAACAACTCATCGAGGAGGTGAAGGTTCTGGATGAAGCAACATTAAAGGTAGGTTTCCTTTGTAAGCATCTGCAGTAACCAATGGCTTATTATGGCTGTGTGGCCACCTTAGTTGGGCCAGAGGGGAAGTAGCTTGAGTAGCCTGCTGACATCAGACCCAGGTTGTGTCCTGTGATGGTTGGACATGGTAGCACTTGGCCACAGTAAGACTTTCCATTTGAAGAGAGCCTTTTAGCTTGTGAACTGCTTTCAAAAGAAGGGTTCAATGACTTCTTGCATCTTCTTTTGTCATTTTATAAATGAGAAAGGTAAGGCTCAATCAAGGTTACAAAACCTAGGTTTTCTCTCTCCAAGTTCAAGTTCAATGCTGTTTCCACAAACCATGGGCTGCTGTCCTGGCATGTGTCTGTTGTGGGATGCTGTCCATTGTAAACAATGTGGGTCACAAGAGCTCTCACCTGGAGCTTTCATTATTTCCACTCTGCATGGAGAGGTGGCTGATCCCAGGGCTCACAAGGCCCCCATACTTCAGTCAAGTCATTCTGAGAGTCTCACTTCCCATATGTTTTCTGAGCATGACCCAAAGGGGTGTGGGGAGGAAGTGGTCAGGCTGAGCTGGGGCCAGCAGTCAGATGAGCTCGGGCTCGTAGGTCCTGCACCCTCTAGGTGCTGCCCCAGGCCTACGCAGGCTTTTGGCACTAGAATGATCCAGACTAGGATGAGAGGATAAGGAGGTTCTCGTTTTCCATACAACGAGGCCTCATAGCTGCAATTTCCACATCAATAATGTGGGTGAGTCTGGTAAGCACAAGGTGCTGCTGTGCTGAGATTCTTTCTCTGTGGCTTTCACTCATCACCTGGGACCATCATCCCCCAGGACCTTACTCAGTGCAAATGAAATAACATGAAGAGCTGTTCTGCCTGAGCTGCTCTGGAGAGAGTATTTGCTTTCTAACCTGAGAAGAGCCTTCCACAAGGCAAGTAACCTGATACTTGGGTAAGAGTTGAGAGATTTGGGCTAGTGTTGGGGCTTGGAGGTGAGGGTGCAGTGAGATACATTCATCCTTCCATGCTTTTGGGTCTTAGGGGCTCCAAGTCTTAGGATCATAGGGACAGCTACAAGTGGCCTAGCAAGTGAATTCTAGTGGCCCTGAGCAAGTGAATTCTTTGATATAAATTTACTCCTTAGTGCCAAGGTACAAACAGGTGGCCCAAGAGCCTGTAGGTGTATTTTGTTTGGTCTGCATGGTGATTAAAAAAATACTGAATTCTATATATGACAAAACCTGAATTGAAACCTGGACTTTTTTTAGGGAAGTGATCTGGTAGCGCTAGGTCTGTATTCCTATGTAGAGCTGACCCTTTGAGCAGATGTACTCGTTGGCTCTTTGCTGTCACTCACATCTGCCCATTTTGCTCATTTTAGGGACCTGCCTAATTCCTATAGGCATCTGAGTTTGAGACCCCTGCTCTAGACTGGATTAGGAGTCTCTGACGATGTCCTGGCTCCATGTGAGTCCTGGTCTAGGCTAAGTAGTACTGTAGTAGTGTGAGTGTGTGTGTGTCACACTTGCACACTGTGCATTGGGGCAAGATGTTAGCTGGATTTCCTTAGTGCTGCTGCTGTGACCCATGGAGAAGTAGAAGGGAAGAAGGAGCAACCAATTCCTGCAGAAGAGCACTGACCCCTGTTTTGTTTTTTTTTACCTGAAGTCCTACAACCTGACTTCATCTCACACTGTCCAACATGCTATGATTTCTGACTGATTCATGGAACGCCCCCTGCCCGGGTGTGGATGGGGTGAATGAGAGAGGAAAATAATTATGCTTGCTGCTTTACATACATTTTTTTTCTTCTAAGCTTCCCATGACTCCTGAAGAGTCCATTCTTTACAGATGAGGAAACTGAGGTTTAAGGAGGTGATGTAACTTGGAGGCTGGCCAAGCTGGGGTTTGAGATAACAAATCAGTCTGATGTCAGTCTGATGTTAAACTGTTTATCCTCTTGCAGTAAAATTGTTTTTGAATGTATGTATTTCCTCCTGCAGCAATTAGACAGCATCCATGTCACCATCTTACACAAGGAGGAAGGTGCTGGTCTTGGGTTCAGCTTGGCAGGAGGAGCAGATCTAGAAAACAAGGTGATTACGGTGAGTGGTCAAGTGAACCTGAGGTTCCTCCTTTAATTAACTTTAATCTTTGTTGGCCTAAAAATCCTCTAGCATTGAGGAACCTGAGGTTCAGAGGGGAGGTTCTGCTTCATGCTTGGATCTTACAGCCTGGCGATTCTAACGATGTAACAGAATTTTTCTAACACCAAAACAATTTAGAGAAGCAAAGAGCTTTGCTCCCATCATAAAAGCAAAACTACAGGTACCACATTTTAGTGATTTCCATGCATGCTATCACTCAGTCCCCTTAATTATTAATGGACCTCATTAAAGAGGCTGAGGCAGAGACATGAGATTTGTTTGTGTTTGTTTATCCCACATATCTTGCAGAAAGGGGACCAAGAAGTGATTGGAGGTAAAGAGTCAGAATTTCTAGGGGAGCAGCTATAAAAATGTCTAGACTGCCTATGAGAGTGTTTCTCAAAATGCATTCTGCCAAATGAGACCGACCATTTCTCTATGAGAAAATAATTCTTTGTTGAAACATTTTGGGAGTCCCCATAATACCCTGCCAATACTTAGAAATCTGCCATGCAAATTTGCATTGTAGACCCTCTAATGCCTTTTGCTTAGAAATCTGCCATGCAAATTTGCACTGTAGACCCCCTAATGCCTTTTGCTTTTTAAAAGTAGACATTTTCAGAGCTTTTGTTTAACCCAGTATTCCTCAAGTTTCTTTGATTTAAAAAAAAATTTTCTTGGCCGGGTGGGTGGCTCACACCTGTAATCCCAGCACTGTGGGGGGCCAAGGTGAGAGGACTGCTTGAGCCCAGGAGTTTGAGACCATCCTGGGCAACACTGAGAGACCCTGTCTCTATTTTTAAAAAAATTACAGGAAAAGCCCTTTTCTTACACAATACCCGTAAATATGTCATCGAATCAGTGTTTTGAGAAAACTACTTTGGGAAAAAAAGATTTTAGTTGGACTCCCAACTAGAATTGTGCTGATACAGTTTAGGACATTGTGTTGGGATAGATTCTGAGGGCTTACCTGGTCATTATTGCTGGTGATCTCTGCTCTGGATGGAGAAGGAGGGAATGCTGGCCTCTGTGCCAGCAGCTCCAATCTAGGACACAATTATCTTTAATCTTTGTTGGCCTAAAAATCCTCTAGCATTGACTAACTGGTTCAATCCTCCTCCAGCAAGTATGTGGACTTGACTTGAGTGATTTCTGGTCCTGACTTCCTTTGGTTTGCTCAGGTTCACAAAGTGTTTCCAAACGGGCTGGCCTCCCAGGAAGGGACTATTCAGAAGGGCAATGAGGTTCTTTCCATCAACGGCAAGTCTCTCAAGGGGACCACGCACAATGATGCCCTGGCCATTCTCCGCCAAGCTCGAGAGCCCAGGCAAGCTGTGATTGTCACAAGGAAGCTGACTGCAGAGTCCATGCCCGACCTCAACTCCACCACTGACTCTGCAGCCTCAGCCTCTGCAGCCAGTGATGTTTCTGTAGAATCCTGTAAGTTCTCCCAACTCCCACATGGGCCACATCCTCTTTGGCCATGTGTGGCCAGACCTGATGGGGCTACTCAGTAATTTGTGACCCCAAGAATGTGTGGCCTGCCTAGTACACTGTTTGAGATGTATGTCTGTGTTTACATATGCCTGTGTGCAAACATGGGGGCAGCATCACCCCGGGCTCACTTGATGCCCAGGGCATCTATGGCCTGGGAGAGGAGAGGATCCCTAACAGACACCTTGTGTTTTTCTTAGCAGCAGAGGCCACAGTCTACACGGTGACACTGGAGAAGATGTCTGCAGGGCTGGGCTTCAGCCTGGAAGGAGGGAAGGGCTCCCTGTATGGAGACAAGCCTCTCACTATTAACAGGATTTTCAAAGGTGTGGGGTGTATCTGGTTCTTTGTGGGTTCTCCAGTTGTGGGCATGTGGCCAGGCCCCCAAAAGGCTTCTGGGCACTTTCTGGGCTATGTTGGTTTCCCACAACTCCATGTCCTCTTCATAGGCATGCTGGTCTTTTTAGGGCTGAATTCTGCTTTTTCTACTTTTTCTCCTTTGCTCTGACATCCCCTGAATCCCTGGTGTGTTTTGATGGGTCCTCATAAACACCTAAGTCCTGGGCTTGGTTTGGGTTGGCAGGGCCAGGACTCTAGAGTGAGGCAGTGGGGCACTGGCCTACAGTGCAAAATTTTAAAGGGGTGCCAAAATCTGCACCCAGATCAATACTATTTTAATGCAGTGTGTTTAAGTTAATTTTAGAAAAACATGTTGAACAAAATATCGAAGTTTAAATAAAGACAGTCTGACTTTGTACTGCACACCTGGCCTCATTTGCCTTACCCTAGAACTCGACACATTAGCTCCTGCCTTTATTTAAAATTTTGTTATTTGGTTCATCAGGGATTGGAGTACAAATCAGTCTGATATGGGGGTCCCTTGGATTTCCCTGTGAAAATCATGAATGACTGTGGCAACCACGTAAAACCACCCTTGATTCTTTGGTGTTCCTCAAATTGGAGGTCTCCAAGCCACAGAGCAAGGGGTTGTAGAGAGAGGAGTGCTGGAGAGGGAGGCAGGTGAGCCGGGTTCTAGTCCCAGCTCTGCCTGTAACATGCTGAGTGACCATTCCCTTCTGGGCCTGAGGCTCCTCATCCATAAAAGGAGGTAAAGAGGTACAGGTGTGTATCTGAGGGCTCTTAGGACTGAGACCCAAAGGGACTCTTAGCTCTGTCCCTCACCCACCATAAGCTCCTGCTGCCAACTGGTTTCATTACAGGAAGTTCTGCTGCAGCTGCAGAAACCCAGAAGGTACAGTGAGGCTTACATGGCATTCCCCCCAGAATCCATGTTAACCCCAATTCTGGGAAATATATTTCTGATTTTTGAAGGTCAATTTAGAAGGAACATTGGGTTCAATGTCAAGAGGACTAGATTCTAGTGTTAGTGCTGCCACATGACCTTAGTAGCATGACCTTGGACAAGTCACTTCACCACCATGGACCCATTTACTTAAA
The DNA here is from genome assembly GCF_008728515.1 of Papio anubis. NCBI lineage: Eukaryota > Metazoa > Chordata > Mammalia > Primates > Cercopithecidae > Papio > Papio anubis. The sequence continues at coordinate 107,787,428 of NC_044982.1, read as the reverse complement.
TGTTGAGGATGAGACTACCAGCTGCAGCGTGATGTGGGAGGGGAGATGCAGATTCTGGAGCCAGAAAGTCTGGGTTCCAGCCCAGGGCCTACCACTAGCAGCTGTGAAGCTCTGGGCCAGTTACTTGAGTTCTTGGTTTCCTCAACTGTTAAAAGGAAACACAAATAATACATCCCTCATAGGATTACTGTCATAAATGCAAAACATTAGCACAATGCCTTTTAAAATAAATGCCCAATACACTTTAGCTATATTTTCATTACTATGATTAGTATTGTCTTCTACTCTTATTCAGGATTTGTGAAGACCACTGTGTCAAATGGATGGGAAATTATCTTTTAATATAAACAAGTAAAATAGCATTGTTTTCACATGCAGCTTTGAAATAGTGGGGGGCATATATGTTTGTTTCCTTTTTTATGTAGACACAGAGGACTTCATGCCACTCAGAGGCAAGATCCCTGTAAAGATTGTTGCACAAAAGTCTCACTAGCCCTCTTCCCATACCACCTATTGCTGATGTCCTCATCAGATGCGGAGAACAAATGTGAAGGGGATAGGATATTGGGTCAGTGTCCAAAGCAGGGTCTAGGCAGGACTCAGTTCCCCAGAGTCTTCTGTGAACTATGGACGGTGCTCCAGCCAGGCTAATGCGCGGAGCTGCCTGATGGTTCCCTCCCCTGGAGACAGCATGGGCTATCCCTTTCCAAGGGCCATGGAGAGCTGCAGCCTGGTTCCCTAACCTCTGAGTCACCATCTTAAGAGATGCCTCATTTTAGAACCACCAACAAGCAAGCTCCCACGGGATGATGCCCCACTCTCTACCAAGCTATCCTGGCTCCCTGGAGATCAAGGAGAGGAGGCAACTTTTCTTGTTCCCCATCATCTGTGGAACCCATTATCTTCTCCCTTTCAGGAGCAGCCTCAGAACAAAGTGAGACAATCCAGCCTGGAGATGAAATCTTGCAGCTGGCTGGCACTGCCATGCAGGGCCTCACACGGTTTGAAGCCTGGAACATCATCAAGGCCCTGCCTGATGGACCTGTCACGATTGTAATTAGGAGGAAAAGCCTCCAGCCCAAGGAAACCACGGCTGCGGCAGACTCCTAGGCAGGACATGCTGAAGCCAAAGCCAGTAACACATAGCTCCTATAACTGCTGATTCTCAGGGTCTCTGCTGCCGCCCTACCCAGATGGGGGAAAGCACAGGTGGGCTTCCCAGTGGCTGCTGCCCGGGCCCAGACCTTCTAGGACACCACCCAGCAAAAGGGTTGTCCCTAAAGTAAGGGCAGAGTCACACTGGGGTAGTTGATACAAATTGTAGACCGTGTAAAAAGAGAGCTTAATGATAATATTGTGGTGCCACAAATAAAATGGATTGTGATTTCATATGAAATTCATGCCTGGCTTTGAAAAATGTTTCAAGTACTGTAACTGTGTCATGATTCACCCCCAAACAGTGACATTTGTTTTTCTCATGAATCTGCAATGTGGGCAGAGATTGGAATGGGCAGCTGATCTCTGTTTCACTTGGCGTCAGCTGAAGTCATGCAAAGGCTGGGACCATGTGAGATTACTCACTCATACATCTGGCCGTTGATGTTGGCTGTTGGCTGGCAACTCACCTGGGGCTGGTGGCCTGAATGCTTATAGGTGGCCTCTCCTTGTGGCCTGGGCCTCCTCACAACATGGTGTCTGGATTCCCAGGATGAGCATCTCAGGAGTGCAAGAGCCATGTAGAAGCTGCATCTTGTTTATACCTTTGCCTTGGATGTCGCATAGCACCACCTCCACTATACTCCATCAGTTAGAGCTGACACAAACCTGCCTAGGCTTAAGGGGAGAGGAAATATTGCTGGGGTCATTTATGAAATATACAATTTGTCACATGAAAGATTTGCAAAATTGTTTTTGTTTGGATTGGAGAAGTAATCCTAGGGAAGGGTGGTGGAGCCAGTAAACAGAGGAGTCCAGATGAAGCACCAAGCTGAAAGCGTGAACAGGTGTGCTGACAGAAGGAACCAGCATGTATATGAGGGTATCAAATAAAATTGCTACTACTTACCTACCACATGCCAAGCACTGTGCTCAGGGCTAAACGGACACTGCCTTTGGTGATCACAGCAGCTTCTACAGTGTATGGTTCTGTGCCAATGTATTGATATGAGGGCAAAAATGTACAGTAAATAGATTATCCAGCTGGTAAGTGATGCGGCAGATTGAGTCCTTCCTTCTGTGATTCGGTAGAGACTGTCAGCCCAAGATGCTTTAAGTGCACAACATTATAGGGAATACCTGAGCGCCTGGCCAAAGGGATATTTGGTCTGGTCATCTCTGGGTGCCTGATTGTCAAGCTAAGGACCAGGCAATGTGCCTTTGCATCAGCAACAACCAGCATCCCTTGACCAGGCCTGGGCCAGAGTATTGGCCTCTTCTCAGCCCCTGATCCTGTGAAGTAAGGATGTGGGGGAAGACCTGGCAAGGACAACAGATGGAACACAAAAGGTAGTAATTCTCAGGCCATCATCAGTGGAGCCATGTTAATGTAATCCGATGGCTTCTCTAGGGTCCACAGGAAGTGAAGAATCTGTTTCCCAGCAGTAGACTCAGAAAACCCAGCTGGGCTCCTAACCTTACTGTAAACCCCTTTAATGGCTTCATTAGAGCAGGCATTCAGCTCACTGTTCTATTCATCCCAAGGAATAATGGGTTTAGAGCAGTTTCTATCCTGCTGGTTAACTTGTTTGGCCTTCTACTTGGCTACACAGGGCCGGACAAGGCGATCCCATCTTGGTTAGACCATCACCTCAGGGTATGGAGCTCAGAGGGGGCAGGCATGAAGTTTCCTTGGCTGGTGCACCTAGAATTGGCTGAGCTCATGAGAAGTTGATATAGAACAGTGCTTGCCACAGAGTGGGGACTCGGTAAGCACTTAATGAATGAATGAATTCTAAGTCAATCCAAGAGCCTGATGATTTCTTGAAAAGGGTGTTAGCTAAAAGATCTTAAGGCATGATTGTGGAATCTGTAGTTGCAATAGAACACAGAAAGAGGAAGCTTTCTGCCCCCTTAACACTGAGCTGTCGTGTTTTAAAGCTTGCTCACATCTTGGCACATTTAAGAGACAGTCACCTCAGGACTCAAAAATAGGGAAGTAACAGTAACACAGGGGAAATGTTTTCTATTTGGAGGAGCAAAGGCTGAGAACACTGTGAAAACATCCTGCACGCGCAATAGTAACCTGGGTAAATGCAACGTGAAGGGATTTTAGTCAGACACACGCGGTCTTTCTTACAAGGAAGGTGGCGGGGGTGCAGATAAGGTTGCTAGAGAATGTTAGAGGATCCCTCTCTGGATTGGAGATAGGGAAAGAAACTTGCATGGCTGCTGAGGCCCCTTCCAGGTGGCAAGGCTGTGCTCCCTAGTTCTGATGATGTGCCTGGGTGGACATGGCCCCTGTGGGTTTGTGCAGTCTTGCAGCAGGATCTAGAGGGGAGATTCCAGCCAGGGCTGCTAGAGGGAGGCATGCTCGTCTATCTTTCCTGATGGCAGGATGGGCTGGCCAAGGCCTGGAAGACAGAGATCTCCTGCCTCCACCTCAGTAAGAAGACAAGGAAAGGCAAATGCCCAGGGGAAAGAAAAAGAAGGCTCTTCTCCCCAGAGTTCCCCATGCAGACGTGAGTACATGCTCAGTTCAGAATCACTGCCAAGAACTCATCCCTAATGCTGCAGATTTGGGTTGGAACAGATTCACACTGCCTGGTTTCATTGAGGGCATGGAAGTCCACCATGAGGGGATAAAGAGAGAAAAACAAATTCATCAAATGGAAGATACATTGAAAGTGTTTTTCCTTAATGGTTATCCCATTTTTAAACCATTATTTTCCAAGTTGACACCTTTTTTAAAGGAAAAAAACTTTTGTGGCAGTAAAGCCATATACATGGTCTGTATCAGAAAAATACATTTGAGGGTCTGCAGCACAGGACTGAGGGAGCTGTAGATGCTTAAAAGGCAACAGGGCCTGGTTTTCAGTGGCGATGATGATTCTCTATGACAGTCAGGGAAACGTGGTCTCTGAGAGTGATGGGCACATAAAGGCTTGGGGCCAGAGTGCATCACACGGTGTCCAGCCCGAGTCCCTGTCAGATGGTTAGAGGCCTGGGTCTACCCTGCCAGGAGAGGCATGTTTGGGTAACAGGCAGATGGAGTTTAGAGCACATGAATGGCTCATCGCATGCCAACCCTGAGTGGGGCAGGAGGCAGGAAGGGTGGGCTGCCGCCTCTGGTTGGCATTCTCAGAGATGTGTAGTCCATCGGCTTGTTCCAAAGAGTGAACACAGGCCTCCGCATGCTCCCAGGCTCCTTGGTATCCCAACAGCTGGAGCTCCTCGATGAGTCATGGGAGTTCTTTGCTCATCAATTACTCATGGAATTGCTTCACTGCCTTCTGAAGGTTGGCATAAAACCGGGTCATGCTGCGGGGGAAGAAGGAGTCCACCACGTTCTGTGGGAGGTAACCGCTGAGGTCGGTATGGAAGAATGTGACCAGGTTGGTCTTGGTGGGTTCCCTGTAAAGGCAACAGCAGAGCTGTGTTACGATCTACAGCAGAGATGCTGGGGATGAGCACCAGGCAGGTGAGCAGAGCCCAGCCCAGTGGAAATGGCCATGATACAGTGATTGCGTCTCATCCCTTGCTGTGCCCTCTACCCAGGGGTCCTCTCTGGACCTGCTCATTTTCAGGATGGAATCTCGTCCTGTCAGGGATGCAGTCCACAGCCTCTCCAAGCCTCCAGGGAGGGAGAAGTCCCTACTCCCAGTCCAAAAACGCAGTACCTTGCTGCCTGATTCACTCAGCAAATGCTTTCGGAGAACTCACTTTGTGCCAGGCCCTGAGAGGAACGAAGAGATGCTGCCCTTCACTATTTAGGGTCTGCAACCTCCTGGGGGCTCCTGGGACCCTTTCAAGGGGTCTGCAACGTTAACACTATTTTCATAACAACACTAACATGTGATTCGCCTTCTCTCACGTGCATATGGTGGAGTTTTCTGGAGGTTACATGATGTGTGATATTGCAACAGACTGCATGCAGAAGCAGGTATGAGCTTCTGTTAAGCTGACATGAAAGAGATGGGCAAAAATGTAAAAATGCCACTCTTTTCACGATATTTTTTGTTTCTAAAAACATACAGTTTTTAAAAATAAAGTTATTTAACATGCAGTGAATTTTTATGTTAAAATATTTTTAACATTTCTCAAATTTCCCAGTTACAATTTCAAATACATCAAATAATGATAGCTATAACCTCCATGAACAAAGGCCCTATGAAGTTCTCAAATATATTTAAGGGTATAATAAAGCCTTATGCCAAAATTTTGAGAACCGCTATTTAGAGAACTGACGAATAATTTGAGCACCTATGAAGGGATTTTGGCCGGGGGTGGGGGAGGGCAGAAGCTCAGAGGACGGCAGGTGGCACAGATGCAGACTGGAAGTCCAGAATCAAAGGGGCACACAATGTGGAGACGGAACACAACTTGGTAGGGACATGAAGCAATCTTCACTGTGACAAACTTCTCAACGGCCAGGACAACAAAGGTAGTATGGGCTTTGTGGAGCTCATTTGGCATTTTATTTGAATGCAACTGTCCACAGCCTCAGCCTCACCAGGAACCCCAGGTAGCTCTATGCCTGCCCATGAGATGTTTCCTGACATCATGCAGGCTACAGGTTTGGAACTGGAGACCTTTTAGAATCCCACTCCTCAGGGTCAAGCACGGTGGCTCACACCTGTAATCCTAGCACTTTGGGAGGTCGAAGCGGTTGTATCACCTGAGGTCAGGAGTTCGAGACCAATCTGGACAACATGGTGAAACCCCATCTCTACTAAACATACACAAATTAGCCGGGCATGGTGGTGGGTGCCTGTAATCCCAGCTACTCGGGAGGCTGAGGCAGGAGAATCGCTTGAACCTGGGAGGTGGATGTTGCAGTGACCTGAGATTGCACCATTTTGCACTCCAGCCTGAGTGACAAGAGCAAAACTCCATCTCAAAAAAGAAAAAAAAAAAAACAAAACTCACTCCCCAAGTCATATAGAAGGACAACGGGCCTGGAGCAGGATGGGGGCCAACAGATCCATAAGACGGGAGAGCATGTGCTCTTCTGCGCTGTGGCTTTTCTCCTCTGCTTGTGCCCTGCTTCCCCAAAGAGGGTGAACTCCAGGGGACAGGGACTTCCTTCCATATCAAAGCCTTGGCATCATTCACACTCCACCTTTCCCTCACCCACCAACCCCTGCCCATTCCGCCTTTGCTAGGGCCTTCTCTCTCATCCCTGCTCCTCCTCCCACTGGGCCTCCTCTGGCCCGCATCACCTCTCAGCAGCATCCTCTTTAGAAACATGAACAGGTGAGTGAGAAACGAGACTCCGTGATCATGTCTCCCTCTGGGTGAGGACTGGGCTTTGTGGTGGGTGGAACATGGGAGAGGCCGTGTGGGATGGGACAAACTCTTCCTCACAGTGGCCTTGGTGAGTGGTAGCTCTTGTATGTACACCATTATGTGACGACAACAACAGAAAGGGCAAAAGGGGGCACAGAGGAGTTGTGGGTCACCCAGTCTCCCCTCAGAAAAGGCTGGGATGAAGGCATCCACTATGGTTGCTAGAAGGATTTAATGAGAGTAGGCGTGAAGCACACTTAGCACCCTTTCTGTGCACAGAGCAAGTGCTCCAGAAATGATACTGTAATGCTGCCTTGACCACAGATACAGGCTCCTCCACCTTGAGAACACATTTCCCCCACCCTCCACGGTCACTTGCAGCTCAACCACCACTACCTCTGGCCTCAACACCACCTCACCCCTGATGAGTCCTCTTGCCCTCTTGCTCACAGCCTCTTGCTCAAGAGAGCAAGAGGAGAGAGAAGGCCCTAGCAAAGGTGGGATGGGCAGAGGTTGGTGGGTGAGGGAGAGGGTGCAGTACAGATGATGCTAAGGCTTTGAGATGGAAGGAAGTCCCTGTCCCCTGGAGTTCACCCTCTTTGGGGAAGCAGGGCATCACAGCAGTTAAGACTGAAGTCAGAGCATGTCCTGCTCAGGCCTCCCCAGTGGCTTCCCATTTTATTCAGAGGAAAGTCCCCAACAGGCTGTGGGCCCTGCTACCTCATGGGCCGAATGTCCTAGCCTCTCCCCTTGCTAACACAACACCTCCCTCTGTGCTGTTCCTCAGAGGCGCTGCTTTTGCGCTGGCTCCTGCTCCTACTTCTGAGACTTTGCATCTGCTCATACCCCTGCCAGAATGCTCACTCCGCCAACATGCCCAAGACTCCCTGCATTTGTGCTTTGTTCAAATGTCTTATTAGGGAAACCCCCTAGACGACCCACTCACACCTTTCCCTGGCACCTTTATCTGGGTTTAGTTTTCCCCAAGGCACTTAACATCTGATACTTACTAGAGCATCCACGAGACAGAACTACTTACATTTGTGTTTAGTCTGTCTCCTCCTGCCTTCATTGGAATCTAAGTTCTAAGAGGACAGATACTCTAGCTGTTTTGAGACATCAGTATCTGCGTTAAGAGCCCAGATTCTGGAGCCAGATGGCCAGAATGAGACTGTGGCTCTCTTACTTGCTGGCTATGTGACCTTGGATAAGTTACTAAACCTCTCTGTGCACCCACCATTCTTATCTTAAAAATCAGGATCACAACAGTGCCTTAGGGTTGTTATAAAAATAGTTAATTTATACAAAGTGCTTAGAATAGTGGCTGACACAGTAGTGCTGTCTAAATGTTTGCAGCTGCTGCTGCCGCTATTATTGCCGGCTGAATCTAGTGTCCAGAATAGGCCTATCTTCACAGAATAATAAAAGAATAATCATTGTCACAGATTTCAGATCCACAGCCTCATGAGAATAACTGCACAGAGCAGGCTCTGGAAGAAAGTTTTACTGAGAACACATGATGTTTTTAATCAAGTAGACAGGAGTTGGAAGAGTCAACACTTGAATTAAAACCCTCATATAGGCAGGGTTTTGTGGGACTCCAACCAACCTATCAGCAAAATCCATGCAATTGGGCCAGGCGTAGTGACTCATGCCTGTAATCACAGCACTCTGGGAGGCCAAGACAGGGGGATCATTTGAGGTCAGGAGCTCGAGACCAGCCTGGACAACATGGTGAAACCCCCGCTCTACTAAAAATACAAAAATTAGCCAGGCATGGTGGCAGGCACCTGTAATCCCAGCTACTTGGGAGGCTGAGGCAGGAGAATTGCTTGAGCCTGGGAGGCAGAGGTTGCCAAGAGTGAGCTAAGACTGCACCGCTGCACTCTGGCTTGGGTGACAGCCAAACTCTGTCTCAAAAATAAAATAAAATAAAATAAAATCCACGTGATACCTTTGCTATGGGCATGATACTACCCATTATATTGTGCATTCCACCAAAAAGAAGACAGCAATGGGATTCAGCCCCTGAGAAGAAATGACTCTGCCTCTTATTCTGAAAACTCCTCTCTGTCAGACCCGGCACCATTGAAAGGTGAGTCCTAGCATCTGACTACTAGGTGGGAGAGGACAAGGAAATGAGTCCAGGCCAGGGCATCTAGGGCACCCTATATATTGAGAGAACTGAAACTGAGCGCAGGTGTGTATGTTTGTGTGTGGCAGAGCACAGCTGTGCTATTTTCAAACTCAAAATTGTGTTACATCTAAGAAAAGTCTTCATGTGATGTCTGAAAAGCCAGCTTAGCAAAGAGGGTAACATAAAGGTGCTAGGTCTGGGCTTGGTATAATCCCATGACGCCGAGGCCCGCCTCCTGGGACAATGTGGTAGAAGCACGGACCCCTTCCCTCCAGGCGTCTGTGTGGAGACTGCAGGGAACACTGCGACACACCTGCAAGGTGCAGTTTCTTTCGCTGTCAACTTGCATGATTCCCAGGATAAATGAGGGACAGGTAATTCATTACACAGAAATTTCCTGGCAAGATCCTGGCCATGACCTGTGGCAAATGGGAATAGAGAGTCCCCGGGGTCAATTCTGAGGCTGACTTACAGTGTGGTCTCAGAACTGCCCTTTAGGCCTGAGTTCCGCCACATTCCTTGCCGAGGAGAGATGATCACTGAGTGAAATGTGGGGTGGGGACTGCTATCTTCAAGGCTGCTCCTGTCTGGCAGAGGGTATTCAGGGAGGACTCGGAGCACAGACCCTGCCCTGCCAACCTCCTAGCCTTTGAGTCAGGACACGTCACTGAATCTCCCCAAACCTCAGTTTCCTCATTTGCTAAATGGACCATGACATTTGTTTAGCCTGGAGGCTGCAGGGAAAATTTCCTGCATCACAAATAAGAGTAACGCCTCCCCTCAATTCTTGCCCATGTGCCAGGTACTCTCAGGAGGTTCTGCTTACGCAGATGTGTGTGAAAGTATTTTGTATCGTCACAATCTAAACAGCTGTAAGGCATTTTTCTTCTTTTGAATCATAGTCAAAGTGCCTCTTTTCAGAGAAGGTCCACAGGGAAGGCACGGTTAGGTCTGAGCCATGTACCTCAATGCAGGAAATTATCCTTACCCTGGAAGAGGTTCACAGAAGCAACCACAAGGATGGTTAAATCCTCTCACAAAACCTGGCTTCGGGGGACACAAGGGGTGTTCCACATGGGTGGCTGGAAGACAGTGCAGAATGTCAGTGAGTTACAACTTCAGACAGTCAGGCCACTGCCACTGGGATGCCATAGAACACACAGACTGGACTACCTGCAGCCCTGGAGTCTGTGAGGGACTCTTGCCCTTTGGCGTGAGGTCCCCCTACTCCCACCCTACTGCCCCTTACACTCACACATACAAATACACTCTCACATGCGTGTACACAAACTCACACACATGCACACACACTTGCACTCACACACACTCATCTGCATTCACGCATAAACACGCACATAGCTTTCCCAAGCTTGTCAAGAATATTAGAGAAAAGAACATTCTAGAACACAAGGTTTGGGAGTGGGAGGAGGCACGTGCCTCTCTCAAATCCCAGCCAGGAGAGGCATGGATGCATCCAACTCTCTCATGTAGAAGAATTGGAGGAATGGCAGGGGCTGTGCAGAGGCAGGAGCCCTGCTCCTCACTGGACATTAAGGGAGTGGACAGCACCCAAACTCTCAAGAAGACATGGCCATGGATTTTTCACACGTTTTTTGCCACCCAACTAACCTACATGTCTACAGCAAACACCATGAGCTTCGGCAGGAAAAAAAAAAAAAGGGAGGCACTGGCAAAACCGTGACTTAAACATAGAATTACTGGTATGTGGACTGTCTTGCCTCAGACCCCCATGGCCCAAACCCAACCAGATGAGGTAGGGGACTCAGAGTGTGAGTTTCTGGTGATTTCTGGTTGCTTGGCTCTCCTTAAGGAACTGTGAGGTGCAGAAGAGAAAGCCCAGCATCGTAGGAAGGCATGGCAGCTCCTCTGGGCACCACTCACCATTGGAACTGATGGTCCCATCCTCATATCTCTTGACTAGCACCAAGTCCACAAAATCTCTGGGAGAAATGAGCTTCATGGCAGCTGAGGGGGTGGAGGTTCTGCTTACACACAGGGTCTGCCAAACCAAAGAAGCATGTAGCTGTGACTGCTGGCCGGACATCTTCTCCCAACTCCCACTCCATCCCTCAAGGTCTGGGAGAGGTACCAGAACTGACAGTAGGGTGGCACTATAAACAGTAAGATCCAGAGCAAATCTTCCCAGGAACCAGGTGTCATGGAAATACACCCAGTTTGTAAGATGAGGGCTGTGACACAGGCTGCCCACAGCTATCTAGCTGCAGACCAGTGCCATGCTGAAGTGACCATAAGAGGTACCATTTATTGAGCACCTAGTAAGAGCCTGGCTGGACAAAGCTCTCAGTTGTCCCTTACCTTTAGAAACAGGTATCATTAATCCCTACTACAGGTGAGGAAACTGACACTTGGAGAGACTAAGGAACTCAGCACGAAGCTCATGGTGGAGATGGGATTTGAACAGGACCAGAGCTAGGGAGAGGGAAGAAAGGCCACTCTTTTTTAGGGCTGACCCTGCACTTGCTCAGCCTCCTATGTTGTGCCTGGGGCAACTCTTTGGTTTACCCTAGTCCCAGCCCCAGGAGGGAATACCTTGAACCTCACTCAATCTCAGCATATCCCAGTAGTCCACACTCCCATTTTATAAACCAAGGATGCTGGGCTTTCTCCCATTCATCCCATCCTGCAAGAGAGCGGGGCCCAGGCTCTCTCGGGGTCACAATGGAGAACTACAGGCCAGGTCTGCGATGGAACAGTCCTGGGGAGAAGTCTCAGGGGAGGTGAGTGGGGCTGGTAAAGGTCTCCATCTCTTTGTCTTTCCCCTCAGGTATTAAGACTTGGGGCACCACGTGTTGCTGAGAAACTTTTCAGCAGAGACACTTTTGGCCTCAGGAAATTAATCTTCAAATGGGCATGAGATGCCTGGGGGCACTTGAGCACTTTGCAATGGGTGCAATGAGGATGAATTTCCAGATGACTCTACTCCATGTTTCCTTCATCCCTTAACGACCTGCCTGGGAACAGGCTGCACCTGCACACAGGGTCTCCTTTCCCATATGAAGAAAAGCACAGCATATGCCCATTCATCTAGAATCATCCTATCATGAATTGTCCCAGTGTGTAAAATCCTCCAGGGTGGCAAAGGGACAATTAGGAGTGCTGGCTGCAATATGTAATCAAGGCAGTATACACTGGTGTTAGAATTTCATGTTTTTCCCTTTCTTAAACACATTCCAAAACTTGGTGTTAAAAACAAGGCAATTTTGTCATTTCTAAATTCTGGTATTCTGTAACAGTAATGGCAGAAGTGATGAAAAATTTGAAAAAAAAATTATACTGCTTCCACCTCTGATGATTGCCCCCAGGTGCATCATTCCTGAGGTATAGTGTCTGGAAACCAAGATGAGGAGAACTTTGGAAAGAAATTTTGAAGACAGCAGCAGCGCATGTCATAAATGCGACAAACTCATGGCATGGCCCTGTATCCTATCCATCCATCCACCTATCTATCCATCATCTATTTTAGAATTAGGATATTTGAGAGTTGCCAAAAGCATGCTGAAAAATGCCAGTCTGCAAGGAAAAGCCCTTTCTCCATATTTTCATTGTTTCACTAAATGATAAAGAGCTACCACTTGGTAATTCTCCACTTTTTTGTAAACCTGAGCTCACCAGTAGCCTGTGCTTCCCCTCTACTTTGTAGTTGTCTATTGAAAAGTTTGTATCTTTTCATGGACTTATGAGTTAATTAGAAAAAAGAGCTCCCATTCATCTCAGCTAAAGATGCAAAATGTTTTACTTGTCATATTTAATATTTATCAGAATTTATAATATAATGATGTTATTTTAATGAATTACACTCATACCTCAATCCAATTTAAAAAAAAAAAATTAGTCTTGGCCAGGTGTGGTGGCTCACATCTGTAATCCCAGCACTTTGGGGGGCCGAGATGGGGGTATCATGAGGTCAAGAGATCAAGACCATCCTGGCTAACATGGTGAAACCCCGTCTCTACCAAAAATACAAAAATTAGCTGGGCATGGTGGCGTGCCCCTGTAGTGCCAGCTACTCGGGAGGATGCGGCAGAATTGCTTGAACCCGGGAGGCGGAGGCTGCAGTGAGCCCACATCGTACCACTGCACTCCAGCTTGGCGACAGAGTGAGACTCTGTCTCAAAAAAAAAAAAAAAAAAAAAAAAAAAAATTAGTCTCATGATTACAGGAAATATATGATTAAAAAAATTTCCATTTCTATGCATATTTATGATGCAAGATGATGACTTCCAAGAACAACCATGTATTAAATTAGGATAAAATTCAGAGGGCTACGTGGAATGGAAATTTGAGTTCTAGGAAAACAGTTACATACAATTTCTGACTATTTAATAAACTTTGTTCATGTATTTTAAATAAAAATTTATATATTATTTAGATACATCTAAAAGAATGTCATTGCTTTGTTCAAAACTGATATTTACATGTCAAAAATGATACACTTTGCAACTTATAAAAATTTAGTTGTCAACTAAATGTTATTAATAGATGTCAACTGGATGTGTGAGGATGATGCATAATTTCCCAAAAATCTGTTGGAAGCATGTAAGCAAAAAGCGTGAAGACCCTCATACCAGAGGGTAACTGGGGTCATGCAGGTACATGGGGCTGCTACTGGCCCAGGCTTCAGGGAAGTGGGTGCCAGGGGCTGAGGGTCCTGTGTTGCCTAGTGCAGCAGCCCCACACAAGGAACAGGTATGCTACCCCCAGAGACTCTGTTTGGGGCTTCTCTGCCTATCTGAATCATGACATTTCCCACCAGGAAACTGGGCTGAGGCTGGCCTCCAATGCTGCAAGCAGTGGGCAGCCTGTGTTTGCAGGACATATTCCCCTGACAAAAGGTATCACGGACCCCTTCCAGAAGAAATGGGAGGGAGTTACTATAGCAGGGCCCAGACACTATCTAGAGATAACATGCTTGGGAAGATTTACATCAGTGATGCTTTGGATAATTTCAAAACCGGTCACATTCTCATCCCACTTCACTCGTAGGCCTCCAACGGCTGGCTTCACACAGTCCCACACCTCCTCTGGTGTCCCATATACGATGCCTTCTCCTCGGTACCTGGAGCATAAAAAGGAATTTGACCCCAATGCATCAATCAAATTTGTTTATCTTGTGATTGTATCTAAGGACTAGAAAGTGAACCATGCCATGTCTGTCACTACTCTTTTGGGACAGGCTTGCAGAGAAGGGGCTGAAACTTACTAGCCCCACCTCCCTTCAGGTCTGCAGAAATGGACAGTGAGCTTTCACAAGAATACAGTTTGCTGAAAATGATTTCATTAAACACAGTAAGGCTTTTCTGGAGGACAATTGATTACGGGTTGTAGGGTTGATATGAATATTTTAAAAGGCAAACCCATAAAGATACCAGGAAGGGTGTGGCACCTCTGGTAAGCTTTGAACGAGGCATGCACTTACAGGTTCCCTGGAAACTCCACAGATGGCCTCCAGGAAACTGAAACTCCATTCTGTCAAAAGGCACAGAACCACAGAATTTTAGAGCTAGAAGGTCTCTGGTCACCTGGCTTAATCCCCTGTTTTACAGAAGAGGGGTCAGAGGCCTCAAGAGATACGACTCTCCAAGGCTGTGCAACCCATACGTGGAAAAGCTGGGACTAGTCTTGGGTAAAGCTGTCCCCACAGCAGAATGTGATGAAGAAAAGATCTCAACTGGCTGACTCCAAGAGCCGTGGGTGGTTTTCAAATTATCTAAAAGCCACCATGCATTCTGTTTCCTTGAGCAACCCAGGGCTACTTGTTAAAAGTCAGAAATGTCAAGCAAAACTACCCCCATGCTACCCTCTGGCAACGACAAAGAGAGGGGTTCACGCTGTAATGAACAGAGTAAAGGCTTTAGAGGCTGGTGTTAGGGTTCCAGTCCTAAACAGCATTCAACAGCCAGGTGACCTTGGGTAACTCACTGAGTGAAAGGAACAGATACCACCTTAAGTCATTGTAAGCATAACAGGCCCAATCTTTTTTTTAAAACAATCCCATTGGAATCCCTCTCAATCGGGTCCAGGGGATTGGGGTGCAGAAAACAACGGGGAGAGGAGTGGCTTGGGGGCTTCTGGGGACCCGGGCTCCACGAAGCGGTCTCCAGGACCCCTTCCCGCCCAGCTCCTCACTCACGCCTTCCCGGCAAATCTTCCAGCCTGCTATGTCCCGCCGGTACCGGAGCACCTTCTCGGCCACAGCCTCGCTCATCTGGGCTGCCAGCGTCGGGTCCATTGCGCCGGGAACTGCGCTTGGCCGCGGGGTCGCTGGTGTTTTGAGCGGCGGCGCTGGATCCGGAGTGCCTGAAAGCTGGAGTTCTGGGAGGAGCTCGTAGCCCCGCCTCTTTCCCCGTCCCCGCTCCCGAATTGGTGCAGGCCCTCAGACGGATCCCGCCTCCCTAAGATTGGCAGGACCACAGACTGCGGGGCCAGGCTCTCCAGTTAGCATCAGCGCCTGGGCGGGTCCCGGAAGCCTCCGGCGTGCCTGGTAAGGTCCTGCCGTATCCGCCTCCTTCTTGTCCAGTTGTGGGAGGGGCTCTGGAGCCCCGGGACTCTAAGATGGCCAATGACGGAGACCCGTTGGGCCAGGCCAGGTCGCAGACAATGTCGACTGTTTGTTTAAGAAGCGTGGACTCTTGTCCTGAGTGCACCGAAGCTTTCAGCCTGCGGGACGGTGGTGCGATTTGCATTAGAGGTGCAGGGTGGGAGAGGAAATGCGCGTGGAGACTGGGCGCGTGCAATGGTGGGAGAGGTGTGGGGCAGGGGTGCGGGGAGTGGCGGTGAAGAGAAGAGGACCCATCGTAGAGTATTTAGGAGATGGAAGGTGAAGGTCTCTGCCCCCGATTGTGGATGTTCAGAAGGAGAAAGCATCATGACTCCCAGCCTTGGCCACCTGGCAGCTTACCTGAGATGGAGAAGAGATAGGCCGGGTTCAGTTCTGGGCATATTTAGTTGGAGGTGCCTGAGGGGCCTCTAGTACAGGTGTCCAGGAGTCAATGCAATGCGCTAACATCTGCGAGAGGCCCGGCTTTATTAGAGATATGGGAGTTCTCTGCTTCCAGCTTCCCTGGAGCTGCGGAGAGTGAGCCAGGGTCGCGTCTTCCCAGTGTGAATAGCAAGGACAGCCTCGGTTTCCCCTTTTCCCCTCTTCTGCGCTATCACCAACTAAATATTTGAAAAGGTCAATATTGAGGTCTGTTTCTTATCTTTCTTTTTTGTGTACTTATTGTTTCCTTTAAACTTTGGATATAAATGTTTGGAAGAGTAGTGTAAACAAAATGACAACTTGAAAGACCTTTTTGGAAGATATGAAGGGCAGCCAGGCTGTGAAGAAGGCCTGGACGGGGAATTAGGGAGCTCAAGATCTAGACCCAGTTTCACTCATTATTCTTTGAGCTTCAGTTCGCTCCAAGGTGAAATGGGACACATCATAAATGTTCCTAGAGGGGTCTGGTGGCTCACACCTGTAATCCCAGCACTTTGGGAGGCCGGAGCAGGAGATCACTTGAACCCAGGAGTTCGGGACCAGCCTGGGCAACATGGCGAGCCTCCGTCTCTACTAAAAATACAAAAATGAGCCAGGCATGGTGACGAGGGGCTGTTATCCCATCTACTTGGGGGACTGAGGTGAGAGGATCTCTTGAACCCAGGAGGCAGAGGCTGCAGTGAACCGTGATTGCACCACTGCACTCCAGACTGGGCTACACAAAGCAAGACTCTGTCTCAAAAATTAATAAAAATAAACAAACAAACAAATGTTCCCTATGGCCTTGTGAAGAGCAAAGGAAGTAACTCATGTGAATACTCTCAGGACCCATAAAATAAAAGACTAGTAAATTAACCCCAATTAAATTTAAGCACATCAAAATTTCAAAAAAAGTTAGATAATATGAGAAAAAATCAGGACACACTTTAACACATAAGTTTTCTTATTGAACCAAGGGCTCATACAAATCATTAAGCAATTTTCAGACAACCCCATAGACAAAAAGAATGCATTAGACATGGAAAGATACTTTGTGGAAAAATTAATTGACATGACTATCAAAGCTATAAAAAGATGCAGAACCTCACTCATTGTTAGGGAATTAAAAATTAAAGCAAGGAGAGGCTTTTTTTAAACCTATTGATGGACAGACATGAAGAAGTTTGTTTATACCCTGTGTTGGTGAGGGTATGGAGAAATAGTTATACACTGTGGATGAGAGTATAAATGTATGCAACCTCCTGGGAACAGAATAACAACATGTATTAAAATTTTACTCTACTTGTTCTTTGATCCAGTGACTCTTCCTGCACAAAGATGTATAAAATTAATCTTGCAACTGGAAGCAACCTATTTAACAGTATATTAAACAAAGTTACAGAACATCCATTTAGTGGAATATTATGTAGCCATCAAAATAACCTAGCACAGATGGTGGAAAGTGGGGGTGAAGCAGATCCCCTGTAGGACTATAGTAGCACTATTTTGCTCCTAGGAAATGGGAACGTCTGGATATACAAAATATTTGGAGAAGCAAACTGTTTGTCCGCGAGGCCTGTGACAAACTGGAAGTAGGAGATTGGTGAGGTTGGGGCAGCTTTGGAGCAGGCCACTCATCTATTTTATCACTGGAGGCTGGCACGGGGCAGCGTGAGCAGATGGTTGGAACAGAGAGCTGGTTCCCAGGGGCCTGGGACAGAAATCTATTTTGTAGTCTGTCTGAGGCTGCAGTTTGGAGCTGAAGGGGATGGAGGAATGACAGCTCTGGAGATTCCGTAGATCAGAGCCCTTCCCACAAGGTCCTGAGAGGCCTCTGAGTCACCCAGTTGTCCACCAGACTTCATCAAAGTCCCAGTTGAATTTTTATTAGGTGTATATGGGGGTAGGTAGTCCAGTAGCTTCTAACTCACACCACCACCAGACAAACTATAGAGGGGATGGGCCCAAGTGTCCACATGCTCCAACCTTACAAGGCCCTGAATAGAGTGCAGTGTCTGCTTTCCACTTAGACACTGATGAAGAATTGCATGCATATTTACTAAGTTAGCTTGGGCAGATGCTATGTGAATCTACAAATGTAAGCATGTCTATGTTTATTGTTTACTCAGCAACAGCTAATCATTACTCAGCACTTACTTCTTGCTAGCCACTATCCTAAGCACTTTACCTGTATTGGGCCATTTAACTTCACAACAATACCGCAGCACCATTTTGCAATGGGAGTAGTAGGGTATCCAAGGCCATACAGCTGGGAAGTGGCAGAGCTATGGCAAACATCCGATTTCTCTTTCCAAAGGCCACGTGTTTACTCATATGCTTTACTGTCTACTACATCCTATGAGTATATGTAATGTTAAGTGTGAAATGTGCAAAGATAAAACAACAACCTGCAAACTCTAAAAAAAAGGAAAACACACACACACAGAGTAGCTGGAAAATATTACCTTAGGCTAGGGAAGTTAGTCTTTTAGAGATGTGCAGAAAACTTTGCTCTAATTTTCCTGGCCCTCATGAATTCTGAGACAAAAGGGGTGACTAAAGGAAGCATTCTGAGGTTACTAAGATATTTACTGAACTACTCTTATCGAAAGGAATTCACTCTTTAATGGATATTATAGTCTGATCTTTGAGACCTGAGAGGAGTTTGTTATGTAGGTGTTTTTAGGAGAGATTTTAATAATGCTGTGGATCATGTCCTCAATAATAGTTTGACCAAAGGCAGAAACGTACACCCCCGTGGACTGTTGCTAAAATACAAAGCAATGTTGTGAAACCACAGTTATGCAAAGGCATTTTGACAGTGTAGGTTTGTGGCTTTCTGTTCCTGCAACTTAGACAAGGGCTAGAGTTCAGGGAAGGGAAAGGGATAACTGATTATCATGTGGTGCTTTTGTCAGGAGCTTTATGAGCTCCTTTCACAGCAATGATGGTTGATGTTTACAGAAAAATGAACAAAGGTGTTGACTAGGCAATCAATTCTCAGAAGAGGAAATGCAAATGGCCAGTTGACTTAGGGAGAGATGATAACAATCAAAAGTGCAATTTAATTAAAATAAGTTGGTATAATTTTTTCATCAGATTGGCAAAAATGAGATGGTGTGACAGTATCAGGCCTTGGTGAGGCTATAAGGAAATAGCCCTCTCATGCTCTAGAGGAAGTGTGCACAGACGTCTGGACTTGTGAGGACTAATAAAGGAGCTGCTAGTGAAAATGAACATGCTCATCTCTTATGAGCTAGGGATTTCTCTTTTTCGAGGACCGATATTCACTTCTAAGTAAACACTGGCACATGTGTGTGCCAAGAAGATACATGAAGACGGACATATAAAAGACGTTTAGTGCAACATTATTTTCAGCAGCAAAGAAGTAGAAATGATTTCAATGTCCATCAGTAAAAAAAAAATGGATCAATATTATGTAGTTTATTCACACGATGAAATACTTTGCTACAGTCATAACGAGTTTGGTCTTTTTTTTGCTAAAAATATAAATATGTGCATTAATACATGCAGTATAATACTGTTTACTTAAGATGTGCTTACACATTGTTTATGGATGCTTATACATACTCACACATACAACATATAAAACTATAAACGATTGGTCAATGGCTGTAATCCAAACTCTTCCTAGTGTGAAGGGAATGAGACTTTGTGTAGGGATTAGAGTAGGCTTTGACTGTATCTGTAATATTTTCTGTATTATTAATAGTAACAAAATGGCTAAATGGAAATAAAATTCCAGTCTTGGCAGTTGTTGACCGTCACAGTAGGAATATTGGTGCTTGTCCCAGTAGACTTTGCACTATTCTGTCTTTTAAACTTAATTAAATTAAAGACCTAACCCAACAGTAAGTGCCAGAGTGCATGTGAGCTGTGTTGTGCCTTGGAGAGTGATACTCATACTTTCAAGGCTGTTTGGCCACTCTCAAATTTTCTTAGGAATGTCTCAGGACCTGCTTGTCCTCAAGTCCTAAAGAAGCACCTCCCCACTCCCACACAGACAATGGTGCTCCCACAGGTGTCTGGAGGAAAGGCCAGCCTTTTCCACAATATGTTTTAATGTCCCAGGGAGCTTGAGGCCACAGTCCCAGACCAAGCGTCTGGAAGAGGGGACCATCATCATGAACCTCCCATGAGCATCTCTATCTCAAAAGCACATTTCCATGGCATTGTAGAACATTGAATCTTGAGCAGACTGCAACCTCTTGGATTTGTCATGTCAAGATATTTGAAAATACGTCCACTCCTTTTCCTAAATTTCAGGAGAGGTGTTAATCTGTGTGTACTTTTAAAATGGTGGTATTTACACTGGACTTTTCTTTCTGTTTAGAATTGGTGATATATCTTAGAATATAACCTTGTGATTCATTCATTAGGACAATTCTTTCATTTATTTGTTCACCCATTCACGTTCAACAGATGTTTATTATCTGTGGTCGGCCTCCAAGATTGCTGCTCCCTAGTATACATGCCCTATATAATCTTCTTCCCTTGAGTATGCTGGCACTTGTGTATATGATGATATTTTACTCCCAGATAGAGTAAAAGTGAAGTGATTTTGAAGATGTAATGAGATCTCCACTCAGTTAACTCTGAGTTGATCAAAAGAGAGCATCTGGGTGGGCCTGACCTAATCAGGTGAGCCCTTTTAAAAAGTGGGTTCAGGCTTTCCCTGGAAGGAAAGAGATTCAAAACTGAAGAAACACTCTCTTTCTGGCTTTGAAGATGCAAACAGCCATGCTGTGGAGAGGGCCTTGTGGCAGGGAGTTGCGGGCAGCCTCTAGGAGTGGAGGGCCTCAGTCCTAGGACCTCAAAGAAATGAATTCTGCCAGTAATCACCTGAGCTCGGAAAAGGACTCTGAACCTCAAATGGGATGCCAGCTCTGGCAGACACCTGGATTATAGCCTGGTGAGACCCTGAGCTCAGGATCCACCTAAGCTGGGCCTGGACTCCTGATCCATGGAAACTGAGATGCTAAGTCTGCATTCTTTTAAGCCTACTAAATTTGTTATACAGTAATAGAAAACGAATACAATATCTAAGTGTCAGTTACTGAGAACGCAGAATGAATACAACACCATTCTTGCTGCAAAGACACAATCTGGTGGAAGAGACAAATGTTTAAAAGACACAATTTAGAGTGAAGAGAGTTATCCTGGAAATTTGAATCAGGGTGTGCTCCTGGTTAACCATGGCAGATTGAACACACTGCTGCCCAAACCCTGCAGAATGCCCATAGAAGAATCCAAGGACATCAGCCCATAAAGGTGAAGATGATGTGAAGGGGACAGGGGGTGTGGGGGGAAACAGTGCTGTTCTTCCCTCTGGACTTACTGGCTGGGTGGTGTAAACCTGGCATTTTCTGTGGCTGTGATTTCCTTCTCCATTGACTACATAGAGGAAGCCTGTTGCCAGTAGGAGAAAATGAGGTCAACAAACATCAAAATAGAGCAGAGAGGTGAAAAGAGATTCCTGAGGATGCTTTAATGCCCTGGCTCCAGTTGGGCCTAAGGCTAACTTGATTCCCATCCTTCCCAGTTAAGCAAACCAGTAAACCTTAGGGATAAATCATGGATTATTTCCAATCTAAGTGTCCCGATTTATTAATACAGATATACTGCCCAGTTAGCACAGTAAAATAAGTTCTCAATAAATGTTATTTACTCTTGTCATTACTAAACTGATTATTCATACAAACTAAGCATTGTGATATCTTTAAGGGTGGCCACCTGATTTGGGGTGCTTATTAGAGAAGATGACTTTTGTCTGTTGAAAGACAGCATTGCAATACAAACAGTTCACTCGTATCATTCCGATATCCCAGGTGAGGCTTCAGCAGGCAGGATGAGATATCTGGCTTGCTTATGATTTGTGATCAACCCAAAAGGAGGCAAAGCACTGAGTTTCATTGAAATGATAGCCTGATGTGCTTCTGGATGCAAAGAGCCCCAAGCAAACAATCCACGCATGGGTGGTAGTGTTGCAGTGGGTAGTGTCAGACATGAGCAGACAGTGGGGGCTCCTGCCAACGAAATGTTGTGGGACAAAGATGGGAGACACCGAACAGAGTGAGTTCAGGAAAGTTCTTTATTAAAAGGTGATCACCTGGCTCAGTAGGACTAGTGTCCAGGAAAGTCTGAGCCCTGGACAAAGGAAGCAGCCACCTTTTAAGCAGTCAGTGGCCAGGAGCTACATGAGGCAGGAAGCGTATTACAGAAGCGAGAACGAAGGCAGTTGATCAATCTTTTACGTTTATCTACACTACATGTTCCACATCCCTTGGAAGCCATGTTTCTGCATCAACCTTATAATTTTGCAGCTGCACTAGGGAGGTGACGCAGGAACTCACTGAGCCTCAAGGAATGTGAAACTAGCAAGTACAGATAAGGCTTGCTGAGCACAGAAGGAAAAACAGGCAGTTAGTATTCTTCTTTAACTTATACTATTGGGGAGCTACACTACACTTAGCTTTTGAAGGAAAAAGTAAAAATTTTTGGTTGTCTTTGATTATACTTGTAAAATTCATGAATTCCTTCTTCAACACAACCCCCAGGAATGTCAGGCGACCATCAGGTGATGGTCAGGTGGCTGTTAGTTGTCTCTCTAAAATAATAATTGGTCACAGCTGGCACCAGGGAAAGACAGTCTCTCAATAGATAGAAAAAACCTGAAACTGGTGGTCAGCAGCTTCCAGATGAAATGTCAGGAGTTGGGTGAGTGGGCTCAAGGATGCGCACTAAAAGACAAAATGGAGCATTCCCGTGGTAAGGGAAGAACCTTGAGCGAGCATGTGCACAACGCCAGTAAACACACTGCGCATGCTCCCCTCCCAAGCGCTAGCAGGCCACTACTGCGCATGCGGACAGACCACCCCAAGGGAAGAAAGGGAAGAATGGGGGAGAAGTAACGCAAGACACCAGAAGCATGACAACGTGTAAAACCCCAAGTCAGAGGTCAAATGGTGCACTCGATCTCTCAAGTCGCCTGCTTGCCCCTCTACTAAATATATTTCACGTTCTTCCATTCCTGCTTTAAAGCTTTTCAGTAAACTTTCATGCCTGCTCTAAAAGTTGCCTCAGTCTCTCCTTCTGTCTTGTGCCCCTCTGCCAAATTCTTCTGAGGAGGCAAGTATTGAGGTTGCTGCAGACACGTAATGATTCGCTGCTGGTAACATACTTTGGTACCACCTAACTCGGATACATTTGGCTAACAGTAGCTGTAGAATAGGTACCTGTAGCCCTGTCAGCCTCAGAGCCTCAGCTAGCAGCGGCTGGCCATGCCCCTCAGGTCTCTAACACACGTGTTCACCTCTTTTTCCAGAAAGGGAGATGCCATGTGCTGGCCCAGCACTCCAATAGGGGCCTGACCTCTAGGAACGGGACACTGGAGGAAGCCTAGACATTTGAACAAATCAAGTCATCCAGATCCATGGTCAGCTCCTGCCCCGACTTGACCTTCCTCCTGCTGGGCTGGCCCACGGACCTCGGGAACCTGCCCTGGCTGTGGGTGACCTGCAGGTACTGGTCAGCACTGCTGTTCTGCTGGTCACTGCTGGATGCTGCCGACATGGAGTCAGATTCTGTGAGGGATGGCTCAAACCTGGGCTTCCCTCTGGGCTTCAGAGGAGGCTGTGGGTATTGGAATTTCCGGGATCGTGGCTTTTTGGGCACATAGGCTGGCCTCTCAAGGTGACCCTCGAAATCTTCCTTCCACAACTTGTAGTGCACCCTCCCCTGGTGCTTGGGAGCCAGGTTCTGACTTTCGGACCTCTCCCCAATATAAAAATGAGGAGACTGACGGAGGTCTATCAGAGAGCGTGGGGGAAGAGACTGTTTGATCCAATCTCTCCTTGGCGTCTCCTCCTCTTCTTCACTCAGCTGTGGGGAGGGAGGCTGGCGGGGGACCCAGGATGCATATTGTTGCACGTTCCTAGGGTACAGCTCCACAATGTCACCTGAAGCCTCTATCTTGAAATGTCTTTCTGGCCAGACATTTAGATGTTTTTTCTTGTAAGAGTCATGTTCATTAATGACATAGTATCTGGGGGTGTGGGGCTTGGGACCCTGTGTCACCAAAGTCGAGGCCTCTGGTCCACGGTGAGGTGGGTTCATTTGCTGAAAGTCTTTTCGGAAAAGAGGTTCTGAGTGTACATCTTCGATGTGCTTTGTAAATGTCACAGGTATGCGCGATCTGTTCCTGTGAAGGTCGCTGGTGCTTGCACACAGACCATGCAGATACCTGTAAGACAGGGGCGGTTAAGTAGCTGTGGCTTTGGTGGTCTCAGAGCCCCACACCTGAGGACTGTGAGCTGTCAGCGGTTCTCTGAGCATTTTCACTGAGGCTGGTTCCAACTGGATAGTGGGTGTTCTGTGGATTGTGAGCACAGAGACATTTGGGGGACTGGGCTAAACAGTTTTGTTTACTACTGGCATTTTCAGAACCCTAAATCAGTGATGTACACGTGAGTCTCCATGAAGAGTGCAGAGCGAGGGAGTGCAGAGCGAGGGGTACTGTGCTAGTGTATTTCATCACAGAGCCCTCTTTGTGTCAGGAGGCACATAGTGGGACTAGTGTCTGTGAAGCACATGTTAGGAACACAGTTTCTCATCCTTTCTGCTAAGCAGCTGTCTGACTTTTCAAGCACTTCTCTGAGTTTCCACGGGTGGCTGGAGGGGAGTTGTACATATTAAACAGTTTTTCCCTGGCCAGGTACAGTGGTTCACACTTGCAATCCCAGCACTTTGGGAGGCCAAGGCAGGTGGATCACTTAAGGTCAGGAGTTAGAGACCAGCCTGGTCAAGGTGGTGAAACCCGGTCTCTATTGAAAATACAAAAAATAGCCGGGAGGTGCCTGTAATCCCAGCTACTTGGGAGGCTGAGGCAGGAGAATTGCTTGAACCTGGGAGGTGGAGGTTGCAGTGAGCCGAGATTGCACCACTGCACTCCAACCTGGGTGACAAGAGCGAAACTATCTCTCAAAAAAAAAAAAAAAAAAAAAAAAAGAAGTTCTTCCTCATAAAGACTTGATCTGTATGGTGGCTGTGGCTTGACCAGTGGTGGCCTCCCAAGGAGTGTTTGAACCCTTTCTCCTTGTCAAGAACCCACAGAGACATGCAGACAACTCCTTATATAAGAAGACTTCAAGTTCTTTGCTAACTTAGTCATTATCTTTAAAAAAGAGAGCCCCTGTATTTTATCTATATTGCTTTCGCTGTGCTACATTCAGATCAAATGAATTTGGGCCACTGCAGGTCTATCCCCTTCATCTTTCCAGGGGTCCTACCTCCATTAAAGTAGGAAGGGATCTACTGCTTTCGTTGACCCCATGGAATGCATAAATGGTCTTGCCAATAACTTGACCAGACTAGAGCTAAAATATGGAAGATCTTGCCAATAATATGACCAGTGTGGAACTAAAAAATAAACAGTTATTTTCTTAGCCTAGACAAATGTTTATCCTAGGTTGACTAGAAGGTTTGCTTACAAGTTAAATGGCAGATAACCTAGGAGGAAGAATTTGTCCTGTTTGATAAACTTTGACACCCCCAGCCCGCCTCCATTTCTTCTCAGTACCAGCTGTCACAGTCTCCTGACCCCATGTCTTCTGGGAGAATTAGAATTTAATGGCCTTGGCCTCCTGAAGCTGCTGAGGCCTTCAGACCTCTCACTTTCCAGGTTTTCATCTGTGCTGCAGTGGAGCCTCACCTGTTAGTTTCATGCTCTAGCCTGGATTTGGAGACCCCAGGGAGAGGTGAGCTAGGAGCCCTGTCCCCTGGCCTGGGGCTCTGGGGCATGGACTGTGCGACTGTCTCTATCCTGCCACCCTTGCTGCTCCCTGAGTCAAAATGGACCACGTTGCCGTTGTTTTGGGGTGTGCCCGAGTGCGCTGAGGACAGCTGGCTGGTAAGATCACTGTTGTTTGGAAGCTTCTTGGTGCTTTCTTCCTGGGTCTGGATTCGGGCTGCAGGGAGAGGGAGGCATTGTGAGAAGACAGGTGTCACTGAGCAGGTGACACCTTCAGGTGAGGTGAGTTGCAAGAGTTTTATGACATCCAAGAGTTGGTCCACAAACAATTGAGTTCACTTACAAATACACCTAACCAGCGGGCAACAAACATTCTGTAATTCAAATGATTTCATCCCTGAAAGTTGGAGCTGGGAGTGTAGGAGGAATCAAGTGAACACAGGGCTTTATAGTGCTCCATCTGATGCTCCCATGAGGCAAAGCAAGTACTTAACAGATATGGGGCTCCAGTTCCTTATCTATTCAATGGAGATAATAAAGCTTACACAACAATTACGATTCTTTGGAAACAGTTCACATGCATTCTGAAAAAAGATGTGGTCTTGAGCTGAAAAATGAACACCAGACAATGCTATTGTTATCCTGAAACAGTCTATGTGGGTTCTGGCTTTTGAAGGTGACCTGAACTAATTTTAATTATGCTTAATGGGCAAATAAGTGATGACAATTAGAGAGGCATTTTATGGCGTGAGCCACAGCCACTTTCAGTAATCATTATCAATTGTAGGCTTCTCTCTGAAAAGCTGATGGAGCAAGCAAGCATAATCCTTAGGCCTTAGGGCTCTTGCTCAGGCATTTTTCTGGAGAGGAATAGGTCCCTTCCAATTAGTGAAGTATTGCAACAGCTGTGTGAGCTAGCCCCTAGAGCCCTTCTGGGTCCCATTCTCATTCATGTACGCTGTGCCATGTTACTAATGGTGCCCAATAAGCCTTCTGGCTCACAGCACTCTGTTAGTGGTCCTGAGAAACAGATTCATCTCCTTCGAGCTGCCCTTGCCCACTTTCTTCCCTTCAGGCCACAGCACACTTGTACGCCACATGCTTCCATTCTCCCTGCTCTGCAGGGACAGGACAGAACGTAAGGAGGCTCAGGGAAGGGACCTGAGAGGGAACATTGCAAGGAAGAGATGGGCCACGGAGAGAAAGTACACAAAAGTGAACCAAAGAGATTCTTCGGGTTTTCATCCACATGAATGTGCTGATTTTCCTCTCCTACTTCAATACTTCCTTCTGGTTTTACACATGTTTTGGGATTATTCATGGGCCTAGATATGATATAAAAATTGAAGATTTAGAACAACATTTATATCCCTAGACTTTATTTTATTGTGCCTAGTTACTTGTGAAAAACCACAGGTTATCAGGAATTTTTATTGGTAGTATACCGCAAACTACCTTAAATGGCTATATTTTTAAATGCCCACTAACTGAGACAGCAGATCTCTGCATTTAAAAAAAATAAATTAGGACAGGCACGGTGGCTCACACCTGTAACCCCAGCACTTTGGAAGGCCAAGGTGGGTGGATCACGAGGTCAGGAGTTTGAGACCAGCCTGACCAACTATGGTGAAAATATAAAAATTAGCCGGGCATGATGGCATGCACCTGTAATGCCAGCTACTCAGGAGGCTGAGGCAAGAGAATCACTTGAACCTGGAAGATGGAGGTTGCAGTGAGCCGAGATCACACCACTGCACTCCAGCCTGGGCGACAGGGCAAGACTCTGCCTCAAAACAAAACAAACAAAAAAAAGAAACAGAAATACTTACCTTCTACCATCTGGGCAACCTTTTTCTTATCCTCTGATCTTGCCTAAAATGCAAATGATATGCATGTTTGTTTTGGCTTTAGCAGGAAGTAGTAACAAATATTATTCCTGGGGGAAGAAAAAAAGATTTACATGCCATACTTCTTACCTTGGACCATGACTGTACTACTATTGCCCCCTGTGGACAGTATGCTCTGGGCTCGGGCCTGTTATTTGAGTGAATAAATGCAGATACCTGAGAGCTGAAGTTTTGTGCCTAGCCAATTTTATTTAGGGACAGCTAATTAATAGACCATGTTTAGATTCTGCCCGTAATAGTTTGCCTGAATCACAAAGAAAAAAATATAGATCAACAACACTGGAGATGTATGTTTCCACCAAAACGGCCTTTGTAACTCCAAATGAATTTCAAATTAGAAGCGAATTTGTGTTTCTTTGCATGAATTGATCAGTTCATGGGAGGTTTTTTTGGTTTTTGTTTTTTGTTTTTTTCCTGATAGAAGTGGAAGGAGTATTTTTGCATGGGTGAGGTCAGGGAGGCATCTGGGGCGCCAAATTTCATGAGGTACTTATTTTCAGGGCTGTGAAAGGACAGAGTCAGCATTACACTTACAGAGCCTCCTTAAATGTGGTGCTTTGGGAGCCTCACTGGCCTCATCCCAGTCCTGGGATCCCCCCTGGGGGTCTGGAGGACCCAGGGCACTAAGGGAACACCTGGGGTATGTGGAGGAAGAGAAATTGTGGAAGTTTTGGGAATGTGTGTTTCCCTGGGACTGCTCTGAGAGAGAGGGTTTGAGCCCCGCGGAGAGAAGGTAATGACAGCCGCAATGAAAGGATATGAAAGAGGTGAGGCTTTAGGGACAAACAGTGCTGCTGGGCTCAGATGCCCAAGTTGACAAGGATTGGGAAGGGGCCCTTTCTCTCCCTTGCCAATCTACCAGAGCTCGCAGAAGTGCCCGGCACACTGAGGGCTTGGTGTGGTCACAGGAGGGC
Organism: Papio anubis; assembly: GCF_008728515.1. Classification (NCBI taxonomy): domain Eukaryota; kingdom Metazoa; phylum Chordata; class Mammalia; order Primates; family Cercopithecidae; genus Papio; species Papio anubis. The sequence goes on along the minus strand of NC_044982.1, from coordinate 107,759,257 downwards.
ACTGAAAGGCTTGAGGCAGCAGCAAGTTCCCTTGAGAAGGAAGAAAAACAGGAGCAGGCTTCTTCCTAGCAAAGGTGAGCCATCCTTGGGTAGTCTTAGAAATAACTGTTGGACATCTGGGGATTGGTGGCCTTGCACCTTAGTGGGTGGCCAAGAGTCACAGAACCTTGAAGATGTGACCTCACTTGTATTTCCATGCTGGTGGGACATCAGTCATGTGGTTGACACACATTCATAATAGCAAAGTTCATTAAATACTTGCATTTTGGATCTGCATTTTGAGCTGGTGGTTGCTGAGCTTTAGCGACCGTGCGATGCTCTGGAGATAATAGATGAGCATGCTGGGACAGAACAACACAGGACAGTGAGTGAACTACAACTCGCTTTCTGCTTTTCAGACCACATTCCCTACAGATAGTTGGCAGGAATGAGAGGCTCCCAGGCCAGATGTGGGCTACCCACTGACCCTCCACTAAGGACAAAATGTATCAGCAAATTCTCAAGTCAGTGAGCACTGGGAAGGGGCCGCTTTTGTTTTCTTTTCCTGGCTTTCCACAGCACCCTCATTGACCTGGAATTCTGTGCTAGTGATAGCAATAGGGAAGACCTGAAAATAGGGGAGAAGTTTTGCAGTCTATCAAGCTAAGAGTACAGGATCCACTCACTTTTATTTTTTTCCTTTAAACCAAAACAAGCCAAAGCTACTCAGCCGAGTTGTGAAATTCCTTTTCGGGATTATTTAAATTTCTGGAAAATGAGATGATGATAATAATGGCATTCAGCCCCATTCTAGTGATCACAGTAATTGACCAAATGGTGTTGATGGATCAATAACCACCTCGACAGCAATGGAGTGCTCCCTCACAGCCCTTCGCTGAGACCCAGTGGCTGTGTCTCCATGGCACACTGCCTCATGTGACTCTGGTGTATGACTCAGAGTCCCTGTTGAGATCATCAGGCTCTCAGCCTAAGTGATTTTTGAATGAACTAATAAATTTTATGTAATTATTGGAAAGCAGCGTTTTCTTGTTGGCCAAACACACAGAAGTCCCTCCAAAGCTGGCAGGTGTGGTACTCACAAAAGCAGGAGTACCCCGGGCAGGATGACCACGGGGCTACTGATGTGCCCAACCACGGAGCCAAACCACACGGGAAAGTCTTTCTCAATCGTTTCTGACACAATGTCATAAATTTTCTCTTGTCCACTGTGAGAAAGAAACACATAACTCCAGATTTTATTGCTCTTGGCAGAAAGATGCTGCAAGACATCAGAAAATGGCTGGATGCCTGGAAGCCAATTCATAACATTCCTCAAATGATTTCATACTAATTAATACGGAGGATGGAAGATGGAGTCATTAATCACATTGCATGTATGTGTGTGTTCTAATCATGTACACTAAGGTAGACTAAATATTACATACATGTGTCCAAGCTGACTTGAATGCTAGATGAAGATGCTAGAGGGTTTTGCTTGAATACAGCTGGATAATATAGAAAAAAAAATGCTGTGCACTGTGTTTTAATAAAACCATTTTGTGTTCTGACCAGGTAGAATGTCCTCTAGCACAGAGCCATGCTGGTTTTCTTTTTCACTTTAAAAGGATTATATTTTTTAACATGAGCACAGAGATGATTATACTAAAGGTAGCCTGCTATTAAGGAAAGAGAACTGGTCTTGAATGTAAAACATGTGGGTTTGCAATCTTTTTATCCTGTTTACCTGCTCTGTCAGCCGGGAGGACAATTCAGTTCAATATGATTTAATTCCCCTATAGCTGTCAGTCGCTTTGGGCAGAGCTGGGAACGAAACTTACCTGAATGGCCCACAGTTTAGAGATGGCTTGTATCGGACAATAGCAAAAATAGTTGGCAGCATGCACAGAAACAGCATGAACAGGAGCATTGACAAGTAGAAGTTGTTGGATCTGCAGATAAATCAAATGCCATGCATTAAGTTCACTCCATAGCCAGTTGCCAGGGTTGCATATGCCCAAAGAGCTGCCACAAAAACGGTTGCCCTGACTCTTTGCAAACTAAAAATCCTCCTCTCAGGGTTACCTGTGAATGGATCTGTCATAGGATCACATGCAGCTTAGAAACCTAGAAATCAGTATTCAAAGGAACTTCAAACCTCTCCCACCCAACCTGTTGATCTAATAAACATTTGCTGAGCACCTGTTCACCTCAAACCATGAGAGTGGTGAACTCACCCTGGCACCAAGGAGTTCCACACAGTAAACTCAATTTATGGAAAAATCTTAGAAGCATTGCCCATCCATCTGGGTCCTTACCTAATGGTTCCCTCTGCTATTCCCAGGCTTAAACTTGTCTCTTATGTCTCGGGATGGTTTGGCTCTTTTGTTTATGATTCCTGACTCTCTCACTTGGGTGTGATTTGCACTCAACTTCTCTGCACATGGCTGCCCAGGGTATGTGTTATGTCTGATTAAGTCCTGGTCCCTGAGCCCTAAGCTAGTGTCAGGGAGTTTGGATGCCCAGGGCTCCCCTGAGGGCAGCTTAGACCTGTTTGGTGTGCAAGGCCCTGTACACAGTTCAGAAAAGAGAATGAGGGGTCAATCTAGTTACTTTCAGCTAGTACTCTCTGTTGGTCTGTTTCTCTGTCTCTCTCTCATGAAAAAGACTTGACTAGAAGAGAATAGAAAATTTCAGAGAGCACAGAATGTAGTAAGAAAGTGGTAAGTTGTGAAACTTTGTTCTCTTTCTCTATCCACAGACACACATACATACATACATATAATAAATACATATACATATATACAACATATATAAATATATCAAAACATATATCTCTGAATGTATTAACATATGTGTGCTGTCACCAGATAAAATGTAAATGCATTGTCAAGTAGGTCATGAGCAAAAAGTTTGAAAGCCACTGATACGGACACACATAACCATTATGTCAAAGTAAAATAACCGAATCAAAGTATTTAGAATGTGTTATGAATTCACCAAAATGACTAAAATTAAAACAGATAAAAGAATAAGTGTTGGCAAGGTTATAGAACAATTGGAACTCTCATATAATGCTGCTAGACATGTAAACTGGGGTGATCATTTTAGAAAACCTTTTGGTGCCATTTGCTAAAGGTGAACATACGCCTGCCCTGTGGCCCAGCAATTGCATTCCTAGGTATATATGCAACAAAGACACTTAGGATGTCCAAGACAGCATTACTCATTATGGCTAACAGCTGGAAGCAACCTACATGCCCATCAACAGGAGCCAAGGATAAAGAAATTGGGGTGTATTTCCTCACTGAGGTGAATCTCACAAACACAATGTTGAGTGGAAGCCGTTGGGCACAAAGGAGCACATACCGTGTGTGTGTGATCACGTTTGCATCAAGTAAAAGCTAGGCAAGCCTAATTATGCCATTAGAAGTTGGCAGTGATTGGAATCGCATGCAAGTGGGCATGCTCTGGGTACCATTTGTGTTTTGGTTTTTGATCTGAGTGCCTTGTGTTCAGTTTTTGAAAACTCATCAGGCTGAACATTTATGATTTGTATACTTTTTTCTAAAGGATTATTAAACTTTGGCAAAAAGTTTTAAAAGTGCCATGAGTTCAAGAGGAGTGAGGATTCATTGAAAGAGTAAGGCATTGGAAATGGCTCTTGGAGGAGATAAAATTGGAGGACAGGCAGGATTTTGACAGGAAGAGAGTTGGGGGGACTCCTTGCTAGAGGACCCCTGGGTAAGGCAGACATGGATTATATGTATACAGATATCTGCATGATCAGATCTTATTCTTACTCACCTTGAGGCTCGAAATACTTGCTGGTGGGGCACATTGCAGGTCAGCACAGCCCAGCTCCTCAGGTACATGAGCCCAATGAGTTTGAGAACGTTGAATGCTGGGAGACATGGGGAGAAGAAGGCCCCCATCCTGGAACCATGAGGAAGGTCAGTTTGCATCTCTTCTCTTCCAGCCTATCTCCCAGGACTATGGAAGCCCCATGTAGGAACATGGTTCTAAGACTTTGGGGCTTACACCCTATGCTTAAAGAACTGGAGAAGCCCCTGAAGTCCCGAGACCACAACCCTCCACCTTCTAAAGATAAGACAAGTCACTGAAGGTGGGTGTTGATCCTATTTAAAAATATTCTCTTTGCAAAGGACAACTGTTTGTCTCTCTTTTCACAGTTGAGCAAAGGAAAATCCTCTTCTGGGAAGGAGGCAAATAATGGATAACTACTGTTTGGGGCCAGCTCCTGGTTTTGTTTATCTATGATGAGGACTATGTTAATAAATTACTGACTTTCAGGTTTAATCAACATATGTTGAGCACCTAGTTTTGCTGGATATGGCATTAAGCATCCTCACATATTTCAGTTTGTTTACTCTTCTGCAATAGTGATAGAAGAGGTAAATATCCAGCTGATAGACAACAAGGGTAGATATGGGGAAACCAAAGATATGTTGCTAAGCCAGACCCTGTATCATCCAAACCTGGGAGACTTGGGGAGTGAAATAACTGAGCCCACAGGCAAGAACCAGATGATCCCAGGAAAGCTGGGACTTATGGTCACCCTGAAAAGAAATGTCAACTAGGCGACAAAACCCATGTCTTCAGACTTCAGTCTAAATCAGTTTATATTGGATATGCATTCAATCTAATACTTGTGGAATTTGGGTTTAGTGGTGTGAAAATAAGCGTAGACATAAGAATATGTTCATAAGTAAAATGTTTCTAACAAGAAATGTTCAGTTGTCACTATCTGTTGGATGTTAGGCAAGACACTTAGCTTCTCTGCATTTCAGTTTTCTCATCTTTAAAAAGGGGAAGGTAATGGCAGTTACCTCAAGGGTTTACTATAAGGATTAAATTAGTTACTATAGGTAGAAAAGTACTTGATATCTAGCACTGTTAAATAAGTGTCACATATTATTTATTTTTATTTATTTATTTATTTATTTATTTATTTATTTATTTATTTATTTTTTGAGATGGAGTTTTGCTCTGTCACCCAGGCTAGAGTGCAGTGGCATGATCTCGGCTCACTGCAAGCTCCGCCTCCCAGGTTCATGTCATTCTCCTGCCTCAGCCTCCCGAGTAGCTGGGACTACAGGTACCCGCCATCATGCCTGGCTAACTTTTTGTATTTTTTAATAGAGACAGGGTTTCAGCGTGTTAGCCAGGATGGTCTCAATCTCCTGACCTTGTGATCCACCCGCCTCAGCCTCCCAAAATGCTGGGATTACAGGTGTGAGCCACTGCGCCCGGCCAATGTCACATATTATTTTTAATACTGTATTTGTAAAGATATTTTGCAAAATACAGCGGACTATAAGAACACAGAATTTGACAGGAGGCATATTACTTTATACCTCTCAATTGCCATGTATTTTACTGAATTATTATGAAGAGAGAGAGTGTTTTCTGGATGTATGGAACGTCCCAGGTTCTTCTTTTTTGTTTGCTTGTGTTTTAACAAATAGCACTATTTCTGGTCCAACAGGTAAAACCAGAGATGGTGGGATCATTTAAGGAGCTCTCCATTGCGGCCCACAGACACACGCATATGTGTGGGTGGGATCACAGGACCCCTTCAGCTCCTCAGTGTCTTCAAGGACAGGATTGCCATGGCCTGGGAGGTGCCATGGGTGAACAGACTTCCCTACTTTCTGCCTCCCCAAGGGTGGGCCTGCAGTCTGGGGGATGGCTGTGCTCCTGGGCCCAGTGTCTAAGTGAAAATTAGGAGGAAAATGGAGGGAGGGTGGCGAGCGAGGACAGACTGGCCAAGGTCCCCCGCAGCCACTCCTGAAGTCCTCACTAAGGAGAAGCAGCCTCTCCTCCCAGCCTTACCCTAGTCCTCCCTAAGAGTGTATTCTGCTAGTTTCTGTGCAGATTTTTTTTTGGCTGTGACCAATAGTAGCTTAAACATGGATTATTTTCTTTTTAATTTCTTCCTGCAAATTTCTTAGGAAATCATCAATAAAATTAATATACATGTGAAATAGTTCTCTTGGAAACATCCTTTCTTATTGCTTATAACTGTGTTTATTATGGCCGTGCCCCATCCAGACTAAGTAAATTAAAATCTTAGCCCAGATGAGATGTAAGCAAAGGCAAGAGGAAACTTTGATACCTACCAAATCATTCCTTGGTTGTAGACTAAATGTAGCACATTCTCAGCTATTTTGAATTCTCCATATTCAGGCTACAAGAGAAAATAAACTTGTGCATTAAACAAGTTCCAAAGTTCTTTGCATGAACCCATTTATTACAGACACTTATATAGACTTCTTTGCTTTTATGAGCACTTAGAGATCAGTGCTTGTGGGGCCCTCCCAGCAAATGGTAAATGTTAAGAAGGGGTGGGGCTGGGCATTGTAACTTGTGCTGTAACCCCAGCACTTCGGGAGGCTGAGGCAGGAGTTCAAGTCAGGAGTTCAAGGCCAACCTGGGCAACATAATGAGACCTTGTCTCTACAAAAAAATTTTAAAACTAGCTGGGCATGGTGGCACATGCCTGTAGTCCCAGCTACTTGGGAGGCTGAGGCAGGAGGATCGCTTGAGCGAGACCCTGTCTCAAAAAAGAAACAAAAAAAACAAGGAAGTAGAAGCTCAGCTTTCTGCACCTGTCTCCTCTTCCCACTTGTATTCTCTTTCCATGTGTGCCCCTCAGCTATGCTGGACTGTTTCCCAGCCTCAGCATGAGAAAGGATGGATTTGGCCATATAAACTTTCCCAACAGACACAGCATTTTACTTACAAACTTGTTTTCCAGATCCCAACACCAGTAGTCACTTAAGTACCGCACGAAAAGTCCTCGGAAGAAGTCTATGAGCAGAATGCTCGCCACGGTGAAGAGCATGTCAATGATGGAGAGCTTCAGCATCTCCTGAAACACAGGGTGTCCCTGGATGCCACCATGCCCCACCCTTCCCACGGTCACTCTTCCTTCGGGGTGCTCCTAATCTCTGTTCATTGCTGTGGGCCCCAGCCAGTGGGCCCCTCCAATGGCATCCTCATTTCTCATATTTGTAAGTTGCAGTGGGCAGAGGACTGGGCTTCTGGTACATAAACGGTGCTCAATAAACATTGGGTAATTTGAATGTGAATTTTGATATCTGAGGCCAGCATCACATGAAACTAGGAAGGAATATAAGGTCTGTGGTTCTGAGCTGCTGGAGACTCGAGGCCGGCGACTCATTTCCACAGGCTAATACCTTGGTGTTGAGGTTTTCTGTACAACATGGTTAAGGGTACAGATTTTGGAGCAAATTCCTGGGCTTAGGATTTCATTGTGCTCTTTACTATCTGTGTCCTTGGGCAAGTACTTGACCACCTGTGCCTCAGTTTCCTCATCTGTGCCTATAAGGTTAACAATAATAGGACTCTTATGAGGACCAAGCATTTGGAACAGGACCCAGCACATGGTCAATACTGTCTGAGTCTTTGCACTGATTATTTTTCTTTTCTAATTTTGAGACTTGGAAAATCATAAACCTCACTGAACTTTTCTTTCTTTTTCTATAAGATGGGGCAGGGACAGCTCAGAGAGTTGCAGGGGTTAAGTGATGAGATGGATATGACAGCACTTTGTAAGGGTAAAGAGAACCACCTGACCGACGTATGTCTCCCAGCACTGGTCTTGTGGACTCTGAGGGTAGAGGCTAGTCCTGTTCGCCTTTATGAGAGGCATGGTGTAAGCTGAAATGCTGGTCTCTTCCAAGGCCCATGTGCTGTTTCTCCTGAGCCCCATTCCAGGCCGAGATGTGGACCATTTCTCTTCTTCAGGGGCTGTCCTGGTTGCAAAGAAGGTGGTAGAATCTATCCAATGACTTGTGTTATTTTTGGTAGCCATTTCCTAGGGAGAGAGAGAGGGAGGGAAGGAGGTGAGAAAGAAAAATGGCGGTCCACATATTTGTAAATGAGAATCCATCATGGACCCCAAGGGTGTCATTGCATTGCTTGGGAGTAATCATTCATCCTCTTTCTCTTTCTAGACCACCACTTGACTAGAGTTGGCCCCAATAAGGGAACACAGTGGTTTAATGGATAGTATTTATTCATCCCTAGTAAGGGTCAGAAACTGTTTCAGGTAACACATGTTAACTCTACTTATCCTCAGAAGAGCTTTAGATAAGGATTATTACCCCATGTTCAGATAAGATTGAAACTCAGTGAGTTGAAGCCTAATGCTCAAGGTCATGCTGCTAGTAAGTGTCAGGTAAAGACCCAGGTCTGTGTAACCTCAAAGCCCCAGTGCAGAAAAATGACTCTCTGTGGCTTCATCTGCCTATAAGCCTTGAAATTTGATGTTAGTGTGGTATGCCTTGGGCAAACAACCCTAAAAGAGCACCCCCTCTCTTCCTCCCTTTCCTCCACCATTCAGGATATCCTAATAGGTGGGACAGGTTGAAAGTGCACACCAGGTTGGGTGTGATGCCTCATACCTGTAATCCCAGCACTTTGGGAGACCAAGGCAGTGGAATCACTTGAGTCCAGGAGTCTGAGACCAGCCTGAGCAGCATGGTGAAACCCCATCTCTATAAAAAAAGTAAAAAAAAAATAGCCAAATATGGTGGCATGCAGCTCTAGTCCCAGGTACTCTGGAGGCTAAAATGGGAGTATCACTTGAGCCCAGGGAGGTTGAGGCTGCAGTGAGCAGTGCTTGTGCCACTGCACTCCAGCCTGGGCAACAAAGTGAGACCCTGTCTCAAGAAAGAAAAAAAAATAAAAAGGTGGACATCAAAGATACTCTAGGCTGGGAGCAGATACTCCTGCTGGGCTGGGATAGTAAGTCCATTCTGAACTGTTCCCCATGAAATGATTATTCTGTCCTGACTTTCTAAGTGAGTCTCATGGCCTGCTGTTCTTCCTGTGATCATTTGCAATAGCTGTTGATAGCCTTTTCCTGATGGGATTCAAAGAAATGGGATAGTATGATATAAAGAGTCAAAAATTCTGAGGTTCTCATCCCAGCACCATCACTTACCAGCCATGCACTGTAGCCTGAATTTCTTTATCTGGGAAGCAAGAATAATTTTTCTCTCCTTACCTTGAGAAGACTCCAGCAAAGTCAAGTTTTGCACATGATTATGGAGTACAGGTACAATCAGTGATGCTGTCCACGATGATGACCCTGGTGTTGGGAGGAGGTAGCAGAGAGGGCAGAGGTGGGGCAGACAACTCTCTGGAATGGACACTCACCTCAATGCTCATGCTGTTAACCTTGTCCAGGAGAGCAATGATCAGGCTGTAGAGATTTCCCAGATACAGCACAAGGACCCTGAAAGCCACAAGCCCACCTTGAGAGACAAGACCATGACACACAAGTCCACGGTTCTAGAGCCCCCATATGGTTCTGGAGACTGTCATAGATGTATTAAGGCAGTGGCTGCCACACTTGGTTTCCTTTAGAGTCACCTCGAGGGCATTTTTAAAAAGACAGAATTCCAGAATCCACCCTTAGTAGGTCTGGAAGGGGTCTGAAAATCATTTTACAGCCTTTCCAGGTGATTCTGCTATAGCCTATCCTTGGATCTGTACTTTACAAACACTAGTGTAGCAGAAAGTGTGAGTTTAGGAAGTGGGGCCCTAACATGTGGTTTATGAGTCATGCTTTCTGGTTTATGAATTGATTTCCCATGCATTATCTCACTTGATCCTCACAACAGCTCTGTAATAATCCCCACTTAAGGTACAAGTGTATGAAGCACAGAGGGAGCTAAGTCACCAGCTCAAGTTCACACAATTAAAAAGCAGCAGAATGCAATTTCAGGACCTCAGTGCTCCACTTCTGAAATGCAGGCTGGGCCCCTCAGAAGCACTGAAAAGCTGTGGGTACAGCTACACCCTGTCAGCCACTGGGAGTGAATGGAATCTGCCAGCAACAGTCTGGATCAGCCAATGATCAAAGACTTGATGTCAGCTTCCCCAGTGCTGGAAGGTTTTGAAAACACATCATGGAATTTCCAGGATGCAGCCTTGGGTCTTACTGGAAACCTGTCTGGGAAAATGAAGTGAGAAAGGAAATGACAGGTTTATACACACTTCAGTGAGACAACACTTAGCCCTTAGAGAAAAATGAAACCAATTGATGGGAGAATCATGAAACCAATTGAGAAAGTTGATGGGAATGCATCTTTATCTTGAGGAAAAGACTCCAAGTTGAAACCATCTCCCCAGGCCTTCCACATGTCCTCAAGTATAGAGTTGACCACCCGTGTGCAGGCAGTGGGCAGAGAAACAGGAAAGTGGTGTCTCCAGGGGGTAGCATTGTAGCTCACATCGGCTCTCCCTCTGAATTGAGAAGGGATTCCCGTGGGCACAATGCACTTACAGTACTGAGTACAAGGCAGGTCCCTCAGTGTGTATTCAGTAAGTGGTGGCCAAAGGAAGGATTGAATGCATTTCCTCTCCTGCTGTCTCAGCATTACCATCACTCTATGCCTTGGATAGAAGCTAATACAGTCTGCTGGTGAGTTAATGGAACTGAAATAATATGTCTTATGTTTATTACCAGAATTAGCCCTAATTTGTCTGGGGGAAGTCTCTGATGCCTCTGTTTCTCTAGTTTTGAACATGAATAATGAGGCCAATTTATATAATAGCATTGCCTTTAGACCAAATGCAATAATGGAATTGATTCCACCCAATACTTGCTAGTGAGGAAGGAGCTTCTCTCTTGCAGGTCAAAAGACATGTTGGATGGAGCAGAAAGAACAAGGAATAGGAGCCAGGGAGCTGAGAGGCTCATCCCAGATCTACCCTGGGCCATGAAGGTTTGACCAACTCCATGCTCTTCCTAGTCATGTTTTCTCTCTTTGAAATGACAGTTGAATTTCAGGAGTTGGAAATTACGGCTTTCAAGCCAAACCATACCCTTGCCTATTTTTGTCAGTAAAGTTGTATTGGAACACGACCACACCTGTTCATCGCCTTATGGTCTGTGGCTGCTTTCATGCTAGAACCTTAGAGTTGAGTAGTGGTGATACAGACTTACCCACAAAACCACAAATATTTACTATCTAGTTCTTTTTGGGAAATGTTTGCCAATTCCTGAATGAGAGCAAATCTTCCCAAAGTGGTCTGTGGAAAATTAGTTCTATAGAATGTTATTAGGTGTTACAAAAGGAAACGGGGAGAAACCAGTGTAGACCAGGGTGAAGGTGGGAGCAGGTAAGAAGGGCTCTCACTGCCTCCCTCTGCCACATTCAGTTTAACAATGCCTCACCCAGCCCTACTACAGTAGCTGAATTTGTAGATGAAGAGACCATACTCCAGGGAGGACAGGCAGATTTTTCAGGAAAATACTGATAAAGCCAGTGCTCAAAATGAGTGTGGCTGTTCCGACTCCCACAGAAGGTGTTCCAGGACGTTCCCTTGGGTGCACCAGTCTTCCCCAACCACCTGCTGTCACAGCCACTGACCGTCCTGGCAAAGCTTCCAGGCATATCCACAAGGAACTCTTTGAGTCTATACTTTGGGGGAACTGTTCACAAAGCATTGACTGTTCTTCTTGCATCTGGAAAAACAACATGCGTCCCTCTGACCACTCAGAGTTAAACCATGGAGAAAACAGAACAGTGAGGAAAACCAAACACACTGCCAGTCCTCTTCTTGGTTCCCTTTTGTTCATTTGTTTGTTTGTTTGTTTTGGAGTTTTGCTTTTGTTGCCCAGGCTGGAGTGCAGTGGTGTGATCTCGGCTCACCGCAACCTCTGCCTTCCAGGTTCAAGCGATTCTCTTGCCTCAGCCTCCTGAGTAGCTGGGATTACAGGCATGCGCCACCACGCCCAGCTATTTTTTTTTTTTTTTTTAGTAGAGACAGGGTTTCTCCATGTTGGTTAGGCTGGTCTTGAACTCCCGACCTCAAGTGATCCACGCGCCTTGGCCTCCCAAAGTGCTGGGATTACAGGCGTGAGCCACTGCACCCAACCCTTGGTTCCCTTTTGTGTCCTCTTTTTCTGCCTGTTCTTCCTTTCTTCCTTTCCCTTCTCCTCCTCCTCCTCATCCTCTTCTTCTTCTTCATTCCTTTTCATCCATTTCTTCTACCCTTGTCTCCTGGTCCTCCTCCTCCCTTCCTCCTTCTATTCTCCTGCCTCCTCCCCTATCCCTCCTCTTGGGTTATGCTTTTCTTGAGTTGCATCCATATGTAAAGTTCTGTGCTGAGTGTCTGAGAGAAAAGCAGCAAGCCCTGGTTCTTGAGGCACTTACATTCCCACTGTGAGTGGACACATGGGTGAGCCACAGGTGGCATTTCTGGGCAGGACTGTTGTACCTTGCAAGCTGGAAGCGCAGCGTGGTCCTGGGGTGGTACATCTCTAAGGCAGCAATGAGGTCAAAGGCTGATGGTGCTATCATGGTGACGAGGGAGACCACCACACTGACCTGTTGAGAGAGCACATGCCAGAGCCAGGCATTCCCAGGACCCCTGATCAAGCCTCACCATGTGCATTTGATCTCTTTCCCTAATATTGGATCAGTGGGTATCCACAGGGTCCTTGGATCCTCTATGGAAAATCTCCCCAAATCTCTGCTAATTAGCTTTTTTCAAAAGGCGGCCACCACTTTATCATGGCCTTTTTTTTTTTTTAAACTCTCCTTAAATGTTCTGAGGACACTCATACACGCCATTTGGGATTCACTAGGCCAGGTGCGGTGGCTCACACCTGTAATCCCAACACTTTGGGAGACTTGTGAGGCTGCAGGAGAATTGCTTGAGGCCAGGCATTGAAGACCAGCCTGGGCAACACAGCAGGATTCCATTTCTACCAAAAAAAAAAAAAAAAAAAAGAAAGAAAAAATCTGGCACATGCCTATGGTCCCAACTCATTGGGAGGCTGAAGTAGGAGAATTGCCTGAGGCTAGGCATTCAAGATTAGCCTGGGCAACACAGCAAGACCCCATCTCTACCAATAAAAAAAAAGGGGGGGCAAATGCCTATGGTCCCAGCTTGTTGGGAAACTGGCAGAAGAATTTCTTGAGCCCAGAAGTTCGAGGCTGCTGTGAGCTGTGATTGGACCACTGCACTCCAGCCTGGGCAACAGAGTGAAACCTTGACTCAAAAAGCAAAAAGGATTCACTAACATTTCTGCCACAATTTCCCCAATTACCATCTCACAGTATTTATACTTCCCTGACCTTGGATGGAAGACGGAAATAACTGCAACTCTTACCAATAGAAAAGGAAAGCCTGAGAGGTAATGTAATATTCTTTCCGTACATGGAAGATTAATTATCTAGAGAATTATGCCCGGCTTTTGTTTCTCTGTACTTACAGCAGAAGAAAGAGGAGTTTTAGCTGGTACAGATGTTTGAGATAAAATAAGAAATAATTTCTGAATATATCTTTAAAAATTTATTCATATTTCTATCTGTAAACATACAAGTACACAGTAATTCAATTGGCATAAAATAGAGGCATGGGAAAAGGTTACCTAGGGTAGAGTAGACTCAGATTTTGATAAATTACTGTACATTGATAAATATGCACATGGTAAATTGATGACCATCTTACACACCTTTCTTTTTAAATCCCAACAGGGGGTAATAATTTTCATAGAAATGATCTGAGAGGTGGTTTTTGTGCTATTTCTGCCTTTCAAATCTGTACAGATAATTTGGGCCAACTTTTCAGGACAATGGTCTTAAAATGAATATTTAGAATTCCAAAATTATTCATAACCATTCACTTGGTGATTTTCTATTTATGAGAATATTCACACAACGGAGATGGGGGGAAGATGATTGTTTAAAAAATAAACCATTTATGTAGAGCTGGTTCTGGAAGCATTATTTGTCATTTAGATATTCAGAAACTACCTAAATATTCACAAATGGCACCTGGTGAACTTTAATCCATGCGATGGAATATGTGCAGTTGTTAATTCCAATCTGCAGGTAGAATCAATCTGTGGAACATGGATGTGAAGAAACAGATGTGCAAAAGGCAAAACACAGTCGGTGGGGCTCAAGGTAGAGAACAGTGTGAATGCTTGAAGGCGTTTTTGAATCAAACTCTTTCCCAAAGGAGATGAATAAAATTGCCCTTCTGGCTCAAAGTCCTTATAGTCCATGCTCTAGGACAAGAGGACTAAAGTTTTTTCCTAGAGGTATTCCCACCTAACCCACATAAGGAACAAAGAGGCAGGCTACTTTTCTGTCTCTCTCTCTTGTGTTTTTATTTTTGTTTTTGTTTTTTTGAGACGGTCTCACTCTGTTGCCCACACTGGAGTGCAGTGGCATGATCTTGGCTCACTGCAGCCTCTGTCGCCTGGGTTCAAGAGAGTCTCCTGCCTCAGCCTCCCAAGTAGCTGGGACTACAGGTATGCACCACCACACCCAGCTGATTTTTGTATTTTTAGTAGAGACAGGGTTTCACCATGTTGACCAGGCTGGGCTCGAACTCCTGACCTCAAGTGATCCATCTGCCTCCCAAAGTGCTGGGATTACAGGCATGAGCCACCGTGCCTGGCTATGTCTCTTTTCTAGGGTGCTGCGGGTAATGGCAGTTGGTACCTCATTCTTTTCCCAAAGTGTCAGCTCCTTCTTCGACTGCTCCAGCTTCTGGGACCGGTCCACCACAAAGTAGATGAGATAAATGCTTCCAGCCAATGAGAGAAGCACCAGGATGTTGGCAATAATCCTCAGGCAGATGGTCACTGCCCTGGGGACAGAAGCAGGCATGAGGACAGCACACAGGGTCCTGCTCACAGCACCGCGATGCAAAGACAACACTACTTGGGGACTGGAACACATCCACTGCCAAGAGGATTCTCTGCCCTGAAGCATCAGTGCTCTTCCAGCCCACCTCACCCCATACCCTAGAATTCCTCATTTCCTAAGAGATCAACAACCAGTCATAAATTCAACCAGCCTGCATCAGTGGGGCTTGAAACAAACAGACGAACAAATAAACGCCTCTGGTTTTAGAGACAGTTATTTGGGTTTCAGTTCTAGCTTTGCTACTTAAAATTGGAGTCTTGTGGTATGCACATTAAAGATATAGGAATTCAAGTAAATGTGTTCAGCAGAGGGAGGGAGGAAGGAAGGCAGGGAAGAAGAGAGGAAGGGAGGACACATGATTCTGCCTGTCATCCCATATAATGAATATGACATTGTACAGTCATATGCTGCACAATGGCAATTTGGTCAATGACGGAATGCTATACGACGGTGTTCCATAAGATTATAATGGAGCTGAAAAACTCCTACAGCCTAGGATATTGTAGCACAATGCATTGCCCTCACATGTTTGTAGTGATGCTGGTGTAAATAAGCCTACTGCACTGCCAGTTGTATAAAAGTATAGTACATGCAAGTATGTACAATACATATTTAATAATGATATTAAATGGCTGTTACTGGCTTAGGTATTTACTATACTTTTTAAAATCATTATTTTAGGGTATACTTCTACTTATTTAAAACAAAATGTTAACTGTAAAACAGCCTCAGGGAGGTCCTTCAGGAGGCATCCAGGGTAAGGCACTGTTACCATAAGAGATGACACCTCCGTGCGTGTTATTGCCCCTGAAGACCTTCCAGTGGGACAAGATGTGGAGGCAGAAGGCAGTGATATTGATTATCCTGACCCTGTGCAGGCCTAGGCTAATGTGTGTGTTAGTCTTTTGTTTTTTTGTTTGTTTGTTTGTTTTTTGTTTTGTTTTGTTTTGTTTTGAGACGGCATTTTGCTCTTGTTGCCCAGGCTGGAGTGCGATGGTGCAATCTCAGCTCACTGCAACCTCTGCCTCCTGGGTTCAAGCGATACAGTCTCCTGAGTAGCTGGGATTACAGGCGCTTGCCACCACGCCTGGCTAATTTTTGTATTTTTAGTGGAGACGGGATTTTCCCATGTTGGTTAGGCTTGTCTCAAAACTCCTGACCTCAGGTGATCTGCCCACCTCGGCCTCCCAAAGTGCTGGGATTACAGGTGCACACCACCATGTCCGGCCTGGTCTTAGTTTTTAACAAAAAAGTGTAAAAAGTAAAAAAAATAAAATAAAAATAAAAATAAGACAAAGCTTGTAGAATAAGGATGCAAAGAAAAATGTTTTTTGTACAGCTGTACCATGTGTTTGTGTTTTAAGTATTACAAAAGAGTCAGTTTTTTAAAATTTAAGAGTTCATAAACAAGTGACAGTAAACTAAGATTAATTTACTATTAAAGAAAGAAACTTTAAGAAATAAATTTAGTGTAGCCTAAATATAGAGTGTTTATAAAGTCTACACTAGTATGCAATTGTGCCCTGGGCCTTCACATTCACTTATCACTCATTCACTGACTCACTCAGAGCAACTTCCAGTCCTGCAAGCTAATTCATGGTAAGTGCCCTATACAGGTGTGCCATTTTTAAATCTTTTATACCACATTTTATTGTACCTTTCTATGTCTAGATATGTTTACATACACAAATACCATTGTGTTACAATTGCCTACAGTATTTAGTACAAGTGGCATGCTGGTCAGGTTTGCAGCCTAGGAGTAATTGGCTATACTATATAGCCTAGGTGTGTAGTAGGCTATAACATCTAGGTTTGTGTAAGTACATTTTATGATGTTCACACAAGGACAACATTGTGTTAAGACACATTTCTTGGAATGCAATCCCATCACTATGCAACATCTGACTGTATTCCTTTGGTAGTTTCTTAATTGTCTTTTCCCTTTAGAAGAAAGCTCTAAGCTTTTTAGCCTTTTTCAATGCTGTTATCTTCAGCTCTTAAAACAGGCTTAGCATATATGGATGCTTCATAAATATTTGCTAGATGAATAAGTAAATAAAGGAGCAACTAGTGGGAGACACGGGGCTCATCTCTTTCCTAATTTGGTCTCACTTCTCATATGCCTCTGATAGTGAGGGCAGATGTGTGAATCAGTAATGATTCTAGTACTTACATACATGTTTCTGGTTTTAACTGAAACACATCCATTTTTTTTTCTAACACTGGAGAACAACTCCCTGTCTGACTTCGATTGGCCTATTTTGAAGGTACCTTCTTCTGCCAACTTTGGAGCTTGTCTGAGCCTGGCTAAGGCCTGGAATCCCAGGCCTTTTTGTAGATAGTTTATGTGGAAAGTGATCCCAGAAACCAGGAGTGCAGGTCCTGGAGTGGAGCAGGAAAGAGGGGCCATCAGTACAAGGATATGCAGTGGGGCTGGCAGCAGCTAGAGGCAAATGCAGGGCCTTCTGAGGGACTTATAAAATGCCTGACAGAACTGTCTGCCAAGTGCGAAATAGGAAAGCATTTATTCTATTCCCAGCGGTCCAGGGTAGCTCCATGAGCATTCACTCCCAGCATTGCACCCAGCCTCTTGGTTGCATGTGCATGTGTGTTGACTGGGATCTTGTGGATGCCCTACACAGCAGCCTCAGAAGATCCCTGGGGCACCAAACAGTGGGTACCAGCAAGGGGTACATGCATGCAGCTGGTGGTAGCCTGCACAGTCCTGCCCAGTAGCAAGGGCTGGAGAAAGGTATGGCCAAGAGGATTTGAAGGGGCACCCAAGGTATACCATCTTCTCCATGAAATTTCTACCCACTGGGGACCTTGGGCGGGTCATAACACCTCCCTCTACATATGTTTTGGCCCTTGATTTGCACAGTGAGGAAACATTCCCAAATGAGACGATAAATGTCACTTTGCTTGGTAAAAATGACAACATGGCACAGTACGTTATTATTATTACCAACTCTGGTGGAGGAGAACTACAGAGGGAGAATCAGATGGCAGAATCACATACTTTTATTTTGTAGGTGAGGAACTTCCAGTTCATGAAGTTCAGAAGCATTTCCCAGGTCATCGACATTAATGACAAAGAGAGGACTAGAATCCATGTCTTCTGACTCCCTATGGACAGCCCTTTTCGACTCCTCTCCCACTCCCTAAGCTCCGTCATTATTCCAGAGGCTGGGTGTGTTTCCTTAATTCCCCATGTCCTTTTCTACAAGTCCTCTGAAAGGGCTTTCTGCACTGTAGAAAGTAATCATGAGGGCTAAATAACCAGTAAGGATGTGGGATGAACAGATCCACCTGTCTCCATGAAGTCAGGGCCATTGCCCTTCCCTGGGAATGGCTTTCCCTTTCATTAGTTCTCTGGTTGAAGGGCTTCACCCTCACCAGCATAGCTCTCAAGATCTCGAGAAGAATCTTGAACCTAGGAAATCATCTTGAAAGGCTTGTGAACATCAACTGGATAATATTTGTGTCTTATGACTTGTTTCTAAATAAAGCTAGTCTTAACAGCATAAGTTGGTGCTCAAAGTACCTCTTTTATTATCTAAGTAAAAGAGTAAGAAACAAGAAACTGGTCAATTTCAGACCCTCTCACCCTTATTACAGGATCTATGGAAGGAGGAAGTCATCCTAAATATTGCTAAGGAAAAAATCATTCAGTTCCCTCAGATCACATTATGAGAAAGGAAGAAAGAAGAGCTGCCTGACAATTATCAAAATAAGATATAGATGATCTGGTAGTTTTTGTACCAAACTAAAAACAAAACTTATCAATGAATTCAACATGGGGAGTAATAATACCTACAGGTTTTTGCTTTTCTTTTTCTCCTGTTCTTCCAGTATAGCTTCCTTTAAGAAAAATACATACAGCAATAAAAGCTTAGCATCATCATTAATTATAAATCATTAGAAATAATTTACCCAGTAATTTAGCTCATACCTTCATTGTCTAGGACTTTATTCTGAAGGATTCAATTGATGTAAATGAATTAGATATCAATGATCTAATAATCAATTGAAAAAAGATATTGGCGGTTGGGAAGAGGGATTGGGAGATAGTATGGCTGTAATAATTTAAATTAAGTAATTTTTTTTTCTCAAAATAGTGCACCATTTAGCTGTCTGTATAGTTCAATAGAGCTAAGTCTCTGAATATTTTTGATTGCATTATTTTCTAAGTTAGAAGTAAAAGTCTATATCCCTCACATATATGTATTCATTCATTTTCAGGTTATATACATGCAACATGGTAATAATCCATTATGTAAATTATCTAAAATATACAAACTGAAATTTTAAAAGGATAAAATGGAAAAATTTAAAAAGAAAGAAGTTTCAAAATGTTTCTGCCTCCCTTCATTGAGTCATTTGGTACATTTCCTGGAGCATGTTCACCTCACTTTGGAAACAACTGCCCTGGACAATGAACATCAATGGGAAAAGGATGGTTCTGGCTTCCAGCTGAGGACTGGCGGCTGGCTCTGACCCTGGGCTGCCCACCCCCGCAGGCTGCACAGGCCCACTCACTCACCCTGATGCTGTTCACGATGGCAGCTGTTTTGCTCTCTGCAGCCTCTGGGTTTCCAATGAGGTAATCCCAGGCACAGAACACCCGCCAGCAGAAGGTGTAGTTTTCATTGGAAGCACTGGCAAGGCTCATGCGGGAGTTCTTAGCCATCCTGCCAAAGAGGAGCACAAACAGGTTATAGGAGTCTCAGGAATAGGGGGCTGGAGCTAGCACCCATGGAGCCTGTGTGAATTAGAATAGGCTGCTCCCCTTTGGGTGGACGCAGCTCCTCAGGTCACGGCTTGGACAGCACAGCACCGACTGGATTTCAGCCTGTGCTTGTGACCTCAGCAACAGTTTGGAACAGCGTGAAAACTGTATGAGTTCATTTGTATGAGTTCATTTGACAAGGGGTCCCACCACTGTGGTACCCAGCAGGTCACTGCAGGTGTGTGTGCCCCAGTAGCCAGCTTTTCTCATCTCTGTGCAGCTGTGATTGTGAAATAAAAATATTTCCTTTGAATCAGTCTTCTTGGAGCTCCTTCCCATGGGAACTCTACCCCATGGGACTCCACATAACATGCTGGGTCCCTCTTTCACACATTTCTTTAGATATTTGAAGGCAGGAGTCATTAACCCTCCTTAGGTGAAACTCTCCCTACTTTTCAGAGCCTTTCTCCTGCAATAAGCTCTCCTTTCCATCCATATTTCTTGCTTCCAAGTTTGCTCTAATCTGTCTCTTACATTGTATGTCTAGTAAAGGGCCGAGTCTTCGACGTGGGTCCTGGAAGCCACCAGGAGCTAACCTGGAAAGCTTCAGGGGAACTGAAGGCCCCCAGGTCATTATGCACATCCTCAAGTATTGTTTATTTGTTTATTGTCTTTTTTACCCCAAACCGCTTCTATCTGCATTTTGCTAACATTCCACAAGTGGGTAGGGCGATGAACGGTGGTTACACAATCAAGCAGAAGCAGCAGGTGAGCCAGCGTGGGTGGGGCCAGCTTTTCCCGGGGTTTGGAGCCTCCTTGTCAGTCTGCATTTCTCTAGCTCCCACACGGAAGCTTAGAATGGTAAGCCAGAAGGGAACCTGGTGATGTTCTGAGCCAACGTGCCCATTTTACAGATGAGGCCCAGGGAAGGAAGGTGAGCTCCTGCAGGTCTCACAGTGAGGGTGGTGCAGGGCTCCTAACCCCACCAGATTGTTTCTTTTGCATTTTGCCTCCTCCAGTGATGACCTAGAGGTGCCAACTGAATCACAGCACACACAAGCCTGGCCTTTGCAAAATTTGTAGCTAGATCACAGGCAAACAAACATACAACCAAAGAAGGACGTTTTGCTTTCTGCAGCCTCTGGCCACCTAGATCATATTGCTTATGTCCCTATTGGTGCAGCTACTGCATTGTCTAAAATTACATGAACTGGTAAATCTATATGATTCTTGTATTTCCAGGCCTAATATAGGACCTAGTACAAAGCAGTAAGTGTTCAATAAGTACTTGTTAAAATGAACATGCCTCTTTTAGCTTTGGTCTTCTCATCTGTAAAATGGATACAGCTATGTCTTAACTTTACAGGGCTATTGACAAGATTAGATGACATTACACATATCATAATGCTTGATATGTATTTTGAGAAATCGAGCAGTCATACTTTTTTAAAAGAATGATGAAGCTGTAAGCAAACACTGCCATCCCCACTAGGAAATACGCCAAGGGCAGCCGGTAGCCAGCTCTCCCGATCTTCCTCTCCCTGCCATAGTATCCGTAGAAGAGGACTGAGTACTGGAGGTAGCCCTGCAAAGAAAACACTCAGTGTCATTTCTGGTTCCCATTCCCAGGTCTCAGAACTGTGGCCCATCCACCCCTTCCCTTAAGACAAGAGTGTGGCCAAGCATCAACCTCACCCCCAGAGACCAGACGGTGTCCAGGTCTTGGGCTGATGAAACCTGCTCCCTGGGGATGGTCTTTCTGGCCGTGCTTCCAAAGGGCTGGCCTGCAATCAGCTGGTGAGAGAGGAAGGATTGTTATGTGGTCCTCTGGGTGGGAGGGGACCAGGAGAAAATGAGAGATTGATCTCCATGTGCTTGTGAAAATGCCACACATAAGAGATCTCCAGGGGGTGGATTTCTGCTTGATTTTCATTAATGAAAAATTAATCTTGGGTGGCCAGATTTTCTTTTTGCCTGACTAGAGCTCACCTGGGTGTGCTCTCTCTCAGCTAGACATGGTTTCTACAGGTGGATTATTAAGGCCTCTGTTGGGAAATGGCCCATTTACTTTTTGAGGATAACGTTTAGTTGAAAATGGATTTTATTTCTTTAATTTATATAAATGTAAGAGGCACAAGTGTGGTTTTGTTACATGGATATATCGTGCTATATCGTCTGGGGTTTAGTGTACCCATAACCTGAATAATGTACATGGTCTGGATATTATTTCAACTTCGGACTGGCAAACTGGCTGGTTGGCCAAGTCCAGTCTGGGGCCTTTTTGTATGGCCCAAGAGCTAAGAATAGTTTTGCATTTTTAAGTGGTTGGGGAAAAAAATCAAAAGAATTTATATAAAATTCAAATTTCAGTATTCATAAATCAAATTGTATTGAAACACAGCCACATCCACTGGTTGATATACTGTCTATGGGTGCTTTCATGCTACATGGCAAATTTGAGTCATTGTGACGGACACCAAATAGCCCACGAAGCCTAAAGTATTTATTCTGTGGCCCTTTACAGAAAAAGTTTGCCAAGCCCTGCTTTACTCAAACACATGTATGTTCCTCCCCACAATGACAACCAGAGGAGCCATTTTATGCGACTGCTGTAATGTCTCCTCTTTTTAAGGAGTGATACTTTTTTCTCTCCTGAAATACCTTACCTCTGGAATGACAATAAAAGCACCTGTCATAATGGTGAGCACAATATTAATTCCAAATAACCATCTCAAGAATATGAAATAGGAGGCAACGCCAGATCCAAAATGACCTAAAGACAGACAAGATAATGAGAACAGTTTAAGTAAAATCCTCACAGTGCAAGAAATCCTACAAAAAGAACACCATAACTTTTCTTACATCCACAGGAGATAGAGTAAGAATGCCATTATTGTACCAATCGGGGTGTTCCTTCCTGAGTGTTAACTTAGACAGATCAAGATGCCCCTGAATATCTATCAGTTTTACAGGCAGGAAAAATCTCTAGTTTGCCTAAAATGCTATTCGATAGTCACTTCCCTAATGACATATTCATCTAAAATGGTCTTATCAAATTTCTAATATTTCATGTATGTTAACAAGTATCGGCATCTTTTAAGAATTTGGCATATTTCTTATCTATTTTGCATCATTTTGAGAATTTCAAGGATTTTGCTAAGGGTTTTTTTGCCTTAATTTCAAGATAAAACACAATTTGCTAGATGCTCACAATAGTGGACAGTGGGTGAAGAGTACAAAGGAACTCTCTTTCCAACTTTTCTATACATCTAAACTTATTCTAAAATAAAAAGCATAGTAAAAACAAATTTATATCTATTGAGAAAATCCAGGAGCATAGAATAACTTAGATGAGGACGTAGGCAACAATTCCACAACATTCTGGAGCAGGTGGTTTCATGTCATTAAAAAAAAAAAAAAAACTCTTAAATTTGTATTTCAAATCTAGTTTATGTTTGTCATAATGAGTAGCAAAACACAAAACATCACAAGGACAAGAAAAATTACCTATTCTGTGATCACTAAATTAAAATCACTATTAGAATTACTTTCTATTAAACTTTTAGTGTAACCTTCCACAATTATCCTATGCAAATAGTGTTTTTGTATAAGATTGGCATTTCTCTCCAGCATACATCTTCAATTATCAATATATTACAAGCGTTTTCTCTTGCCAAAAATACTATTCTATAACATAAATTTTATTGTTCCATTAAGTGAATTTTCCATAACTGATTTAAACTATTCCCCACGACTTGACATTTAGGACATTTCCAACTGTTCACCAGGGTGAGTAGTTCTATAATAAATAATTTCTGTCTAAGATAAGGTTTCCTAGAAGCAGAGCTTGAGAAAGGGATTTGGCTACAGGTGATTTGTTGAGGAAGCACTCTCCATAGAGAAGATGTGAAGGAGTCAGGGAAGGTCAGGGGAAAGAGCCAGGGAAGGGCACCATCTTAGCTGCAGCCTAGCTGAGTCTATCCCATCAGGAGCTCTGCAGCATGAATTGCACCACTGAGGTGGTCCCACTGGGAGCAAGGGATCAGACTTGAATCCTGCTCTGTTAATGGTCACTGCCTCTAGACTCTGGCTGGTGAGTGTGGGATTGGTGTGATAGGAGGTAGTCCTGGGGCAATTCCCTGAAGGGGAGCAGCTGAGTGACAAGCAGTCCATACTCAGCAGCAGAGGAAAGGGTAGACCAGCCGAGGAAAGGCAACCTGGGTACAGCACTAATGGCAGCGGGCTGCAGCCTTGTTTGTTTAGTTTATTATGGTTTTCTCTGTTTTTGTTTTTTTTATTGTTTTGTTTTTAGGAAACGGAAGCATATTACCAAAGTATGTAACATTTTGAATACTTTTGGTACATATTAAAACTTTTTAAAAAAGAAATACTGTCCTAATTTACATTTCTGCCAGCATATCAAATTGTTTGATCCATTTAAATATTCAACATGTTTTTCCCAATTTGTCATCTGACTTTTAGTTTTATTTTTTATGTATGTAAATTTTATTTTTTTAGGTAATTAAATATAACAGTACTTTTTCCTCCTTCACTTTTATGATTAGATATGTCTCCATTCTGCAATCATAACATCTATTGCCTATTCAAATATGTAATGGAATTTCAAGTGAAGGAATTAAACTTACTCTTTAAAACAATTGAATCAATTGTTCCAGTGATATTTATGCAGTAATTCAGACTGACTTCAATAATTATTGCATGCTAAAATTCTAAAAGTCTAAGTGTATTCCTATCTGTTCCTGAATTTTTTGCTTACTCCTTTGATTTGCCAGTCAATTCCCACACTACGCTATACTGCTTGAGCTGTTGTAGCTTTATGATATATTTTAATATCTTGATCTTACAACTTCATTTGCATTCTTCTTTATACTTTTTAAATTAATCTCTTGGATATTTTTCTTCCTATAAGTTTTATGATCATTTTGTTAAATACTTAGAAACAATAGATTGAGATTTTTATTTGATTGCATCAAACTTGTAAATTAATTTTGGGAAAATTAACATTTTCCAAATATTAAATCTTTGTATGCGTTTTAACAAGACTTTTATATCCTGTGGTATAATTTTACAGTTTCCTTTACTTTGGACTTATTGTTAAATCTATTCCAGATACTGTGTGTGTCAGTGTGATCATGGACATGATTTATTTATTTATTGGCGCATGTTTTCTAAATGGGCACAATTATCTCTATGAAAATGCAGATTTTTGTATTTGTGTTTTGCAGTTCCCTGAGCTACCCTCTTATTCATCCTCATAGGTTTTCACCTGATCCTTTCGGGGTTTGCATTTTATCTGACTGAAGGAATGAACTGGGAGAGAACAGCAGAGCCACAGCGGAATGTGGAAAGGCCTACATCGAGACTGTTCCCATCCTGGCAGGTGGTGGGGACAAGTATCTTGTCTTCTGGATCTGTTGTCCCATGTGGAGTCTGGTGACCCTGCTATAAGAGTGCCCTCAGCTGCACAGCATAAGGACCAGAACACAGCAGACTCTCCTTAGGCTGTGATTGGCCACTAGCATTGCATTCCTGCTCCACTCTCCAAGTGTAAATACTTACTCTCAATTTTCTTTATCCTCATTTCCCAGGGAATGAAGATGACCACAAAGTTACAGGCGAGACGAGCAAATTTCCGCCAGAGCTAGACAAGAGGGGTCAGGATTAGATGTCACATTCATGAAGATGGCAATGATTGTGCAGTACTAGGCACCTAAATGTAGTATACCAGACACTCCCTCTGGTAATCCCTTTAATTATGGATTATGGCTTCATAGGCCTTTAAGCTGCACTAGAACCAAAGTAGCTCCCTTCTCTGTGCTCCTAACCAGGTGAATGGACACCGGCTTTGGATAAATAATGCAAGCTGCAGCCCCATAGAATATGCACCTCAATATAGACACCACCCAGTCCGTGGTATCTGTATTGAGGTGCGTATTCTATAGGGTTGCAGTTTGCATTAGCCATCCCATTCCTGATGCGAGGTATCTCTTGCTCTTTGAGGAAAGAAAAAGTTTAACTTTTGGCAATTACATCTTAAAACCACAACACACAGTAGAAATTACTAGAGGAATGATATATGAATAAATCCACTCGATCTTGCCATAAACCTAAGGGGGTTCTGAGAATGTGCCCCAGGAATCTGGATGCCTAACAAACTCCCCAGGTGATTACAAGCACATCCCTGTTTAAGGACCAAGAGTCTAGAGCCTACCCTGAAAATGAGCCCCACTCTAATGTGTGACTCGCCTCGTGCTACAGCCTCTTTCCTGGATAGAGCTGTCGGGGATAAGGTCTAAAAATTTGTCTTGTAGTTTTGGCTGGGTGCGGTGGCTCACGCCTGTAATCCTAACACTTTGGGAGGCCAAGGTGGGCAGATCATGACATCAGGAGTTCAAGACCAGCCTGGTCAATATGGTGAAACCCAGTCTCTACTAAAAATACAAAAATTAGTCGGGCGTGGTGCCATGCGCCTGTAGACCTAGCTACTCAGGAGACTGAGGCAGAAGAATCGCTTGAACCCAGGAGGCGGAGGTTGCAGTGAGCCGAGATCATGCCACTGCACTGCAGCCTGGGTGACAGAGTGAGAGTGTCTCAAAAAAAAAGAAAAAAAAAAGGTGTCTTATGTTTTTAAGATGCAATTGCCAAAAGTTTAAAAAACATTTCTTAAAGGGGAATAAAACAAGACATGCCCTGACACTAGTTCTGCTTCCAACAAAGTTGGCAGGTTGTGCATTTTAACACACACACAATCTGGGTTTGTGCTGGAAGTAAAAGATATCATTGCAGAAAGAGGGATTACAATTGTAATTATGACATTCTGAGCTATAAGACTGCACATGGTCCCAGTACAGACATGTATGATAATGTCATTCTGGACATGTCTGCTGAGGCCAGAATGGCTGCTTGTAAATGAAAATCTGAATTTTATCAGAAGTTTATCAGAAGTTGTTCATCTTCTGTTCATGATTTGAGAGCCAACTCAAATACAGTCACTCCCATGAACACAAAATCTCTATAGCCAGAAAAGAAATTCTCTGATTTGTAAACTCCCCTAGCAATAATTTTTGGTCTCTCTCATAATGTTTATCATATCCTACCTTACATTACCTTAATTTTGTTCGCCTAGCTTGTCTCCTAAAGCCTAGAGAGGGAGATGGAGGCTTTCTGATCATTTATTACCCCAGTATCCAGAGGAAGGGGTGCTCCATCATCCTTTGGCAAGGGTTTGGTGTTGGAAAGCATTTGAGTCTCTGGCTCATTTTAAATCCCCGAAGACTAAGAAGCACAGGGCGGAAAGCCAGAGACCTGAGTTCTAGCTGTAGTTTCACATCTATCTCACTATGTGTCCCTGGGGAAGTTATTTTATCTCCTTGGGTTCCATTTCTCCATCTGTATAAGAAGTCAGATTCAATTAGTGGCATTCAGAATGCTCTTTAAATTTAAAGTTGTATGAGAATTTTCATACATGTAACAGCCTAAGGTAGGGCAGCTTTTGTAGGTGGGGGTAAAAAATCTCCCCCACCACCCCACCAGTAGTGCTTGAGGAGCCAGGGTCCTCCAACTCAGGTTAGAGAGCACTGGATTGAATGGCCCAAGATGCTCATTCTGGGAATAAGAGTCTATGCAAGTTGGCCCAAAGGAACTTCTTAAAGGAAAATGTGATTGAAAAAGGTGATTTGTTGATAATGTGTTCAGTAAGGCATGGGGGAAAATGTTTCATGCTTCTCTGATGATTTATACCAAATCTCCATGGCAAAAGCCTTGAAACAGGAATAATTCAAAATTTAGAACAAAGCAAAATCAAAACAAAGAAAACTAAACTTGGAAGAATAGATCCTAATTGTGGGTTTGGATTATTGAGCTTTGCTAGCTAAGAAAAAGTTCTGTCTTTGGAAAGACTTACATGTCCACCCAGAAGATATGTAACAACATATGTGATAGTTCATGAAAAGTATATTTATTCATAGTATGTGTTAAGCACCTAGATTGTGTTGACTTATCAACATGTCAACATGAACTGTCATACATGTTGTTAGATATGTGGTACATGCATGTATCATACATACATATATTTATACATGTATCATTATGCATGTATGTATCATACAGATCTAACAATATGTATGACAGTTCACGAAAAGTATATTTATTCATAGTATGTATTAAGCACCTAGGTTGTGTTTTCCTGTGAATGCAGATAGTGAGCATGACATGCAAGATGTCAGCTGGTATGGAGTTTGCATTCAGGTAGAGACAAGGCAGCCACAAGCAAATCCATGCCACAGTGGTACACGGTCTATTAGGACTAGGGGAGAAGGCCCTTTCAACAATCAGGGAAGGTCTAGCTGAGGAGGTCATACTTGAGCTGAGACTTGAATGAAAAGGAAAATTAAAAGTAAATGGGAAGAGTAGCTTTATAAAAGGGGAGAACAGCCAGTACAAGCTGTGGGTTAGCATGAGCTGAGCGTTTTACAGAAGAGGATGGAGGAGAGAGGAGCAAGATAAAAGTTTGGATTACCTTACTCAATGTAAAAACTCTGCTTCTAATAATTCAGCCCATTATCAAGTTATACCTTTAATTCATACTGAGTTTACTATTGCTAAAAGTCCCAATAGCTTTTCATTGTTATATATATTATAGGTCATTTGAATTCATGTGAAATACTTTATTTCCTGTAGCATTTCGGCTTATTTAGAGAAAACAAAAGAGCTTGGTAGTTCATATGTCTACAAAAAGGTAATTTATTTCATAAATTCCATCATAGTATGGCAGGAATAAGGAGTCATGTGTGATTTGGTCATAAAAACAGATTCAAATTTTAAAGAAGATTTTTGTGAAGAGTAAGAAGAAAGAATGACAAGATGTGTCCTTAGGGATTCTTTGATATTTTATAATTTTTCAAACATGTAAAATTTATGACCTGCTTTTATTTAAGCTATATTAAGAATATTTTTGTTTCAGAGAATCTAAAAAGAGTATATCTGTCAGTTATTGTCTCTTAAGATAACAAACAAAAAATATAATAATCAACATTGGTGCAGGTATTATGAGACTAATAATGGCAATATAAATCATCAAGGCTTTTAGAAAATAATCTTTAAATATTTATCAAAAGCCAAAAAATGGACCACAGTCTTTTCTATAGTGATTGCAATTCTGGCATTCACCCTAAGAAAAAAATTCAAAAAGACAGAGAAATCTATATGTGCAAAGATGTTCTTCGTAGGGCTATTAATAATAACGAAAAATTAGAAGCATTTTAAATATCCACCAGCAGTCAAATAACTAATTAAATTAATATACATTTATCTGATGGAATACCACAGAGTCATCGAAAACCATTAAATATAAAAACTATATAGCAACATGGGAAAAAATTATATA
Source organism: Papio anubis (assembly GCF_008728515.1). Taxonomy (NCBI): domain Eukaryota; kingdom Metazoa; phylum Chordata; class Mammalia; order Primates; family Cercopithecidae; genus Papio; species Papio anubis. The sequence goes on along the minus strand of NC_044982.1, from coordinate 107,730,417 downwards.
ATGGTGCTATGTGAAAAAAGAAGCAAAATGTATATACACTACAATTACTATGGTATGAAAATAATATATTTATGCAATGACTGATGTGAAATTTCTAAAACGATATTATATTGAGGAGTAGAGGGTATAGAAGGAGAAGTTATTTTTCTTTGTTTTCTACAGATTTATGAAATGACTTTATAAACAGATAATTTTAATGTATACTTTTCCTTTAAGTAACTGAATGGGAAAAATAACAAACAAAAATCTTAACATTGTATTATAAAATGAGCATTGACATATACCTGCAACTTTCTCATTGTAAGAAATACAGCTGTATACAGGGACACAGTGAATCAAACCTACGAATATGGGTGGGATTAACTCAGGAAAGGTGCTAGATCACTTTTGCTATCCTTTCTCCTGATGAATTAGGCTTACCCAGTTTCACACAGTTGGGAAGGGAAGGCATCTAGGACTAAAATTCAAGTCTTGGGAAATTCATACTTTTCAATTCTGTTATCCTGATCTACAGCTGTGTTATAGACTGGCACTCGCAACCTGTGTATCATGGCAAGTGCGATGGCAAACACAACCTCCTGGCTCTGGAGACCACAGTGTTCACGTGTGTCTGTGTCTGTGTGTGTGCTTTTTTTCTTTTTTTTTTTGGAGACGGAGTCTCGCTGTGTTGCCCAGGCTGGAGTGCAGTGGCACGATCTAGGCTCACTGCAAGCTCCGCCTCCCGGGTTCACGCCATTCTTCTGCCTCAGCCTGCCACCACACCCAGCTAATTTTTGTGATTTTAGTAGAGACAGGGTTTCACCGTGTTAGCCAGGATGGTCTCAATCTCCTGACCTCGTGATCCACCTCCCTTGGCCTCCCAAAGTGCTGGGATTACAGGTGTGAGCCACTGTGCCCGGCTACATGTGTGTTCTTTACCTCTGCACCTGCTGCTTGGTAGCCTCGGGTCCTGGTCAGCCTCCCTTCGAACTTCAGTACAATGTCCTTCGCTCGTCTAAGAGAAGAAAAACCTGATGGTGAACACAATTTTATCATACTTACAATTTCTGCAAAATGTGTAAAAATGCAACAGGAATAGGTTGCCATCTTGTCCTGAAAAATGATACAGCACGAGATGCCGTGAGAGAATGGAGTTACACAAATACTTCATGGTCTAATTTTTGGTAATCAGAAAATGCCTTAAAATTTTTTTCTTTAATATTTAAATGGATGCATAATCGAAAATGATGAAATTGTACCAAAATTAGCTACAACTGAATTTCTTAAAGGCCTTCACTGATTCTGGTGCTTGACTGGGGATTCTGAGCTTTGGAAATCCTGGTGGCAGACACCTGCATCTCGACCTCTCCACTTAGCAACTTTCCTCTTGCAGTCAATTGTTTAAAAGTGCAAATCAGACCTGGCTTCAGAGAATCTGCCTAAGTAAAGGTTGGTGTCCGATTAATGGGAGCAAAAAAGTCATGTCTACATAGACATGAACAATCTGATTCACCACAAACAAACTTCTAACACACTAATTGATCACTGTATTGAATTAACCTGATATCTCTGCCTAAATATTCAGTCCTGAAAATGGACTAAATTCATTGGGATAGACAGTTAAATTCACACCTTAAATGAACAACAGGATTAGAAAATAAATGTTAGTGCCATGGACAGACTGAAGCCAAAGGCTCTTAGAGAGATGAATGTCACCGTCAAGGTAAGCTAATCATTTACCACCCCATGTAGAGATGCTCATTATCTGATGGTTGGACGCCCTCTGCTTGATTATGTTCAGTGTTGAAGAACTTAGTTCTTCTGAATTAGCCATTTTGCTAGTTTGACAGGTTTACTTGGGAGGGTGCTCTGGTCTGTGCATCACAGCAACCCCCAATAACACCCAGTGGTCTGAGTCCTTCCTTGGAAAACACAGGGTACAAGCCAATTCCTTTATCCACAGACAGGATGATCTCTCCAAAACATTACCTAACCAGAGTTCTTGGTTTTGGATCTCTCTTCCTACCATTGCAACATCTTCATCTTAATAGCCCAGCCAATGCATTGACTTCATTCTGGCCAGAACCAAAATGTAGGTCAGGAGCAAGGTTGACGTCCCATGACTACCATGTTGGGGTCATCTTAATAGAGCTGTCTGCTGCAAGTATTTAAAAAGTAAAAGCCTATCAAAGTCAAGTAACAATTCATTTTATATCTTATTTTTTATTTTTTCTGAAAACATTTAAACATTTTATGCACACCTATTTTGGGTCAAGCATAGTGGAATACAGAGTTGCCTAAAACAGAGTTTCAGTCAGGTGGGGTGGTTCACACCTGCAATCTCAGCACTTTGGGGGGCTGAGGTGGGAGGATTACTTGAGCCTAGGAGTTCAAGACCATCCTGGGCAACACAGTGAGATCCCATCTCTACAAAAATCTAAAAAAATTAGCTGAGTGTGGTGGCACATGCCTGTAGTCCTAGCTACTTGGAAGGCCATGGTGGGAAGATCACTTGAGCCCAGGAGTTTGAGGCTGTGGTGAGCTGTGATCCAGCCACTGCACTCCAGCCTGGGTGAGAGTGACATCCTGTTTCAAAACAAACAACAACAAAAAACCAGAGTCTTTGCCCCGGAAGAGTTCGCTACCTAATAGGGATGACAGAGATCTTTAAAGACAATGACTGAGGGAGAGTGGGTGTGACAAGAGCTATAACAGAGGTGTGATCGGGTGTGGAGGTAGCAGGGAGGGGCAGCCCAAACCAAGGCCCAGTCATAGACCTATGCTGATTTCATAGGAACTGACCACTTGCTTCCCTACAGGGGAAACAAGCATGTCCTGTATCCTCTTAGACAGGTGGCTCTTGCTTCAGACTCAGGGTTAGCTCATTCTGTTTTCATCTGCATCCCGCTATGCTTCCTTGATTCCCAAGCAGACAGGGTTCGGTGCTTTTTTGCACTTTCCACAGAAGCACTGTGATAAGCCTCAGCAAGTCCAATGAGGGAAGTGTTGCTCCAGTAGTTTCTCAAGGTGATGGAGAGGAGATATGTGTGGCAAGGAGATAGCGGAGGTGCTCAGAGGGCCAGCTGCACCCTGAGACCCTGGCCGCTGGCTGAACACATGGCTGGTGTCAGCCATCTTGGGGCTCTGGATGTGTCACATGGGCCAAGCAACATGCCAGAAGGCCTGGCTTATTCTTTGGTTTCTGAAGTGCCTTGACAGAAGAGTTACCATTTGTTCTGCTCTGCCCTCAAAGTTAAAGAGACTTAGCCACCTCTTATTCAGATAACAATTGATCATCATCATTTTGGAATGATTTAGCAAAATTCTAATAGAACCTATGTCTTTTTTTTTTTGAGACAGAGTCTCACTCTGTCACCCAGGCTGGAGTGCAGTGGCACAATGTCGGCTCACTGCAACCTCTGCCTCCTGGGTTCAAGCAATTCTCCTGCCTCAGCCTCCTGAGTAGCTGGGACTACAGGTGCCCACCACCACGCCCGACTAACTTTTGTATTTTTAGTGGAGACAGGGTTTCACCATATTGGCCAGACTGGTCTAGATCTCCTGACCTTGTGATCCGCCTGCCTCAGCCTCCCAAAGTTCTGGGATTACAGGTGTGAGCCACCGCACCCGGCCAAGAACCTATATCTTTTCTTTTTAAAGAGTAATTGCTCCAATGATTACTTTGGTGAAATTACTATGTTTCAATACAAGAAAACACTGGACTTGGAATCAGAAATTCTAGATTTAAAGCTTAATTCTAGCACTCAGAAACTGTGTAGCTTGGGTTAGTCTCTTAACATCTCTGAGTATCAACTTTGTTGTCTGAAAAATGGATATAATACCATCCTTACTCAAAGAAATGGAAACAACAGCAGCTGATAACAGACATGAAAGGCACATGAAGGAGAATTAATTGGAACCTTCTGAGGATCAAAACTACGGATGACTTTAGCTATCTTTCACAGTCACCTGAAGAGCAGTCTGGTCAGACTGGAAGAACATCACCTGGAATGCAAATCTAAGGAAGAAATGATTTGATGGGAAAGAAATGCAAGCCTAATACATGGTTGATATGGAGGTAAAGAGATATCTGCTTGGCATCTAGAAAAGAGCAATGAAGATGAAGATAGGGCAGTAATTCTGTCTACACAGCAGGTGTCTGATGATCAGGCGTAGTGTCTGCTTTGCCAGGAAGCTCCACAGCACAGGTCACAGTAGCTCAGTGGTACAGGCCATGAAGGCCTGTTTGTTCCTGCTAATTCTCTTTGCTGTGACCCCAGGCATCAGAATCACTATTCCTTACTCACTCTTAGTGAGTGACTGTTATATACCAGATACAATGCTAAGCACTCACAGAGTTCATTCCATGTATTCCTTCAACAAACTGCTATCAGTGGATCTCAAACTTGAATGTGCAAAAGTATCAACCTAAATGCATGTTAAAAATACAAGGACCCTCTCCCATGGTTTGATTCAGTAGGTCTGAGAGCAATCAGGGATTTTGAGTTTTTAACAACACCCGGAGAGCTTAGTGGTTGACATTTTTGGAAATGGACTGCAGGAAGTTAAGGGCTGTTCCTCACCATCGCTTCAGCTTTAAAAAAGAAAAGAACTGGTATTCAGAGACATTAAGAAAATTAATGTCACGTAGATAGAAATTGGTAAAGGTAGTATTTGAATCAGGGAATCTGTTTTTAAATCTTTAGCACTTTATTGTATAGACAGACTGTTTAATATGACTCTAAGTATCATAATAATCTGGCTTCCTATAAAGGTTTTTTTTTTTCAATTATTTTTTTACTCAGAGGGTGGTAATAGCCAAGCAGCTAAAATGAGTATCTCTTTTCATATTGGATTACTGCTCTGTCTCTAGTGAGCGAGACGAGCTTGGAGAGAATATTAAAATCTAGTGTTTAGAAAGGAGGCAGAAGATAAAAGACTCTCCACCAACACACACACACCCAACACAGACACACAACTCTTTTACTCTCTCTTTCTCTGTGTCTCTCTGTCTTTCTCTCTGTCACACACAAACACACATGCACACACAGAGGAACTGGCTTCTGGACCAGCTAGACCTCTCAGATACCTTTGTGACTTTGCTAAGTCAGGTCAAGAGTGACCGAGCCACCTCTCTCACATGAGTCTTTATCCTCGTTCCCATGGGCAGGGCAAAGTGGTTTATCGGAAAGCATACTTGTAATGATCAATAATGGCCATTGAGGCCCTTACCTCAATGCCCTCAGCTTCTGTCCCATAGTCCAGGGTCTGCAGCGAATGTTTGCCATGAGATCTTTCTGGAACTGTATATTCTGGAAGATTTGTTCCGGATCATTGCTGTCCCCTGTTTCATCAGCACTAAAGCTGTCATCCAAGTTGCTGAATGATCAGGGCATTAAGGAGGAAATCTGATTAGAAGAATTGTTTCCAGCAAAGATCATCTTGCCCTGGGCACAAGTTCAGGTCATCTGTATGAAATGTGTATGTGTTTGTGCATGATTGTGTGTGTTTGTGTAAAGGGAGGGACCCAAAGAGACAGATAATTTGGTAGTGTCAGTAGCCTGTTGAAACATTTATTGGATTCAATTACTTCCACTGGGTCATTAGAAGATAATGATTTCTCAGGGTGCATGATATTATCAGAAAACACAAGATGAGACAAGAGGGTACTTATGTACTCTTGGATTCCTGAGTAGCAGCAATTCGGGTAGGCAAAATAATTTCTTTTTCAGGCTCATTGAAATAATCAGCTAATTTTAGAGGCAGGACTCCTGTTCCCCAATTCTAAAGGTAACATAAAATACAATCAAAACTTCTGCCACTCAGAAACCCCTCTTCACCCTTTCAGGTCAATTCATTTTAAACCTGAGATAACCAAGGCAGAACCAGAATCTTTCTACCAGCAAAAGATTAGCTAAATAAATTTACACGGGCGAGATATTTCAGGGACATAGGTACTCTCAAGAGGAACAATTTTCCAACATGTAGCAACATTTACTCCCAGTTACACTTAATATGCTTTATCCTAATGCAACTTTTTGAGAGGAGTTAAGAGTATTCATCTATGACTATTAGAAATAAAAGATTTCCTTTGTCATTTTCTAATTCATATTGTTTTTACCCATTAAGAGGAGAATTTTTTTTCAATTTCGTCAAATTAAAGGGCAGCTGTACTAGACCTTTATAAATATTTAACAAATTCGAATAGCACTCTCATCCACTTCTAACTAGCCTGAAGGCTTTTCCAATAAACACTTTATTTATCATGATAGACATATTATCCACTCTCTCTTGACGTTGCTGATTGAGTGAACATAGAGAAAACAGGGAAACATATCTGTGGGTTTGGCCAGCCATAAAGCCAGGTTGGGATGCAAGCTTTCGGATTCTGACCTCCTGGTCAAGAAGCAGCCAGAAGAACCATTTCCCTCCATACCCATTGCTGAGGTTGCCATCCTAGTTGTACCACAACCTGAAGAAGTGAGATTCTGAGTTCATTCTGAAGGACAACTGAGCAGGACAGGGACTTTTTCCCTGGCTCTGGTGACCCATGCATTGCTTCCTCACACACCTGACTCCTCTGCCCAGCTGATGAATGGGGCTAGCTCACCTGAGCAGCAGAGATTCCTGGTAGAGGTAGCACTGACTGGCATTTCTCCGGATGCCTCTATAGCGCTGGGATGCCTTTGAGGTTTTCATGGGAGTCAACAGACTGCTAACGATCAGAAGCTGGCCAGAGAGCTGGGAAGTTAGCAGGCAAGGGTCTGTTCTGAGGTTTCTGAACAGAGGCAGCGGAGTTTGCTCTGCCCGCCGGTTCTCAGGAACAAGACTGTGTGCTTGCAGCTGGTGCTCTGAGTAGGGAAGAATCCAGGAGGCCAGTCATGCATATGCAATGTTAAGGTGGCTGTAGCTGCACAGATTGGCTGGAGTCTAGACAGCCAAAGGTTTGACCTGGTGATCTACAGATCGCTTGGTGCGGCACAAATGATCACATCCGTTAACCCCTTATGCTCTGACAATCCTGGATGGTTTGCAAAACACTTTACATCTTTGACCATGGCTGCTGTTCACAAAACACTGAGGGAGTACAAAAGGCAAGGCTTAATTTCCCCAGTTTTTTACTCTCATCGAAGAGGCTTAGAGACAGTAAGGACCTTGCTTGTGTTCACAGTGGAGTTGAAGAGAGGCACAGCCATCACATTTTATTTTTTCTTATTTAGTTTTTTCTCAACATAGTTTCTATTTTGAAAAAAGTCAAACCCTGAGAAATGCTGATGGAACAATACCAGGAATATCTGTACACTCTTAACCTAGATTTACCAATTGCCACATTTTGCCACAATTGCTTTATTTCTGTTTGTATCCTTCCCCCACCACACACCATTTGAAAGTAGATTGCAGAAATAATAACACATCAACCCCAAGTACTTTCAGCATGATATTCATAATAATCAAATTAACGTCTTAACACATTTTACTTTTACCATACATGGTCATATTAATCAGCACGATAACTCTGAGACTGAGACTAAAAGAAATGAAAAGACTTCCTATAGCATTTGGTAAGAAAGGAAGACTTTGATAGAGATTAGACTCTCACCTCGATATTCTGAAAATAGGTTGCCAGCTGTAAAATGGGATGAGTAGCTCATCCTAGTCCTTCAGCAAAGGTCAGCAGCTTCTCCTCTCCTTCCCTAGCCATCAGCAGAATAGAGCCCGGTTCCTTCATCACCTGCAGACTCTCACTGTTAGCCATGTGTTGGGATTCTCTGCCAAGAACCTCTTTCCCAAATCCAAGACTTGACCAGTTTCACAGTGTAAACCTCTATTTGCCACGTAACAAAAGAAATGGTTTGACTACAGTGAGGTTAATTGCACCTTTGTATTAACTGAATGGGAAGGTGCAGGACTGGAATAGACGTGACCCTTTCTGTGTAACATTACCTACTGCACACTTAAGACTCAATAAATGGGTGAATAAATGACTGAAGTGGACACCAGACAACAGAGCAGAAAGAAAATCCATCAGCAAGTTCAGATGTGGGGCTTCGGAGAGAAACTTCATTCATTTGTCCATTCAATCCTCTACTAATTCATTAGCAAATAATTGGAAAGCTCTTACCACACACTAAACTGGCAAATGTAAGCAAGAGCCCTAGCGCAGGGGTCCAGGGACCATCAGGCAAGTGTTCAGACCTAGGGTTGAAAGCATGGGAACGAAGTGGAAGGCTGAGTGCCAGAGCTGGCCTTGGGTCAGAGATGGATCCGGAGCCTCTGGGACCAGGTCATCTGTCTGCCAATTTGCTTGAGGCCATTTGGCCTGATGCTCTATCTGGTAACATTAGATAAAATGTGTGCTTATCAAATGGAGAAATGGTTTATATGGATTACTGCTAGCCCCACTGGGATTTTTTGCATTCTTTCAGAGATCTTTACTTATCTCAATCATTCCTGAACATTTCAAAGATTTTTTTCATCCTACTTTTTCCAAAGCCCCCCTGCCTTATTTTGAAATATTTACTCAAAAATTTAAAATATTTTATATTAATCTCATTCAATTAAGTATTTTGAGCATTTTTGTTTCCTTTTGATGTTATATATACATGCATATTGCAGGGGGAGGTAAGGAAAGGTAGTAGCAAATTTTTCAGTACACAGGGATTCATTAAAACAAATTAGAGCAAAATCAATCTTTCTAAAATTTCATATTCATTCAGGTAATTCTCTCTGGCACTATAGGTGAGATAAATAAATAAATAATGAGATTCAGAAAATTAATTCAGAGATTAAGAATAGAGTTTATTCGAATACAGAACTTGAGGGTAGCCACCCGGGAACCACCAACTCCAAATAAATGGGATCAGCATTCCAAAGTGGAGAAGTTAAGGTTTTACTTATATAGGCAGAGACAGAAATTTTAGCCGGATTGCATTTTCTATATGAGACCAGTGCATATGTTTCTATATGACACCAGTGCCTGTGGTTATAGATTACTGCATTCCAAGGAAGATGACTTTATTACTCTGTGAGAAGGGGTAGTGATCTGGGTAGAGGGGTCTCATCTCTGATGCCATTTGGCCTTTCTAATTATTTACAGGGAAGAAAAGGCAGAAGTTGCAGCTGTGTGCCACATGACTCAGGCTGCAAAGTCACATTCTTCTCAAGGCTTAGAATAATTTCAAGTTCCAACAGCATTAAGTTTAAATTAATTTTAATAATTAAGTAATTTATTAGCGGGGCACGGTGGTTCATGCCTGTAATCCCAGCACTTTTGGAGGCCGAGGCAGGCAGATCACAAGGTCAGGAGATTGAGACCACTCTGGCTAACATGGTGAAACTCTGTCTCTACTAAAAATACAAAAATTAGCTGGACGCGGTGGTGTGTGCCTGTAATCCCAGCTACTCAGGAGGCTGAGGCAGAAGAATCACTTGAACCAGGGAGTCAGAGGTTACAGTGAGCTGAGATCTCACCACAGCACTCCAGCCTGGCAACAGAGCGAGACTCCATCTCAAATAAATAAATAAATAAATAAAATAAAATAAAGTAATTTATTGAACCTACATGAAGATAGGTTGAATAAAAGATATTTAACTCTATTTTTAGGATCCAAATCATAAATTAACTGAGATAACTAAATAAGAATTGCAGCTTTTGATATGAATCAATTGTCTTTGTTTTTTGCCTAATTTTAAGGAAATGTTGATTTCTAAACATTTTTATTATGAAGTTAATGCATAATCATCAAACAAAATGGAAACAATAGGAAAATTAGAAATAGCAAAAACCACCTAGAACAATATTGCTCAATGATATTAACTATTAATCTTTTCAGCTTTTTAGAAGTGCATGTTTTTCTTTATATTTATATATTTTGTGGCTGTGCTGTATATGTGTATTTCTCTTACCTTTTCCATTGATTTTATATTTGAAGCAATTTCCATGTTTTTAAAAAACTTTCTGTGGGCATATTTTACCAATAGGCTAATTAAGTAGTATATTCTGTCTAGGATGTGAAGCATTTAACACTGCCCCATTTCTCAAACATCCATTTTGTTCTCCCTAGTACCTTTTTTGTTTGTTTGTTTGTTTTGTTATTTTTTTGAGACAGAGTCTCACTCTGTCACCCAGGCTGGAGTACAGTGGCACCATTTTGGTTCACTGCAAACTCCACCTCCCAGGTTCAAGCGATTCCCCTGCCTCAGCCTCCCAAGTAGCTGGGGTTACAGGTGTGCACCACCACACCACACTAAAATTTTTTTTAGTACAGACGGGTTTTCACCATGTTGGCCAGGCTAGTCTCAAACTCCTGACCTCAGGTGATCCACCCACCTCGGTCTCCCAAAGTGCTGGGATTACTGGCGTGAACCCAGCTCCCTCCCACCTTTTTTTTTTTTTTGGCGATTGATATTTTCTGCTTTTTGCATCATTTCTATAGAATTAGTTTTTCAGAAGTGAAATTACTAGATCAAAAAGAATATTATTTAAGAAAATTCAATGTTGTCAAATGAATGTTGCTCCCTTTACATTTATATTGATTTAGTGTGCTTTTATTATTATTGGTAAAATGAGTTTTTAATCAAACGTTCACATTTGTCTATGGTCTGTTTACTGTTTCCTTGGTCTGGTTTTTACAAACTCCCTCTAAGCACCCCCCGGCATTCATGTGGGCAGTGTGTTCAAGGCGAGGCTGTGATTGCAGCCTCTCATTCTCCAGCAGGAGGGACTTGGATGCCCTTCCCCATTTCCTCTCCAGACTGCTGCTCCTCTGGATGCTGAAGGGCCAGGCAGAAAGAGAACATAGAGAGGATGTTGCTTTCTGAATGCAAGGAGATTAATTACTCCACATGCATTGACTTCCTCTGACAATTTGATTAAAGATTTTAGATGTGCTGGATACATTTAAGTTAAGCCAGAATTTGTATGTAGATAAAATGACTAAAAATCCAAAAATCAAAAGGTTCCAAATAGTGTCAAAATGGGCTAAAATTATCATTTCCTAGACCCACTGCTTACAGGATCCGTGGGGTGAGAGAAAGAAGATAGTGAGGGAGATAGAGAGAGCAAGTGAAGGCCTAATTGCATAACATATGAATCTCATTCGGTTCTAAAAACAAAACAAAACAACAATAAAATTGAGTTATAAATCCCAGAAGGTTTCATCAGAAGTGATCCAATGACTTAGCTTACAGGGACAAAAACATTTATTTCCTACGTCATCAATTAAAGAGTTGTTTTCCTGTTAAGTGAATTCTATTCTGAGAAATTAATATCCCTGGCCACATCCTAAAATTTATGTGTGAGTCCAGTGTGTTCCATCAGCAAAGCCAAGGTCTCTTATCTTAGTTATCAAATTTTTAGCTCTGGATTTTGCAAGACAACCTTTCCCATTTCTGGGATATATTTACACTTCTGTTATATTGTTTTAGCAACTCCAAAAGCTTTTGCTTGAAGTTTAGAAATATGTTTTGGGTTTGGAGAATATTTTTTAGGGAAGATTCTCAAGAAGAGATTGTTTTCAATTATCTGAGTAACAGCTGAATTTGTTGAAGCATGAGAACCATTTTTATTTTTATTTTTGGATTCCACATGAAATCATTAGTGGCAAATAAGTTTGAAACTGTGCAGACCCTCTGAGATTTCCCTTTGGGTCCTGTGATACTCTGTAACTCTGTTACACTTTTAGAAAGTAGTCTGAGATTCATAGATGGGTTGGTGGGGGTGGGGGGTGTTGTCCTTTGCTACACGGCCCCTTGCGTTAAGTGAAGATAGACTGTCATCACTACAATAGAATCCTTTAAAAAGAGGAACGGATCATCAGATAGGTTGCAGTTGGGATACAATTATAATGCTGCCCTGTCCCATCAGCTGTTAAGCTTCCTCAAGGAATGAGATTCCTTTTCATATATGAGTATATCTAAACACATAATCTGTCCTAGGAGAAAGAAAAAATTGAAGTTTCTAAAAAACGGGGGTAAAGGAAAGCAGCTGAATTCCTTGTCAATCAACTATTTAGGAATTGGCTGAGAGTTTTCTTGAATGATTTTTAGATCGTTTGTATTTTCCCAAGTATTTGGGGAATATTAGAAAGCATAGCCAACGTCTCTCAGGAGGGATGATCTCCTCCTCTCAGCATTTCTTCACGTCCTTATAGAAATGCTATGTCTCCATCAGCAGATGGAAGCCAAACAGCATCTGGGATCAGCTGAGACAACAGAACAGAGCAGATTCCAGACAAAACAGTATTTACGATATGTTGATCTACTACAAAAATACGAAGTTTATCATGTTTTGCTTTGTTCTTGATGTGATATTTTAAAACCCCTTCTTTTAGAAAATTATCTTCATCTTCTCCTCACATCTCTTTTCATCTTATGTTTTCATTTTAAAATAATTAATGGTCAAATAGCGATTGAGGTATACAATGTGATGATTTTATATATGTATACGTTTTGTAATGATTACCACAATCAAATTAATAAACATGTATTTTTGACATATCTTTTCATTTCTTGTTTTGTAAAGATCTTTCAAAATCCTTTGCCTTCACGTGCAAACCAATTTAATTCCCCAAGGCAAGGTCTTTTAAAAATTAAGCTACTCCTGCCCTCTTTTTTTGCTTTTAGTACTTTGCCTTTTTTAAAAAATAATATTTTCATAGGTCTAATTGACACTGCATTTCTGCCTCTACATTTGATGATTTTTGAAGAAGGAGAGTTCTGTTGTGGCATGTGTATATCCAGAAATAGTCTTCATGCATAAATTATATTCCCGCCTTAAATCTCATCGTATATATGAATGCCATGATGATCTTTACAAATCATCTGGGATTTTATATTACTCATAATTTTGTATTACTCATAATTTTATATTGCTTGTTTAGAGATTTAAAAGCCTGACGAAGGAACAGCTGAAACCAGAGAAACAGCAGGTGAAAGTAAATTTATTTATTTTTTCTTCCTTTTGCCAACATTCTGCATCACCTCTTGTTTCCAGCCTCACTTTCATTCCAGCAGCTTCTAGGGTATGGCTGTGGCTGTCTGGCTTCCCTTCTATTGATACCTCTGGCAGCCTTTGAGGGATGAGGGGGCTTGGGGGTTTCCACTGCAAACATGAGGGAGTAGGTTGAGTGCTTCTTTGTTGAGGTGAGCTTCCCTGATGGGGTTGAACCCTGTATATCAGAAAGAAGCCCAACCACCCTTTTGCTATTTCATAGTGACACATTGCATTGAATCTCCTGGAGCAGACATAAACGAATGTTGTGGCTCTGGAGTGGTAAAAGAGATTGTAAATAAACAGTCTTCACATCTCCTGGGGGTGCTTTTTACCGGGCTAACATAGCTAAGCTGGAAATGTGTTTTCCAGTATTCCATTCTCTGTGTGGTACTGGTCACAAAGAGACTTGTGTGTGTAAATCTTGGAAGGTGGAAGAGAAGGAGCTGCCATTTTGTGTGCTCTGAGGTGGATAAAGGGCACCAGATGCTGTGGCAGCTCACACAGGTCTGTCATTTGCTAGCCTTGCTTTGCGGGTGGGGCTGTATCCTGAGCCTCGTACAACTTCAGCTCCCACTGGATCTCTTCCTTCAGCTCCTCTGAGCCCTGGGCCAGATGTGTGTTCAGCTCCATGGTGAAAGCCACCAACTTTTCCAGTAGGTCATCTGCATCTTTTGGGTTGGAGGTGGTAAGAAAGAGAGGTGGGCTCTATTTCATCCTTTTGAGGGGAAATGGGAAAATACCTTTTGTCCTCTTATTTCCTCAATTTCACACCCAACTCTCCTTCCTAACTGCCAGTCCAGGCGACATAGAACAAATTCAGCCCAGTATCAGATACAAAACCAATACTTTACAGAGATTTCACAACCAGTCTCACCATTGTGCAGATCCTAATCCCTGTTATAAATTCTATATATTGGTTCTGTTTCTCCAATTGAACCCTGACTGAAAAAGCTCTTCATGGCTACTCTTGCCTGCAAATTTAATCTCTTGAATTCGTAGATGGTTATACTGCTCTGCCAAGACTGTTTGACTTCCTGAACAGAAAGCGTAAATGGTAAAGTGTGGATTGTGATTCAATCATTGATGACCTACTGCAGTTGGTAGTTTGGTCTGTCTGAATTGCATCTTAGAGAAGCTCATTGAAATGTCTTATATAATGACATACTTCCTTTTCTCCAGTGTTATTTAGTGTTCCCTTATTTTTATGGCCCTTGACCTTAGCCTTTTATTTAAAGCTACTGAGGGGATTAGATTACTGTTGCCGTATTTCTTGGGATTATGCTAATCCAGGTTTTCATTTTACCATGTCAATCTCTACTTACATTTTTTTTTAACTCTTCCGGTTTCCTTTATAAAGTCACTATCTCTTCTTATTCTCTTAATCTGCATCTCTTATTTCGGAGACAATGATTTCATTTTATTTCACTGAGTGAGAGAAGCAAACATCTAAAATTTACATTTTGCTTTCTGTAGAAAGTTCCTTTCTAAAATCTGCATTTTTTTCCACCTCTGGCATTTTCTGCAGAATGCTGCAGAATTTCTGTGTTTGCGCCCCCATCCTGTGGGTGAGTGTTGTCCGGCTTCCCTCGCTATTCCCAAGAATGCTGTGGAACTTTACCTTTCATATGCTTACTGGTGGAGGCTGCTGCATGATTACTTTGTAGGCTGAGGGAGTGGAGAAAAAGGTGAGGCTGGGAGCACTCTAAAAAGAAGAATTAGCTGTTTCTTCTGTTGACTCCTTCCTCCTTATACAGGATGACAGTTCTCTTCTTGTATTCCTTTATTTCTGGTGTGTTGTTTGTGTGTTTGTTTTTTGTTTATTTTGACACAAAGTCTTGCTCTGTTGTCCAGGCTGGAGTGCAGTGGTGCCATCCTGGCTCACTGCAACTGCCTCCTCCGGGGTTCAAGCGATTCTCATGCCTCAGCCTCCAGAGTAGCTGGGAATACAGGTGTGCACCACAACACCCAAATAATTTTGTATTTTTAGTACAGCTGGATTTTCACCATGTTGGCCAGACTGGTCTCAAACTGGCCCTTAAATGATCTGCCCATCTCAGCCTCCCAAAGTGCTGGGATTACAGGCGTGAGCAACCGCGCCGGTCACTTCTTGTATTCCTTTGTTCAGCATGGCCTCTTCCTCAGGTCTTCGATGTGGCTTAGTGTCCCTCTCAAGAACTTTTCCACGACAAGGACAGGATCTCACCATAGCAGAATCAGAATCAGTGAAAAACAACCATGCCTGGAGACTTCTTGTTTAGAGCGGCCACTCTTGTTTTGATTCCTCAGTCTAATTCTGAACTTTTTTCTTTATTGTGGCAAAATACACATAACACAAACTTACATGCTACAGTTTTTAAGTGTCCAGTTCAGTGGCATTAAGAACATGCACATTGTTTGGCAATCATCACCAGTATTCATATTCAGGACTTTATTCATCTTCCTAAATGGAGGCCCCCATACCCACTCAACAACAAGACCTCATTTTCCCCTGCCCCCCCAGTCCCTGACAGCTGCCATTCTTTCTGTCTCTATGAAGCTGATTACTCTAGGTACCTATGAGGGTGGAGTTATACAGTATTTGTTTTTGTGACTGGCTGATTTCACTCAGCATAATGTCTTTGAGGTCCATTCATGTTGTGGCATGTGTCAGAAATTCCTTCTTTCTTAAGGCTGAATACTATCTCACTGTAGGCATATTCCACATTTTGTTTATCATTTAAATGTTTTTAAGCTATAGCAAGAAAAGGCATGGAACAATAAACGGTCCCTATCTCTCCCACAGTCCATCTTCATGTCTAGCCCATGCACCTCTGAAATGGTAGTGTTGGTAGGGCTCTAGATACTTCCTGTTAAATGGGCTGAAAATTCTCTGTAGATGAGGGTTCTGACTGAGGGAACTTTCTTTAATCTCCTTCCATTTCACCAAGTCTCCTGGAAACTTCTTGAAACATGATATGGTTTGGCTGCGTCCCCATCCAAATCTCATCTTGAACTGTAGCTCCCATAATTCCCACGTGTTGTGGGAGGGACCTTTTGGGAGATAATGGAATCCTGGGGGCAGTTTCCCCCATACTGTTCTTGTGCTAGTGAATAAGTCTCATGAGATCTGATGGTTTTATAAGGGGAAACCCCTTTCACTTGGCTCTCATTCTGTCTTGTCTGCCGCCATGTAAAATGTGCCTTTTGTCTTCCACCATGATTGTGAGGCCTCCCCAGTCACATTGAACTGTCAGTCCATTAAACCTCTTTTTCTTTTTCTTTCTTTCTTTTTTTTTTGGACAGAGTTTGGCTCTTGTCGCCCAGGCTGGAGTGCAGTGGCATGATCTTGGCTCACTGCAATCTCTGCCTCCCAGGTTCAAGTTATTCTCCTGCCTCAGCCTCCCAAGTAACTGGGACTACAGGTGCCTGCCACCACACCCAGCTAATTTTTTGTATTTTTAGTAGGGACAGGGTTTTGCCATGTTGGGCAGGCTGGTCTCAAATTCTGACCTCAGGTGATCTGCCCACCTCGGTCTCCCAAAGTGCTGGGATTACAGGTGTGAGCCACTGCACCCGGCCCTGTTTCTTTATAAATTACCCAGTCTTGGGTATGTCTTTATCAGCAGCATGAGAACAGACTAATACAAAGCATTAATACAAAGAACTTAATACAAAGCATTTAGTAAGTTCAGGCTCTTTTTTTCTAGTTTCTAGAATTGGTGCAGATTTGCCCCTAATCATTTAAAAATAATAAATGTAATATTCTCCATTTCTGGTGGGTAGAATTCCCATATCCACACCACTTTCTTTCCCCTTCCTCTCTCTGCTTGTGAGGGCCTCCGAGTTTATTCTTTCACTCATTCATTACATAAATACTTACTAAGTACCTGTGCTGTGTTGTGTTATAGCATTAAATCATATGCTACAACATTTTCACCAGACAAGGTCTATGGGTTTTGGAAAAATGCTAGGCAGTTTCGCTGAATCCCAAGCAGGCTTGTTCAGGCTTATTTAGATAAAATGGGTCTGACCTGGAGAGTCAGTATTTATGGTGTGATGCACTTGAGTAGATCTTATTAGCATCTACTAATGAGATTTGAATATTAGCATGCTAATGTTTAAATTCAGAGACTATTCTGTGTCATTGAGATAGGCAGAAGAATGATCCCCCCAAATCCATCTACATCTTAACCCATGAAACCTCTGCATATTTCCTGATATGGCAAAAAGGGAGGGAGGTCCTTGCAGATGTGATTAAGTATTCTGAGATAGGGAGATTATCCTAGATTATCTGGGTAGGCACTACAGGTAATCACGTGTACCTTATAAGAGGGATGAAGGAGGAGATTTTACTGCATACAGAGCAGAAGGTGATGTGAAGATGGAGCAGAGAGAGACCTGAAAATGCTGGCGTTGAAGACTGCAGGGATGCAGCCACAAGCCAAGGAGTGCCTGCTCTCACCAGAAGCTGAAAGAGGAAAGGAATGTCTTCTTCTTCTTCCGTAGAACCTACAGAGGGAGTGCCCTGACAACACCTTTATTTGGGCCCAGTGATACTATCAAAGTTCAGACTTCTGGCCTTCAAAACTCCTAGAAAACAAATTTCTGTCATTTTAAACTACTACGTTTATGGTGATTTGTTACAGCAGCCACAAGAAACTAATCCAGCCACTTTATGTCCAAAACGAGGTTAATAAGAGGGAACCTGTAAGTGCATGCCTTGTTCCAAGCTTACTAGAGATGCTGCATCCTTCCTGTTGTCTCTGTGGGTTTGCTTCCTAAGATTCCAATCAACCCTTGCACCCGGTGATCAACTTTCCAACTGTCTTTCAGAAAAGGATTAACTTCTGTTTTTTAACTAAATCATTTCCAGCAAACCATATTCTTGTGAAAGCTTACTGTTCATTTCTGCAGGCATGAAGGGAGGTAGGGCTAGTAAGTCTCAGCCCCTTCTCTGCAAGCGTGCTTTAAACAGCAGTGACAGACATGGCATGGTCCACCATCTAGTCCTTAGATATAAAGCCAAGATAAACAAGTTTAATTGATTACCTGGGGTCAAATTCCTTTTTGGGCTCCAGGTACTGAGGAGAAGGCATTGTATATGGGACACTGGAAGAGGTGTGGGACTGTGTGAAGCTGGCTGTCGGGCATGGTCCACCTTCTGGTCCTTAGATATAAAGCCAAGATAAACAAGTTTGATTGATACCCTGGGGTCAAATTCCTTTTTGTGCTCCAGGTACTGAGGAGAAGGCAGTGTATATGGGACACCAGAAGCGGTGTGGGACTGTATGAAACCAGCTGTCGGGGGCCTGTGAGAGAAGGGAGATGAGAATGTGATTGGTTTTGAAATGATCTAAAATAGAAACTTCACAGATGGCCTCTGAGAAATTGAGACTCCATTCTGTAAAAAGGCACAGAGTCATAGAATTGTAGTGCTAGAAAGGCTCTGGTCACCTGACTCAATCCCCTCAATCCCCTATTCTACAAAAGACAGGTCAGAGACCTCAAGAGATGCAACTCTCCAAGGCTGTCCAACCCATATGTAGAAAAGCTAGGACTTTTTGAAGTGTTTCTGTGAGAATGAAAATAAATACCTGTAGAAAGCTCAGAGTAGTGTTTGATGTAATAAGTGTTCAAAATGTTTGATTGTGATTGGTTTATTTAAAACATTGGGCCACCCAAATTTCCAACATCAAAAGTGAAGTAACAAGAATGCTAATGAAATATAACCTTTTACCTAAAATAATTCAGTCATCAGAGTCTGTGTGTTCCATCTGCCTCTGTGACTACTACCCAGTTCAAGCCACCATCACACCTTGCCTGGACTGTCGCAGAGGACTCCTCATTATCCTGTTTCTTTTGACAACTTCCAAAGACTATTTCCCTCCCAGCTACATCCCATTCTCCTCACAGCAGCCAGAGAGTTTTTTTTTTTTTTTTTGTAAAAAATGTAAGTCAAATCAGGTGCCTTCCCTTCTAGAAACCTCCAGTGACTCCTTTTCTCAGTCAGAGTAAAAGCCACACCCTTACCCAGAGCTACAGGGCCCAACAGGAGGGACCCCGTGCTGCACCCTGGAGCTCTTCTCCTGTAATTTGACTGTCTTGCTTACTTGCTCTGGCCACACTGGCCTCCTTGCTGTGTCCAAATACAGCAGGCCTGTGGCCTTGGGGGCTTTACATGTGTCTTTTGCGCTGGTTGGAATGTTTTTCCGTGTATGTTCAGTTACCTGCTCGCTTTCCTCCTTCAAGTCTCTTCTCAAATGTTGCCTTATCAGAGGATATTTTTGGCCCCCCTACCCACCAGAGCAAACCACCAGCCCTCGTTGGCTGCCTATCATGCTTCATTTTTGTTTATAGCATTTATTCCCACTGTATATTAAATATATACATATTTACACCTTGCTAGTCTATCTGTTCAGTACTATACTTTTACATGAAAGTAAAAAACAAACAAACAAAACACAGTTTACACATTATATCTTTCTTTTAAAAAAGCAGAACTTACTCTATTTGGGTGAATAAATGAAAACTGAGCCTATCACTTGTTCTGTGTCTTCTAAGAATCTAATTTATCAACCAAAATAATCTTCCTGGGGAGATACAATGAACACTATGCTGCACACATAAACACATTGCATCATCCCATGTAGATTCTTTTGGTTGATAAATTAGATTTTTAAGAGGTTTGGGGGTCAAATACTCCAGGCATCAAATGCGAGTTCTACTGCTTGCTAGCTAGGGTACTTTGACAGTGAAAGCTTTTACTGACTGTCCCTGAGTCATTATTTCCTTATCTGTAAAACAGAAATAACTTTGCAACGTTGTTGTAAAGATTAGCAAAATTGTATAGGAAAGGCCTAGCACAGTGCATAGGGTGTAGTAGGAACCTAAAAGCTGAGAGGGATGTTTTATTCTTGTGTCTATGATAGTAGTGTCATTTAAATCCCACCATGAAGGCATGGCCAGAATGGTTTAAGTAATTTCATATGAAATATGTGATAGCCATTATTATCATCATTCTTGACATTATTTTAAAATCAGCATTAAAATTTGGTGACAATGCTTTGAGATGAATTATTTTTTGCAAACTGACCTGATTCATGTAGAGAACTGCAAACAAAATATTTTGCCAATATATTGATTAACGACATAACATACATATTATGTGTGCTCTTTAATCCAGCTCCAAATGCAAATAAAAATTTAAAAATGCCCTCCCTGTCTAAGAAACAAGCCCAAACAGTAGCCAAATACATATATAGAATTTAACTCAGGGTGTCTGAATTTACTGTAGTTGCCCATGGATGGGAGAAGCAGCCTGCCAAGGCCCAGAGATGCAGGGTTTAATCCCAGAGCTCATGGGAAGCTGGCTGATTGGTGAACGCACTGTGTAATTGAACATGTGCTCCCAGCCCAACTGCAGGAAGGATGAAATTTGTTAAGTGGTATCTTTCATGAGATTAAAAAAGGAAGACAAACTGTCACTGGTTATGATAGGGTCTTATTAAATTTCTGCCCTACTAATTTGGAAACTGTGATAATCCAGACTTGGCATATATGATACAGAACAAAAAAAGTGCAATTAAATGCTGACACTTGGAAATTTTATATTATGGTGCACCCCTAGATGCTAGGGCCGGTTGTTGATTTAAGTTTATTTTGTTTCAATTCTGTGTATCTATTTTTAACCCTTAGTTGCCATCTGCTTGAGCGTTGTCCTGGTTCACTTTCAGTATACAGCTCAGAGTGCAGAAATAATATCCGAGTGCCAGCTAAACCACTTGGGTGTTTGCAAAACGGAGTGAGGAGGATCATGAGGGCTGTGTTTCTGAAGAACCCACAGAGGGAGGCAGCAGGGACGAACTGCAAAATAGTGGCAGTCCATGCTGCACACATCAGCCCCACAAAAGAACAACAAAATCCAGGAGCAGAGAGCTGAGCTACTGTAACTGAGAATGGCTCCTCAGTGGGGATGGTTTGAGAACAGTGACCTGGGTCTAGATGGCCCCTCTTGGAGCTCACTGGAACCCTGCATACATTCCCTGTCTATTGACTTCACACAGCAGTGGCTTAGCTCGGCTGAGAAAGAGGACTGTCTGTTCCTCTTTGTTGGTTTAACCATATGATACACAATCCTGTAAACAAATTAATTTCCTCCGGGACTTTTGAAAGCATCCTAACTGCATTATCATTTTTTTTTTCTGCATAAAGGAAGCTTAGCAAGAAAACAATTATGGGATGGACTTCAAATGATCTCCAAATGGCCATAAAATAGAGATGCAGTCAACAGAGATGCAGAAGAAAAAAAATTAACAAGATTTTGTTTGTTAAAATCTAGGATTCATTTGATTTTAAAGCTGTGTGACCCACTTCCGTTCTTTCTCCCTTCCATCAGCTTTCTGCACAAATCTTTTGCCACTCTCTTTTTTAACATTTTTATTCCTCCTCTACTGCCCAGAGCCTTTCTACTCTGTGTCCTCCAATTCATCCTAAAATCAAGACCAAAGTAGAATTCTTGAACATGGCCTATTCTGAGAAAAGCTGACATGGCTGGGACAGGGAGCCTGTGTAAATATTCCCAATTGGTAAGGAATGAGTTTGTACACTCTTTCATTTATTCTGCCATCAAGCATTTACTGGCTGTCTGGTTTGTGCCTGACCTTATGCACTTCCTTAGGGAATGGAATAAAAAAAAAATACATGGCCTTCTCCTTAAAGCAACTTGATGCTTGGTGGAATGACAGACAAAGCAAGAATTGAAACAGAGTGAAGTGACTGCTGTGATGGGTGACTGCTTAGAGCTAGGGAGGGGTAGAAGAGGAGAGAGAAGGAGTATTGCTTAGTTTGGGTCTTGAAAGATAAGTTACTGTTCTGAAACTACAGTAGTATACTGTTGAGGGGTACAGGTGGACCATTCAAGACAGAAAGTTGCAATGGCCTGTGGGGACAAGTGGGAACTGCCACCCTCCTCCAGTCACTCAGGCCCTAAACCACAACTGCAACAGTCTATCCACTTACCTTCCAGCCTCACCTGCAGGGCACAAGGGAGAGAGTTGCCAAAGAGGTGGCTGCAGGTAATGGGGTACATACATTTGGATACTGGACACAGAGAAGACACAGATCTAAGGAAGCAGAATCCAAGGCTTAGCTTAGGGCAGTGCAGGGAGCCCAGACCCTGAGAGCCTTGTGGTTAAATGGGTCCCTAAGACCTAGGAGACATTACTGGATCAAAGCCAAATGAAAGTTTTTATCAAGCCTTGAAGTGGGCTCTACTCATTCATTCATTAAGTGTAATATCATTCATTCAATAATTCATTAATTGATCAATATTTACTGACACCCGCAATGTGCCAGCCCTTTGGCTAGTTTCTGGGGACACCATCCCAGGCACCCAGTACTGGGATCTTCTGAGGACCCTGTATCATAGCTCTGATCAACCAGGGGCCATAACACTGTTATGTCCTGTTAACACTTCCCCTAATAAAACTTTAGTGACCTCCCCTGCCTCTACCACCCATCATTGCAAGAAGACTGTACCTACTTCTATCTTTCAGTGTAGAATTCAAGGACTGCCTTCACCTGTCCTCCTGTGAGTCTCCAAACCCATCTCCCTGTCTATGCAGTGTGGACCTTCCTTACAAAGAAGCTGCCCTATTCACTGCTGCCTCACCCCCATTGTCTGATTCTCCCTCCTCAGAACATGCTTTTACCTTCTATTTGCTGATCCAGGTCTCAGCATTCTCCCCAGAAGTCATCCACAACCACTAGATGCCTCCTACGTCAGCCTTCTCTGAACTTGTCAACCTCAGCAGGTCCGACACCGTGTCTATATCTTCATCTCTTCTCTCCTTGTTACTCCTAGAGTTGCCCCTCCTTCTGACTTTCCTGCTTCTCTGGCTTCACTTGCTTCAGTCATGCAGACTTAGAACCTCAGCCTTACTAGTCAACCCCTGTCCCAGCCTTACCTGTTGGAAGATTTCTGGAGTCACAGGAAGATTGTTGCAGACACAGAAGCTCTTTGATGAGGTATCTCCAGGTGTTACTGTAATAATGGACAGAGGAGAAAGTATAAAGTCTTTAGTCTTTTCCAGAGGTTGAGCTTGAAGTCTCATTGGGATGAGGAAGTTAGAAGAGCTTCAGTTTCCTTGATCTTATTAAAATATATGAACACTTCTTCATCAATTATCAATACCATCTTGTCTGAAAGCAGACATCTGGAAGTGGTCTAATGTCTTCAGTAGGAACTCCCTTCTTTTCTACCCTAGCTTCCTCTCCACATCCCAATAGGCTTAGAGAGTCTTTTGGATAGGAAAAAACCTTAGAGCCTTTTATTCCAAATCCCCACTGATAAGTGAAAGAAGCCAGTCTCAAACGGCCACATACTGAGCCAGGCACGGTGGCTTATGCCTGTAATCGCAGCACTTTGGGAGGCTGAGGTGGGTGGATCACCTGAGGTCAGGAGTTTGAGACCAGCCTGGCCAACATTATCTTCACAATTTTTAATGTAAATCTAAAACTATTCTAAATACAAGACTATTTCAAAAATATAATGTCAAACACATAAAAAAATGAACAAAAAGCTTTCAGCTGTCTTTCCAAATATCATCTCAGACCCTTTTGGGGTTTATGATATTTCTTTTGTATAAAGTACATGTTTACTTTAATGACTTGGAATATAATAAATAATAACAGCAAAAGTTAGCATTTACTGAGTACCTGCTGTGTGCCATTTATATCTGTTAACTATACTAGCACAGCTCTAATATAACCCTGATGATAACAACAGTTGAGGCATCAAGGAAGGGACAAGAAGGGTTCACCCATGTCTGATTTCTGTCTCCCTCCTGGACACATGGGAAAACGATACTCCACAACCAGCGCCTTTTTGATTAAGCCACAACCCATGACTAGTTCTAATGACGTGTTAGGCAAAATGAAATGTGTCATGTACAGGCCAAGACCATAAGAACTGATATAACCCATCCACATGTTTTGTCTCCTTTGGAAGTGAACATGGAAGCTATGAATTGAGATGGCAGAACCACGAGATGGAAGTATGCTGGATTTCTAGGTCACCACCTGGAGGAGAGCTTCCCTGTAGCATCACTGGAATCTGATGTGAACTAGATATTAATCTTGATCATGCCGACTTGAACCTAATTCAATGCTGTCTCCTACAGGCCTAAGACATAATATATACTGCATAATATATGCTGTATAATGATAATATATTTATGTAGTCTTTATTGATATGATTAATGATTTATCTCAGTTTTATTAAAAAAAATCTCTGAAAGAACATTGGCTCCAAGGAATAACAATCACAAAAGGATTACAGCTTTGTTTAACACTTTTTGCAAATCCTTGAAGCTGATCTTTCTGGTTGTTTCTAATCCCAATAGCCAGCCTAAACCTTTTGGTGTAATCTCACGTATTCTGACCTCTGTTATTTCCTGCTGCTTAATGATCTTTCTATAAATTGTATGGGAAATGAAGCAAATGTAATTACAGTATCTGCCAGCCCTGATGCA
This sequence comes from Papio anubis, assembly GCF_008728515.1. Taxonomy (NCBI): domain Eukaryota; kingdom Metazoa; phylum Chordata; class Mammalia; order Primates; family Cercopithecidae; genus Papio; species Papio anubis. The sequence goes on along the minus strand of NC_044982.1, from coordinate 107,705,934 downwards.
GATAAATAGGTAGGAGTCTGGCCAAGTGTCTCCCCAGGCTAGCCTTCGGTGTCTTTCACTCACAGCAGAAAGAAATAGGCCGTAAATTACAGTGCTGATTTGTTCCAATGATATCATTAGCTCCTGGAAAACAAGGATCATGAAAAACCCATTTCAAATGAACATATGAGTCAATACCAACCAAGCATCTTTTGGAACAGAGCCGTTGTAAATTCCTACTAGAATTCTGACTCCTGAGTGAATATCTGTGGATCGTCAGACCACAGAAGACTTAGCTCCAGCCCATGCATCTGTCCCTTCAGACCACAGAGTTATAACCAGGCCTATTGAAAGAGCTGGTTACATAGCCAGTCAGAGATTTACCTAGGTGAGAAAATAAAGATTAGATGGTTTGAAGCAGAGTTCTGGCCCTTCCAAATCAGACCCCCAACCCCTTTCTTAATTCTATAGTTTGTAGGTTTCAAAGGAGAAGTTGTAATAAAGAGTAAATAGACTAACTTCTTTGTTTCTTACAGTTTTTGCTTGATAATATGAGAATAAAAGCAATACCCTTCTTTGACCTATCCTAGGATAAAATGCAGGTGGAGAAAAGGTTTTCCCTATTGTCTTTAGCCTTGACACAACGGGAATAGGAAAAGGAATTTTCCCATATGCAAATAAGTGTTTTAAGGTACATTTGTAGGGCACACTCAGCACTTGGGGACTGAGGTGCCTCAAGAGAAGCTAGAGACCTAATGTAGGATGTACAGGCCAGGCGGACACACTGGAACACAGAAGATGACAGCTTTTGAAAGAGCTCAAGATTCTAATTTCTTGAACCAGAAGACAGATTCTCCTCCATGTCTGTTCACACTTTCAGACTTTACTGTGCATTAGCCTTCTGTTCCCCACACCTGCCTCTGGACCCTTGGATGGTTAGACACTCTGACTTCATCAACCCTTATCCTTATTATAGTGATATGAAATTTAAAACTGGCATCTTCCACAGCCAATTCTTGTCACTATTCTTGTTACTTTTACATATTAACTGATATGTAATAAAGAATATGCCTGACTTTGTCCCTGGTTCCTGGGAAGTAGCATCAAAACCTTTAGAATTTCTTAAGTGGTAGGAGTGTCTTTATTATTCATGGTGAACCCCTGGGATCGAACTTGATAGCCTGTGCTAAAGAGATGACTCAGGACAGGAGCTGGCTGCTCCTGCCAGAAAGACCAACCGTGTGATTAAAGGGTGGAGCCTTTGAGCCGGGTGATACCAGCTCAGTCTCCAGGGAGCCAGGGGAAGCTAGAGATTGAATTCAACTGCAAGGCCAATGATTCCATCAGTCATGATTGTGTAATGATACCTCAATAAAAACTCTGGGCACCAAAGTTCAGTTGAGCTTTACAGGTTGTTAATATTCTGATAATGTCACACATTGATATGCCAGGAAGGTAATGCATCCTTACTCTTTGGGGATAGAACAACAGAAGCTTTGTGTTGAACTCCCCTAGACCTCATTATATGTGTATCTCTTTCCCTTTGGTTGGTTCTGCTGTGTATCCTTTTGCTGTAATAACACAACAACTGTAATTTATAGGACTTTCTTGAGTTCCATGAGTCATTTTAGTGAAATATTAATCCTGACAGGGTTATGTGAACCACCAAATTTGTAGCAAGCTGGTCAGGTGTAAGGGTGACCTGTGAGCCTTTGAACTTGTGTCTGCTGTGTTTAGTTTGTGTAGTCTTGTGGAAAACTGTGTCCCTAACCTGCAAAGTTTGGCTCAACTTGGTAACTGGTGTCAAAAGTCAGTGAAACTAGGCATAATTAGAACTCATGGACATTCACACCCTTTCCACATCAGTCACATGCTTCCAAGGCCTCACTGAGTTCCTTTTACACATCTATCTTTTCTACTTTGGTTCTTATTCCCTATGATGGCAAAAAGAAATACAATTGGATTCTAAGATGATGGTGACTCATGATGCCTGCTCCCTTCATTGCTGCAGATCTTTGGTTCTTATTATCTCCTTTTACACATCTATCTTCTCTACTTATGAATAATATTCTACTCTTTGATCATACAATGGCCTATCCCTGTTATCAAACCATTCCTCTCTTTGCATATATCCTTTAACCACAATGAGACATTTGAACTGTTAACTTTTTCATATATCAGCTTTTGTCTTTCTCATTATCTTTCCTGTTCAAACTGAACTCCATAAGTGATCTCTTAAATTAACCTTTTACAGGTATTCTTGATCTTCTGTCACTCTTGACTTTCTGGACACTTGTCATACAAAACTATAATTCAGAATTAATCCTAACATGTGCCTGAGCCCTTCTCACACCTGAATTGCTGGACATCTGTTTAAAATCATTCAAGTATGCTATATTAATTGATAGTCTTTATTTCAAGTGATAGAAAATCTACCCCATTATCTTAGGCTAAAAACTGTAAAACACTGATGAAAGAAATAAATCTCAAATATTAATGGAGAGATATGCTATGCTCATGGATTTAAAACTCGATGTTGCAAAAGTGGCAATTCTTGTTCAAATGCAGGTATTCAGCCCAATGTCAATCAACAGTCTATATTTCTTTTGTATAACTTGACAAGCTAATTTTGAAATTTGCATGGAAAGGCAAAGCAAAAAATAGCCAAAATAACTTTGAAAATGAAAAACAAAGCCAGAGGACTCATCCTATATGATTTCAAGATTTACTATAAAGTTTTTCTAACCAACACAATGTGATATCAGACAAATGATAGGCACATGATGGACTCTCTGTTCAATGGAACTGAACAGAGAGTCTAGAAATAGTATATAGTCAATTGATTTTCAACAAAGGTGCAAAGACAATTCAATAAAGAAAGAGGTTTTTTCCCCCAGCACATTGTGCTAGAAAAATTGGACACTCATATGCAAAAGATAAACCTTGAACTATACCACACACTATAAAAAAGTATTCAAAATAGATCATAGGCCTAACATAAAGCCTAAAAATTTAATACTGTTAGAAGAAAACAGAAAATCCTTGTGATGTGGTGTTAGGCAAAGATTTCTTAAATACAAACCCAAAAGCATGCTCCATAAAATTAAAAATTTGATAAATTCGGCTTCTTTTAAATTGATAATGTCTGCCCATTGAAAGACATCATTAAGAAAATGAAAAGATAAGGCAGAGTCTGGGAGAAATATCTGTGAAACACATACCTAAGAAAGATCTTGCATCCAGAATACACAGAAAACTCTTAAGACTCAATGATAAGAAAACAATTCATCCAATTAAACATGGGCCAAAACTGTGAATAGTTACTTCACCAAAGAAGGTCTATGAACGGCAAATAAGTACATGAAAAGAAGTTCAATATTATTAGTCACTAAAATCAAACTAAAACAACAACAAGATGACACTGTACATTTATTAAAACAAAGGAAAAAAAACAAATGCTGGAGAAGATGCTGAACCACTGGAACTTTCATACAATACTGGTAGGAATGCAAATAGTACAGCCATGGTAGCATTTGAACAAGACAAAGAGACAGAGATAAAGAAAAATAGAGACAAAATGTGTTGAAAATGGAAAGGAAAGAAAAAAGGCAGAACAGATAGACTATTATTATTCTCCCTTTCTCTACCTTCCTGTCTGCACCAATTCCTAGGTCTCACAGAAAGATGTAACCTGGAGAAAATGAACAGGCATATGATACATCCAGACAACCAGATACAGCACATGTGAACTTCAGAACAACCTTATATAGTTGGGCAGGATAGTTCTTGTCCTATTATAGATATGAAATTCACCGATGTATGCATCATATTTAGTAGATATCTACAGGGTCCCTGTGCCCCATAAATTCTACCTGTTCCTTAATTATTCCCTTGAATGAAAGACTTTCCTTCAAAGACTCACAATTCTGTAGGAGTTCAGGGTCCATCCTGTGTTTCTGGCATAGCCAAAATGTATCCTGGACCACGGAATGGAGGACGTCCACATAGTGTGGGTTGGATGGAGGCTTGAGTGAATTTGCATGACATAGACAAATGTTATTTTCTCTGGACAATTTAAAAACAGTGGTGACCACTTTCTACTTTTGGTTTCCCCATGATGGCAAAAAGAAGTACAACTGGACTCTAAGATGATGGTGACTCACGATGCCTGCTCCCCTCATTGCTGCAGATCTTTGGTTCTTATTCTCTATTATCTACCTTGTCCCTTCCTTCTATAATCTCCCCAGCTCCTGATATCCAAAGGCAGGACATTTCAACTCTTTCTATCTTAAACTTAAACCAGTTACCCATCTTCATGCCATTCAGCTTTTCAATGTAACCATCCAGTACCTGCAGCCTTTCTTTTCTAGTTCTGCATTGGATGATTGATGTTTCATTGACTTTGTGGAGGCAAGAGGATACAGGTAGGCAGTAAAGACTCCAGGATACCAGTGATGACATTATATGATGCTAAAGTGTGTGTGTGTGTGTGTGTGTGTGTGTGTGTGTGACATGCACAGCCCTATTTTACTTTTGAGACTCCGAGACCCAGTGATAAGTGAATTGAGCAAGGTCACACTAGGACAACTGCTGCCATCTTGGACTTGAAGAGATTCATCTTAGAATACTGAAGCGAGAATTTTCCCCTCCACCCTTACAATCCCTGATTGGGAAAGATCTTTCCCTGTGATAATTAACTGGCCCCAGGCCTTGCCCTACTCAGCAGCAATGGATGGGTAGGAGGGAAACCTGGAGATAATAATGGCAGCTTTCAGGGAATCCCATCCTGAAGACATTACCTTCAAGACCAGAAAGAAAGGTTATGCTCTTGTCATTTTCCTGCATGTTGGCCCTACTACTCAGCTCTTTACCCCCATCCCATCCTTCCCAACAATGAGGAGGTGTTGAGTTACCTTGTTAAAGAGATGGAATGATGCTACCACCTTTGTCCTGTAAGGAACTACTTGGTTTGAATTTCTCCAAGTCCATGCCAAACTCCTGAATGAGTTTGGCCCGCCTTTGGTTTATACTTTTTAGCCAGCCCTGCTCTAACTAGACTCCTATCTGCCTGAGAAATATGCTCCTTTCCAGACACCTGTTTGTCCTCTCCATAGCCCTGGCATGACCTGGGCAATGTGACACCCAGAACATGCCTGAATCTGTAACTTATCACTAACCAGATCCACGTAGGAATACTAACTATTTGAATTCCTTAGCTCAGTATCTGAGTCTGAATGGATTAATATTTTCCAAATAATCTGATTCCATTAGCAATAATTTGAGAAATATCTTGGGACAGCTGGAAAGACTTCAGACCTTTTCCTTAGTCAAATTGCAACGCTTTCAAAAGTGTTCTAGCACAGTTTGGCCTGCAAACAAATTTAGTTCATTTCAATAGGAGGTAACAAAGCTTTCTGTACCTGCCTTCTTCTGGTGTAGTTCCTGGTTGTACTTTTTTTCTCTGCAATGTCATGGGGGGAAGCCAAGTAATAAACAGAGATAGATAGTAAACAGATTCCAAAGTATTTAATGGGATTGGACAGATTTAGGGCTCCAGTGTCCTAGCACAAAACTACCCAATTCCTTCAGCTATTTAGTGTGTTTCATGTTATCACACAAATCAAGGGTGATTCTCTTAAAGTTGTGGTGATCATCTGAATACTTATCTTCATTAGATGTCAAAGCAGGAAAAAGACAGCTATTTCGGAAGATTCTCAGACATGAAACACTGGAAGATATCTGTGAATCTACCTCCCACTCTCTATCGCCATACCCAGGAATGTATTTCCTTTGTTATACTGACACTGGCAACTCCCAGATCTGATTGTCCTGATGTAGCCTGGAGCTATGAGAGGTCCTTAGAATCTGTTCTTGCCAGTGGTCCCTTTGCAGAATTAATAAAAAATCTTATGAACAGTAATAGCAAAGCTTTGCTCCCTCTACTTGACTTATGGGAAAGCTTGGCTCATTGGTAAACATGTAATGTTCTTTATATTAAAACAGAGTTCTGATATTCTCAGAGTTGGGGCAAATTGTTAGTCTTTCACCAAAACTTGAAAGGCTTTCTACGTTAAGATCCAAGCTCCTCCCTTATAAATATTCTGAATTACGGACAATTTTGGAATACTCTTGTGGCAGAGAAAGTAACTTGCACCAAATAGTCCAGGCTTGTGTTGAGTTAGAGCCATGCAACTAGTTCTGGCCAATAATATATGTGTGTGAGTGATACATGCCCCTTCTGACAGATGCAGTGAAAAATGTATGAGCAATATTTTAGTTTTCTTTCCTCTACTATGGCAATTTGAGTTGTGTGAACCAGATAATGGAGTTGCAAGATGATGGTTCCTACTCAGCTTGGGTCCCTGAGTGACTGTGTGGAATAAAGCTCTGCCGACACTTGTTAGACATGACCATGAGTAACAAATAAGCCTTTGTTAAGCCACTGACCATTTGGGGTAATCTGTTACAACTACATAACAGAGCATATCCTGATTAACAGAATTCCTACTCCCCAAATTTCTACTTCCTTTCCTGGCTGCATGATTTGTCCAAGCTGTCTGTCGTCTACACACTCCTTTACCTTATTTATGGCTTATACTATTTTACCTGACTTTCATGGTCTATTCTGAATGTCATCTCCTTCCCAAGGATCTCCAGTTTCCAGTTGAATGGGATATCCTCCTCTTCTCTGCTAATAGAAAGAGTAGTATACTTCTCTTAAGGCAATCATCTCATTTGCTTCTCTTCCTCATCCATTTAACTCAGAACTCCTTGAAGGTGAAGACTATGTTTGATTCACCCAAACACCCCAAGACCCCAGCGGAACATTCTGTGGTAGCTACAGGTGGAATTATTTAGTTTGAATTGAGTTTTCTCCTCTCATGAGGTTAGCAATGCATAGGCCAATGTAGACTGCAATGTGAAATGATTTTAAATAAGTTATCTGCCTGATAAATAACAACAGGGAGAGAAGAAAACCACAACAACAAAAACCCTTTACAGGAGTAAGTGTAATTCTCAGAAAATAAGAGAAATAACATATCAGAAAAGACACAGGAAGCAAAAGTGATGCTTTCTGAAAAACATCGGAATGGGAATTAGGAAACAAGCTTCTAGATTTGACTCCTTTCAAAATTCATTCTGTGATCTCTCTGGAACTCAGGTTCTTCATCTTGTACATGGAATCAGAGGCTGGACAGCAAATTAATTAAGGTATTTCACTCTGGAATTTTACTTGCAGAAACCCCAGGTGCTGAGATGTTTTCCAGGATTAGGATGAAGTCTCCATCTTGTGGCTAAATTAAGTTCTGCAGTCACTCAACATTATGAACATCAAGATCCAAGTCATTAGTGGAGCAGCATAGATTAGGTCAATAGCTTCTGTGAGAAATAGAAACACATCTTCTTAATGCAAATGCAGCAGGACAGGTTCATTCACAGCCATTTGGAAAGGAATTTAAACTTGGACAAGGAACTGTGCAAATATATTTATTCATTCTTTTACTAAATTATTCATTCTTTTACTATCTTTTCCAGCCTTGCATTCCTTGGCTTGTGGCCCCTTCCTCCTTCTTCAAAGCCAACAATGTAGCATCCTGTTTCAGCCCTCACATTGCCTCATTCTTATCTGTCAAATATCTCTCTGCCTCACTCTTATAAGGACGCCTAGGTGATCCAGAATAATCTCATCTCAAGAATTTTTAATTTAATCACTTTTACCGTATAACATCCACAGTTTCCAGGGATTAGGATCTGGATATCTTTGGAGACCATTATTAGTCTACCACCGGGAGAAAGTGAAGGGGGCTGGGGAAAGTGTTTCCAGGAACACAGGGGTCTGTCCAGCGCCCCTTCCACCACTGCCATCATTGGTGAGATCGTTGGTAGCAGCTGTGAGGTGTGATGGAGACTGACTTTTCTCCAGTTCCAGGGGCTCCAATTGGTATAAGTTCATGACTGTTATCATCCCCCTGACTTCAGTGATCCGCTCAGCTCAGGAATGGGCACTTGAACAAATTCAGACCAGCTCAGGAGCCTTTACCCTCCACCCCCATAGTTGTGGAAAAATTTTTCATATCAGCTATTCTGGAGGTAGCAAAAAGAAGATCAAAAGATTACAGCCCTTTTTGTTTATTTGCTTGTAAGCCTTGTGGTTCTATTTGACTTTTTAAATTATGTGCATGAATTACTTGGAGATATTTTTTAAATTGAAGTGGAAAAAATAATTTAATTTAAAAGGGAAAACTAACAAAAGTAATATAATTTCAGAGTATTGATTATTGTCTAGAATATGCTTTGTTTTATTATTTTGCTAATAAAATTAAATTCACTGTACATCGTTCCAGAAGTATGTTGACTCTAAGGAAAATGTTTTAAGTGGAATATCCTGAGGATATCATTATGGGGAAGTACTGGATGTCCTTGATCTTTTCTGTTCAGTGTGGATGTTTTCTAGAAGACAGCACATCTTAAAGATATTTCAGGCTTCTTATGAAGGAAACAACAAACCCTTTACAAACTGTATTTTCTAATTTTCTTGTCTTTTCTTGAAGTACCTCTGTACAACTCTTGTTGGAGAGCTACTGTAATTATTTGTGACATCTTTTTCTTTGGCCATTTCTCTATGGCTTCTACTCAGTACAGCCACCTCATAAGAACATGGGATCGCCCTCTCTGCACGTGGCTTTTGAAAGTTGCCATAACTTCATGGGTTCAAAGCCGGGTTCTGTTGGTGTCTGCTTCCATGCAATGGCGGTCAGCTCATCATCTGCTGTGGTTCATTCCCTCAGCTTTGGTCTTGGTCCTGGGTGTGCCTGAAAGAGAACCCTCTTGCTTCATTGCTGTCCTGAAAAACAAATCCCTCTTCTAGTTCTAACTAGAAAAGTGACAGATTGTTTTGGGAAAGTAGTGTCTCCATGTGCCAACTTGTTTCTCTCCAGGCACACTAGTGCTCCAAGGTAAATAATGCTTACAAGCTGTGTGACAATGAATGAACAAATTATTCAAAGTGAAAGGGTTTTAAAGCTCAGTGAGTTCAATATCTCCTCAAATGTGGAAATGCCTATCAGAAACTCCCTGACACACCACCATCTTGCATCAGATACAGTATTTCCAATTATAGGAAATTCATGACTGAAATGCATGGAATCAGATTTTTCAGATTGAGAGGTCTGAGGTAGTATTTCTCAATGTGAGGTCAGTGGAACACTTGCAGCAGGGTCACCTGGAATGTTCATTTAGGATTCAGATCCTTGGGCCCTGCCACCTACTGAACCATACTGTCCAGGGATAAAATCCAAGCATATGCTTAGAAGAAAGAATTATTAACTACACTGAAGATTGAGATTAATTGTACTAAACTAACTCTCCTGTACAATTCTCAAAAAACCTTGACATCTGTTTGTCAAATGTTATGGCTTCTCCCTAGAAAAAGACATATGTGTGCCTAAGTTGCCTGCTCCCCCACCCCCAACATTATCATGTATTTAATTAGAAAAGTCAATGCCATTGACTTTTTAAAGCCAAGGGCCTCCGAGAATCATGTTTTGCAAAATGTGCTATACATGTTGCTTATGGTATACCAAGTAGTCCACGTATGGTTTGGCAGTTTTGGAGACAAAAATGATGAAACAATCCTATTCACATATGTTTTATAAATTTGAAATGTAATATTAAGTATACTTTTTAAATTCCACTGCATTTTCAATGATTATATCATAAAAGTTGTAAATGTGCCCCAAGAACTGCCTTGGTAAATTTGTTTCAGCTGTCATTCAGCTAACAGAGTCTTGTGAAAATTTTCCCATGTTACTCGTATTCTATAAGTTCTGATTCGTGTTCTTAAATTGCTGTGCGGAAACTAATCTATGGTGACAATAATCAGAGCTTGGGAAGGCTTGATTCATGGTTCGACTGATGGGATGAGACCCACCCATATAATGGAGGACAATCTGCTTTACTCAAAGTGCACAGGCTCATGACCCTGGGAACTTTTGGGGATGAAGAAATTATTTTCTTATCTTGATTATGTTGGTAGTTCCACAGGTGTAGCTTGCCAAAATTTCATTAAACAACACACTTCAAATGAATGCATTTTATCTTATGTAAGTGATACCTTGGTAAAGTTGATTTTAAAATGTGAAACGTTGGCCAGGCGCAGTGGCTCATGCCTGTAATCCCAGCACTTTGGGAGGCTGAGGGGAGTGGATCACGAGGTCAAGAGATCGAGACCATTCTGGCCAACATGGTGAAACCCCATCTCTACTAAAAAATATATATATACAAAAATTAGCCAGGCATGGTGGGTGGCGCGTGCCTGTAGTCCCAGTTACTGGGGAGGCTGAGGCAGGAGAATCACTTGAACCAGGGAGGCAGAGGTTGCAGTGAGCCGAGATAGTGCCACTGCACTCTAGCCTGGGCAACAGAGAGAAACTCCATCTCAAAAATAAATAAATAAATAAATAAATAGATAAAATATGAAGTGTTATAATACCAATTTACAACAAAGCATATCAAAAATGACTCATTGAAGCAGGTAGTTAGTGATTACAAATTTAATGAATATACTACAAATCAGAAAAATACACTAGATGTAAATAACAAATAGAGCACCTGTGAAGATAGAGTTTGATCTGTATGTCGAGAGAAATGAAGATACAAGAAAAATGATATCACCAGCCAAAATGCTGTCACATTGTTATCTTTATTCTTTTAAAAGAACTAAAGAAATAAAAGAATGAGCGTCTGAAAATTAGATTTTATTGATAAACATTGATCCATTCACCCACCAGTCCCATTGTGTTCTGTAACAAAGTTTTTCAAAACAGCAATGTGAAATCTTTCAAGGGTTTGTGAAAAATAAAGTATAGTATTTCTTTGGCGAGCCAAATGAGTTTTTCTAGAATAAGCTTGGTATTTTTCACCCTAAAGTTGATATATTTTAGTGTAAAAAATGAAGAGGTAGTGAAGTTTAATAGAGGGTGGTAGCCAGGCTCCTCACTGTTGGAGTGGGAAGTTAGAGACAAGCAAAGGGAGGAGGTTAGAGTAATCCATGAGTGATTGATTGGAGTGGATAAACTCAGAATAAACTCATATTTAGCATAATATATAAATAGTATATGAATATTTATAGATATATGTATACATGGGTTATATAGATGTGTGTATACATATATTTCTCTGTTTTGTCAGCTGAGGGGAACTAGAAGTAATTAATGACACCCAAGTAGTAGCAAGTAAAGTTAGAACTCAGATCCTGGTTTTTAATACCATTCTCTGATAGAAGGAATCAGGGCTCCTTGGAGCAATGGGATGATTCTAAGGATGGAGGAGAAACATCTTGTAGTGCTGGTAATAAGGAAGTGCACAGAAAAACCCACACCGATGGGGCTATGCCAAGGAATACAGGAACTGACAAAAAGCTCCCAATGGCCAAAGGCAGAACAAGCTGTGCAACAAAATAAACAAAGTAGTATTGAATTATAACCCAATATTTAAAATAAATATCCATGAGTCTATGCTGATATAAACAAATGATTGTATAAATAAATAAATGGAGAAGAATAGCCAAATCTCCAGTGCAGAAGAATTTCAAATAATTTATGCAGATACTGTGAGGGTTAATTTTGTGTGCTAACTTGGAGGATGAGATTAGCAATTAAATGGGTGCACTTTGAGTAAAGCAGATTGTCCTTCATTATATGGGTGGGTCTCATCCAAACAGTCGAACCATGAATCAAACCAAAAGACTGGCCTCCCCAAGCAGGAAGGAATTCTTCAGTGGACTGCCTTTGGACTTCATCTATATTCTTGGCTTACCTGAGTCTTGAGCATGTTGACCCATACTGCAGATTTTTGACTTACTGGACTCCAGAATTGCATGAGCCAATTCCTTATAATAAATCCTTCTCTCTACATATACACACAAATACATCCTATTGGTTCCGATTCTCTATAGAACCCTGACTAATACAGATACTTTGCACTCAAGAAAAGTGAGCATGATTCACATTCCTTACACGTGGGCTGCATAGAGTGACTTCCTTCCAAAGAGTACAGTGCGGAAAATGGAGGGAGAAGAGTAATTTTACAGTGGAGAAACTTGGCAAACTACCTCAACCAGGTGACCAGGGTCAACACCAACAATGAACAGTCATGTTGATGGTATGTATCCTTGATATGATGAGAATGGCACTGTACCTCTGATCTTCCTCCCCTACCCCATAATCCCACTCTAATGAGAAAAACATTAGACAAATCCAAATTGGTGAATATTCTACAAAATACCCGACCAACACTCCTCAAAAGTGTCAAGGTCATCAAAACCAAGGAAAATCGTAGACTTTCACAGTCAAGAGGAGTCAAAGGAAACAGGACAACTAAATGTAGTATGGTATCCTGAATAAGATCTTGGGAGAGGAAAGGGACACTAGGTACAAACTAAAGCAATTTAAGTGAAATATGGACTTTGGTTAATGATAATGTATCTATATTGGTTCATTAATTGTGTCAAATGTACCATATTAATATAAGATGTTACTAACAGAGGAAACTGTGTGGGGTATACAGGATCTCTCTGTACCAGATCCTTAATTTTTCTGTAAATCTAAAGCTACTCCAAAATAAAAAGTTTGTTTAAAAAAAAAAAAAAAGAAAGAAAAAGGAGGAGGAGAAGGAGGAGGAGGATGAAAAGATGGAAAAAAACAACTAGGCAGGCACCTTTTAGAGTTACACTTCTCACAGCAAAAAGAACTACAAGTTATTCCACTACCAAGAAGCTTGCAGGGTTAGCCACAAAACCAATGATAAGTATTGTACCTGGGAAAATAATTAATTAATCTTTGCAATTGTAGTCAGATCATACTGTTGGACACCACATCATAGCAATGGCATATGATAGATTACAACAAACGCTACCATTTAAAAATTATCCAAAATGTAGAAATAAAGCATAAGAAGATTGCTTGTGCTTTCAGTATCATATACCAGAGCAGTGTCTATCAGGCCCACCAAGCATTATTTCATTTTTTAAAAGACAGACTCTTGTTTGATTTACTATTATCTATTAATTAAAACCAAGACTCTGAAGTCACATGTTAACTTGTAGATTTTTGTCTAATGGAGTTGCAAAACATTAACGAGTTATATCTCTGACTTAGCAAATTTATTTTGGTATTCCTTTCCTAATAGACTGTGTAATCTTTTTTTTCTCTAATTTTTCTTTCAGTCATTCTGTGCACGTTGCTGGTTTTCTTATCAATAAATCAATGGCTCATTGACACACATTTGCTTTATATTTGTATGAGTGTAATGTTTTTAACTTTTTTTGAAAATTATGCTTTTATCATGCATGTTCAAGGAGCTATTTTGTGTTGCAATTAGATAACATACATCACTGGTATTTGATCATGCATGTTTACAGTACAAAAGCTCTTGGCGGCTTCTTTTTATTAAAGCAGTTCTTTGTAATCAAAGTTTTTAAAACTAAAAACTGAAACTAAGATCTAAAGTTTCTTTAAACTAGAAAACCTAGATATGTCATGAAGATAGCCACTGCTACTCAAATACTACTTGTACTTGAAAGCCAATCTATACATTGCTTTTCTCTTAAAAAGCAGTAATTTACCAAATATAGAGCTCCTGACCTTGATTCAGTGTTCACAAAAATTGTAAAAATTTTAAATATAATCAAATCATGCCTACAGAGAATATGTATTTTTAGCAAATTGCACCAAGAAATTGGCAGCAAGGACAAGATTCTGCTTTTCCCTGTTGAACCACTCTGGCTGCCAAAAGAAAAGGTTTTTGAAACAAAGAAAGAGCTTTAAAAAGTTTTTATGACACCCGTAATACCAGTGTGACAAAATGTGCACAGGACTTTTTCTGTCCTCTGACAATTTTAGAATGATGTCCCTGAGCTGAAAACAGAAAGTGTGAAGTGCTATCAGATTCCAAAAAGAGCTGCCCAGGAGATGCGAAGAGATGGAGGAATTTGCGTGGATCCCATCAACTCACCGCGGCCCTTCCTATATGTAAGAACAGGAACCAGAAAGAGAAGGGACCCTTCAGAGTCAGAGCCCAGGGCTATGGGTTTTTATTCTGCACCGCTGCTCAGGGTAAGAGTTACTTTCAGAGTTGGGCCCTTAGTCATGCCTGAGTAAGGGCGGGTGGTGGGACCTCAATCCCTGGCTAGACAGCTGCGGTAGGCAGCGAACTTGCTTCTGTCTGCCCTGTGTGTCTGTCTGAACAAGAGAAAAGAGAGGAAAGAGACAAGAGGGTAGATGCAGGATAGGCAGGAGCTGTCGGGGAGCCTCCTGCTTTCTGTATCTCACGTGGCAGGGTGAGCAGGCCAAGTAGACACCATGGGAGGGTGCCAGGCTTGGTACCTTACTAAAGAAGGCTGTGGGCTGACTAGGGAATGCAAGAAGGGGGGCATCCTTCTGGAGGCAGGAGCCGGGGAGGGGCTTACCTAGGGGTGAAGCTGGAGTGACTCTGCCAAGTAAAGGTAATGTGCGTGGGGAAGCTGCCTATGGAGTCTCCTAAGGAACATACCCGTGTCTCCAGAATAGCCAGCCTCCTATACAGAGCGCGTCTGCCGAGAGAGAATGACATTACACCAGTTAAACAAAACACCTTTGCCCCTCTTCTGTAATTCCTTCTCTGCTGTCCAAAGGTGGAAGCAAAAAGGAGGAGGGAAGGCGGGCATGAGAGAGCACAGATTATACTCAAGTCTCGCCTCCTGCCTGGCTGATTCTGGGGAGCAGGAGAGAGGGGATATGAGACTGGGTGAGTGAGTGAAGTTTAAAATGAACCGGGCCAGAGTGTGCTTTTATATATCACTTGAGTAACTGAAAGTAACCAAAAAGCTATGGGATTCGCCTAAAGCATCTTTAAGTGATGGAAAAGAGAGATGCAGCTAATCAAGTTTGAAAGCAAAGATGAAAGAAAAACACCATTTTGTGTTGTGGCTTATTTAGTTTATATGGTTCAATAAATTCAGTTACACCCATTTTGGAGTATATTTCAGAAAATAGTCTGTATCTTAAGTAGCTTGAATTTATCACTTAAGGATCATAATTTTTAATGTTGAGAATGTGATATTAGGATTTATTAAGATTCAGTTATGGGACAAACAGCTCGATTTTCAAGAGCTTCACTTTCTCCAGGTAATGATTTACTTTTCTCATTGAAGAGAGAATCTTACATTGGCTATGTTTTAAAGTCACATCAATAGGCTGTAACAGACTATGAAGAAATTCTTTTTAGATTCAAGGTAACTAGAGACTATTTACCGCTCATCATAATGCTATACTAAACATTTACATAGCACTGACTATGTGCCAAGTACTGTCCAAGGTGCTTTGCTTATATTAACACAATATGTATAAAAAATAAAATTACCTGATGTTGCTATATGTGAAAGTTCTTTACAAGCTATAAAATGCAGCATAATTATCAGAGGATATTACTGATATTATAACAACAATTACTATGATAACAAGAATGTTTCCTTGTTTCAGAAATCAATTTGTATTGATGGGAATTTAAGAAAAAAATGTCCAGTGCTGCATATTATTTCATCACAACATACCCCAGTCCTTCTCCAACAGGCCGCATCATGGAGACCATGGACCCCTCTGCCGTCCCACCCATCTTTGAACCAATGCAAACTGTCTTCAGAACTCACGCCCTTACATAAAAAGGCTCTACAGGCAGATCACCTGAGGTTGAAAGGTGTAGCCAGCTGGACTTCCTGGTTCAAGTGGAGACTTGGAGAACTTACCTGTCTTACAAGAGGGCTGTAAAATGCATCAATCAACACTCTGTAGCTAGGATTGTAAAGCGCACCAATCAGTGCTCTGTAGCTAGCTAGAGGTTTGTAAAATGCACCAATCAGTGCTCTGTAGCTAGCTAGAGGTTTGTAAAATGCACCAATAAGTGCTCTGTAAAAACGCACCAATCAGTGCTCTGTAGCTAGCTAGAGATTTGTAAAATGAACCAATCAGCACTCTATAAAATGGACCAATCAGTGCTCTGTAAAACGGACCAATCAGCAGGACATGGATGGGGACAAATAAGGGCATAAAAGCTGGCTACCCCAGCCCACAGCTGCAACCCGCTCAGGTCCCCTTCCAGGCTGTGGGAAGTTTGTTCTTTCGATCTCCACAATAAATCTTGCCACTGCTCACTCTTTGGGTCCACATCACCTGTAAGAGTTGTAACACTCACTGCAAAGGTCGCACTTCATTCCTGAAGTCAGCAAGACCACGAACCCACCAGAAGGAACAAACTCCGGACACAAGGTCAGGAGTTTGAGACCAGCCTGACCAATAGGGTGAAACCCTGTCTCTACTAAAATTACAAAAATTAGCTGGGCGTGGTGGTGGGCGCCTGTAGTCCCAGCTACTTGGGAGGCTGAGACAGGAGAATTGCTTGAACCCTGGAGGCGAAGTTTGCAGTGAGCCAAGATCATGCCACTGCACTACAACCTGGGCGACAGAGACTGTCTCAAAAAGTAAATAAATAAATACAATATTTTCCTGCTATCCTCCTAACACTTGAACTTGAGCTAACGCAATTTAAGCTTCAAGTCTACCCAATGTAAGTGAAGTGAAGCAATGAACAGTGCCTAATGGCCCCTTAAAATGTAGAACACCTATCTACATAGCTCCTTCTTTTCCACCCATTTAAACAAATGATAGCTACTGATGTTTGATTTTACATTAAGAAGAACATGTTGTCAAAAGTACCTAAATCATTTTCTCACGTCGCTGCTTCACTTTCCCTTTATGGATGCAGACTAAGGATCTTAATTTATGAGTTACCCACTTGAGCCTCTTTGCCAGACACCTGGACCTGTTTGCAGAATTAAATTATTGGCTGTGAATCTAACATCAAACCTCCAGATGGCACCAGAGAACTGAGAAAAACAATTCCATTTCCAAGGAGACTTTGTGTTGCTAACAAGAGACAAGCAGGCTGAGAGAAAACGCCCTGTTTGTCACAAAGTTACATCTGCGAGCTCCTTCAAGGAAGGGAGGTGCCTGACGCTCCTTGTTAATGCCCGTTGCTGTTATGCTGTTACAGACTTGCAATTGTGCAACTCTGTGATGTAAACAGGCAGGCTTTGTATTTTTGCTGTGCCCCTGGAGAGTGGAGAGGGTGGTTCTCTTGGCTGTCTCTGGAACAAATTTGGGTAAGTGCTCAGAGATGTGTTACTACAGAATGTACTTGTGAAGCTCTTATTGCAATGCAGTCAGATAAGCAAAGATATCTGCTAGAAAATAAGAAAAAGTTACACAATTTTAGACTTTGTGGTTCATTGTCTTTTAAGACAGCAAGTCCTGGTATTGTCTCTCATAAAGCTACAGAAAGAGACCATGTTGAAAACTGACGATAGCAGTCGATCATTTGCGAAAAGCCTGAGAGATGATTCAGTAAATACAAGGTGAATTTCATTGCATCCATGCAATCAGAGACTTGCATACACTTTTTATCCCCTAAACAGATGAACGAATGGCATGGCCCAGCTAGCAGGCAGTTGGCAGGATAAAGTTCTAACCAACAATTGCCTCTTGCCTTCCTTTCTTCCATCAGCTTCTAGCTTACCTTTCAGACACAGGTTCCATCAAAGGAAACCTAAAGGGAACCTTCCTCCTTGGCCTTGCCCCATCTAGCATCCACAAGGATATTACACTCCAGTGAAGCCCAGGGTGTATCCCAATACCCCAAGAGCAGCATCAACAGCTTTAATCCTACAACTCATGGTTTACTTCTGCAACATTGAGACACTCGCTGGGGCCAGAGGACAGGGTGCAAGTGGGAACCTGAAGTGCTCTTTTCCAGGCTTACTGCGGGACTCTTTGTCTCATCTCTCAGCCATATGTCACCTCATGGGATAGATCTCTCCTGACCATCCTATCTAAAATTATTTCCAGTCACTCACTCTTTCATCCCTCTGCACTTATCAGAGTAAAATAGTCTCATTTTATACTTGATTGTCTGCCTTCCCTCGCTACAGTTATTGTTGAAGCGGGCAGTAACTCCCTCTGTCTGGCTCCCACGGTATCCCCACCTTTTACAAGAGTGTGTGGCATGTTGTAGAAGGTTTGGTATAGACTGAATAAATGAATGAGTGATGACAATAGGCTGATTCATTTCTCTATTTTCTTCTGGTTATGAAATTTGATTAAAAAATGAGACTTGGGATCAAAGCCATTACCAGATAACATTATATTAACACAAATAACTGAATTATGCCTTAGGAAAAGACAGTGTATAACAGGGGATTATAGATAACTTAAAAGAATATCTTTTCTGCAGTAATAAAAGAGAGGAACATTTTAAAATAAATGATGAAAAAGAGAACCCAAAGGCACAGGATCCTGCTGATAAACAATTGCACATAAGGATGTACTATTTCCATGAGAATAAGTATATCCTGGCTCAAAAAGAGCAGAATAAAATTGGTACAGTCTCAGGTTTATTCTGCTATTTAATCTACAATTGCACAACCACATGGGACATCCACCAACTCACCAGTCCAGGAGGGAGAAAAACGCCTTGGATTCTTTCTATATTTATAGGCATGTATACTGCAAATTGCATTATCTCTAACAGACTGCCAGATGAGCTGGAAAAGATCATCTGTCAGCATATCCAGAAAGCTTTGTCAGACTTTCAGATTAGCTCAGGTTCCACTGTAATCTCACTATATACTTCTTCATCAAATCGATTACCATTGTAATTAAGTGATAAATTGGGTGATTTGTTACCTAGCCTCTTTCACCTCCATTGCGATGTACCCTTCAAGACAGAGTGTTCCTGTTCCTGTCCAGTGCTACATTCCTAGCCTTTGGAGGAATGCCTGCTAAACCAAAACAATTAATTAAATATTTGTTGAATAAATAAATGGATAAATTGAGCATTTATTATGCTGCAAGCACAGTACTGCATACATCCTTATGTACAATTGCTTTTTAAATTTCATCTCACAAAAGCTATCTGGTAGATACTAGTTTTATCCGCATTTTACAGATGAAAAAACTGAGGTCTTTAGAAAGATTAAGCAATATCACTGAACAAGAATTGAACAATAACATCTATAGCAAGTTGCCCATTTTAAATGATATTTTACTGGGGAGTGTGAATTATTGTGGATAAAGGAAGTCTTTGGCAAAGAAACACGTAGAAGCAAATTTCATCACTAGAGAGCATCGCTATCTACTGAAGTTCGAAACTACATAGTTAGGCCGGGTATCCCCTTTTTGGTTTGTGCCTGACCAATTATGAACAATGCAGAGTTTACATTTTTCTCAAACATGAATGACTGGTTTGTTGGGTATGTTGAACTTGCCACTATCTAGAAACAATTTTATTTTTTCCCCTGCCACTATCTTCACACCGTGTAATCGTGTTGTCTTTTTCCATCATTGGATGAAATCTTGGGCAGATTCCCCCAGCTTCTCATTGAGTTTCAACCATAAGAGCAGCCTCATTTTATTTAGGGTATCAAAAAGTCTATTATAATTACTTTGTATTTTGTGAAATATAACAGTAGCACTGTGAGTATATCAAAAAGATATCTCCGTAGCTGTTAGAGATGCACATGAAGTGTATTTTAGTGAAATGATAAAGTATTTAAAGTTTGATTTTGAAATAGTCCAGAAAAAAAAAAGAAGGGGGGAGAAACCACAACCAGTAAAAGATTGATAATAGTTGAAGTTGGGTGATTGGCACTCGGGGAGTAATTGTATTCTTCTTGCTGCTTTTGTATATATTTGAAAATGTCCACACTAAAATGTTTTGTAAAAATCCAGTCTGGTTTAAATAGAAACTAGATGACATTCTCCAGTGCGAAACATGTGTCTCCTCGTCTTCCATCCCTCCATCTCCCTTCAGCTTATGCTGACCCCTGGCCCGGTAAGAAAAGCCACAGTGCGGAAAGCAGGCATGGTCAGTCTTTCCCCTTTCCTGTGCTTGGCTCTTCTCTTCCTCCTCTTCTTTTTATTTTCCTTTCTTCTTTCTTCTACTGGCTCTGCTATTTGTTGCTCTTCCAGGGCTGGGGAATTGGGAGGGGAGGGAGGCAAAGGGGAAAGTACCTTTTTAATTAGCTGGTGCTATCTGTCATTCTCTCTGGATGGTCATGCCCTCTGGCATGACAGGGGCCACATCCTGGTCCTTTGATGAGGCTCCTCAGAGGACTCTTCATTGGCGTCTTATCACCACCACCATGTTCCATTGTGCCCTGACTGATGAGAGATACGACCTTCCTGGCTAATATGGTCTGAATGTTTGTGTCTCCCCAAATTTATATGTTGAAATTCTAAAATGATGGTGGTATGAAATGGGGCCTTTGGGAGGTGAGTGGGTCATGAGGCACGAGCCCTCATGAATGGGATTAGTTCCCTTATAAAAGAGGCCCCAGAGAGCGGCCTTGCCCCTTCCACTTGTGAGGACACACACAGCAAGAAGGCACCATCTAGGAGGAAGTGGACTCTTTGCAGACACCAAATATGATAGGGCCTTGATCGTGGACTTCCCAGCCTCCAGAACTGAGAAATAAATGTTTGTTGTTTATAAGTCACCTGGTTATTGTTATTTTTTGTTATCGTAACTCAGACAGACTAAATCACTGGCTGCCTTCTCATGACCTCTCTCCCTGCTCCTGCCCTAGGCATAGCCACCGTCTTCATCCTGTCGAGTGAGGTTCCCTTGCTATAGGCAAGCCCCCAGCCAGGGCCTTTGAGGAGTGCCATAGTTTTGATGCTTTCTCTCTTTTCCATCTGGTCCATGGGCTCTCAAGAAGCACACTTGCCTTATGAAATGGTGGGAGTTCAGCTTGTCCATCTAGTGCCTCTCTCCCTGTCCTGCCATCTTGGGCCTTCCAGCTAATCTCAGGAGAGAGAGATGCTTCTTCCCCCATTTTGCACCTGTTGCTCTTGGCTTTAGCTGTTACCAAAATTATGAGGCAATGAAAAGTCCTACGCAACATCCTTTTGTACCCTCCCAGCATGATTTTGAAGATTAAATAGGATAAAACCTATGAACCACTTAGCATAGTGCCTTGCATGTTATAATTTCTCTATAAATGTTATTATATTTAATAAGTGAAAGGGGAGAAAATATATTTCACTAGATAATTAAAGTATATTTGATGAAATTTAATACTCAATTTGATTAAAAACACTTTTTACACTTCTCAGTATGGTGATCTAGGTATTCTGAAGACTCTTGTCACTGCAAGCTGTACACCAGATATGAAGACATTGCACAGAGACAACACTGTAGGGCAAGGAATTAGAGACAATTAAAGAGATGATACACAAAGACATGCAGGATAGAATGAGAGGGTTTAACATCCAATTGGAATTTCATTGAACAGATCAAAGAGACCAATAGATCCTGACCTGGTCACTTGGCTTACCTACCAGGTGCTCCCCCGACAGGCCAACATATCCTGTCTATGGCCTGTAAAGTACAAGGGAGAGGCATCTTGACTCTATAATCCTCAGACTGACACCACATGCACACAACAGACCACCTTCAACCAGGCCAGAACTCACCCAGTGACAAACTCAGACATTGTCAGTCAACCAGCAACATTCTGCAGCTTTGTTTTCCTGATTGATATGAAACAGAGACAGGCCACAGTCTTTCAGTTTTAGAAGACCTACCACATTTCTCCTCTCCCTACCTCATTCCTGAAAGTCTACTTTGACTTTGTTGGACCTAGTCCTTGGCTTGACAGTACAGCATTTTTTTTTCCTACTCAGTGCTCAATTTTTGTTTTCAATCATCTTTAGTTTTCCTTTAGCAAAATAACTTGAGATTTCTACAATGAAGAATGACATGAACTCCTAAAAGAATAAAAAGAGTGCTCATATCTTTCATAGTCGGCAAGAGATAATAGAGTAAGAATATATGTGTGCGACTAATCTAAAAGAAAGTAGAAAAAAGACAGATAGAAAAAATATTAAAATAGCACAAAATCATTTAAGATAAGTAAAGCCAAATAATTGATATTTATCAATTTATCACCTTTCTGTGATAACACAAAAAGGTGGAGGGTCTAAACACATCTGTTAAAAGGCAGAAAGTGTGCTAGAAGATGAAAAGGAAACCAACTTTACCTACATGCTGACTATGAGAAACTAAAAACACAAGAACATGACAATGACAGCAATGTCAAAAGTAAAAGATGAAAAAAAGTACAGCAGGCAAATACTAATCAAAAAGCTGATATCTCTATATTAGTGTCAAACAAAGTGGTTTTTGAGACAAAACACCAAGTGTATGAAATTACTCAATAATGATAACAGTTTCACTTCATCAGAGAAAGATAATACTAAACACGACCACCTAAATTTGCATCAAAATATATAAAACACAGCCGGGTGTGGTGGTACACACCTGTGGCCCCAGCTACTTGGGAGGCTGAGGTAGGAGGATCACTTGAGCCTTGGAGGCAACGGCTGCAGTGAGTTGAGATCAAGCCACTGCACTCCAGTCTAGATGACAGAGCAAGATCCTGTCTAAAATACACACACACACACACACACACACATATATGTATATATTACAAATCTTAAACTAATTACAAGGAAAATGTGACAAATTCACCATTATATTAGGAAATTTCACTACCCATCTCAGTAATTTTAGGCTGAGCAGACATACAGCCCCCCACTTACACATACATACACACCTATTACACAGATTGGAAAATTTGAAAACACAATTAATAACCTAGATTTAATAGCTACATATGGGACCAGCACCTAATGATCAAAACATACATTCTTTCTCAAATACACATGGAACAGTTATAAAATTTGGGTAAATCTAAGACATAAAGCAATCTTCAACACATTTAAAATAATTAAAAATAATTATTTTCATACAGGACACATTATCTTTCCACAGTGCATTTAATCTTGGAAGCAACAACATAATGTCAATGAAAAATGTACCATGTGCTTAGGCATTTAAAAACTCATGAATCATGGCCAGACACAGTGGCTCACCCCTATAATCCCAGCACTTTGAGAGGCCAAGTTGGGTGGATCACTTTAGGCCAGGAGTTCAAGACCAGCCTGGCCAACATGGTGAATCCCCATCTCTACTAAAAAAAAATGCAAAAATTAGCCAGGCTTGGTGGCACGTGCTCCATCTCAGCTACTGGGGAGGCTGAGGTGGAAGATGGCTTGAAGCTAGGAGGTGGAGACTGCAGTGAGCTGAGATTGCACCACTGCACTCCAGCCTGGGCGACAGAGGGACTCAAACTCAAAAAAAAAAAAAAAAAAGTCATGAATCAAATATCAAAAAAATGGAAATTTATAAGCATGTTAGCATTGAATGCTAATAGAACCACTATGCAATACAATATGATTTTGTGATTATTTAGCCCATAAGATAATGAAGGAAGGAAAACAACAGATTTGGTAAAATTTGGACAACTCTTATGGATATGTCCTTAAAGTCTTGAATACGGCTGGCTGAGTAGATTTTATCATGAATTGATACCACCAAGGCATAGTTTTTACTTCAATACAGCACCTATAATTTCAGTATCTCTAACTTCATGCTATGGGCTGAATTATGTCCCCCTAAAATTCATATGTGGAAGTCCTAAGCCCCAATATCTCAGAATGTAACTGTACTTAAAGACAGGCCATTAAAAAGGGAATGAAGGTAAATTGAGGCTGCTACTGTGGACCTTGCTCCGGTCTGCCTGGTGTCCTTGTAAGAAGAAGAGATTAGAACATATATGACCCAGAGACCTAGAAGTGACTGTGTGAGGACACAGTGAGAGGGAAACCGTCTGCAAGCCACAAAGAGGGGCCTTCGAAGAAGCCAACCCTGTCAGCACCTCAAGCCTGGACTTCCAGTCTCCAGAAGTGTGAGAAAATAAATCTGTTATTTAAGCGGCCGGTCTGGGATTTTGTTATGGCAGCCCTAACAAACGACCACACTTCACATTCAAGAAAATTCATGTTTACTTACTGATATGGACTAAATTTTGTCCCCTGCCCCCGTGCTCAAACATTCATATTTTGGAGTCCTAACCCACAATATGACTGTATCTGGAGTCAGGATGTTTTGAGGAGGTGATTAAAATTAAATAGGTCATGAGTGGGGCACCAATCCGATAAGACTGGTGTCCTTATAAGAAGAGGATGAGAAACCAAATCAATCTTTCTCTCTCTCTCTCTTTCTCTCTCTCTCTCTCCCTGTGCATACAAAGAAGAAAAGTCCTGTGAGGGTACAGTGACAAGGTGACCATCTACAAGCCAGGAAGAAAGGCCTAACAAGAAACCAACTCTGCTAGCGCCTTGATCATGAACTCCCAGCCTCTAGAACTGTGAGAAAATAAACATCTGTTGTTTAAGCCACTTGGTCTGTGATATTTTGTTATGGAAGCCCGAGCAGACCAATATGCCTACTAAGTAAGTACAAATTCTAGACATCAAAATGTTTTCTTTATGTCATCTCCTTGACAAATTAAATATTTCAATGTCCACATTCTCTGAAAGAAAAGGAGTCAGTGTTTTAATGGATCCTGTTTAATCTCTACTTCCCTATATCTTTATTTCTGTGAATGTGACTTCAAAAATGGAGTCATTCTATATCCTACTGCCAAGGCACAATCTGGTAAAAGCAAGAGAAAGGCTTTGCTCTGCTAGTTCACCCTTTTCTGCTCAGCATTTGGCTCTAAACTGTAACCCGAGACCCTGAAATTGCTGAGGCCCTTAACTTCTTACTCCTTTGTCTCAGAATGATCTCAGCGGGACAGTTCCTGGAGTTTCCTTTCATGTTTCAAAATATGACCAAGACCAAGAAAATAAAATGTTGATTCCTGATGCCATGTGGCTCAGGGTTTAGACAATGCACTTGGGTCACAGAAAATTGAGACCAAATCTGTTTTCTTGCATCTGCTCCATTGCCCTCTGTGACATTAATTCTCGACAGCAGATTCAACGTGCTAGAACCAACCAATATTAGAGTGCTTAAGAAGTTAGGTTAAACTGAGCTCGGGTCACTGTGCTAGAACTATGGTTACCAAAACTGAAGTACATATTTACTCTTCAGTTCCTATCTCACCTGTGAAACTGTGAGTTTTAATTAGGGAGTAAAGGATTTGTCTCCTTAGCTTCATGTTAGAAAGCAAATGAAAAAACTTGTCTAAAACCCTTAAAAAATAGTCCCAACCTGGGATAATTCTTCTCAGCTATTCATGGAAATATATGACCTATTTTAGGCAGGTAAAACAGAGGCAAAATTAAATTGATACATTTGAAACCATGGAATAATCTAACAACATGCTTTTTTAAAATTCATTCCCAAATAACACATCAAGTTCCTAGTTTTTATAATGAACTGCTTTAGGCGTGAGACAATGAAGTAGTGTATAAAGTATTACAAATAAACTCATATATGTAAAACTGTTTTAAAAATTTTAGTGGTATGGAAATATAGCACTGTTGTATTAAATAATAACCTATTCTATAATCTATATTTTAAATTTCTTATTTTAGAAACAGCTCTTATATGTTGAAGTTTGCTAGTAACTAATATTCGTAACTATAGTCTAAAACCATATTGTCACAATAATATGTAAAATCATAATGTCATATTATATCTTTACACAGAACTTTTACTGTAGTATTATTTTCTTATTAAAAATTTAAAAACAGATACCAGTTTCCATGATAGCTAATCAAATACACTGTTTTGTGATAATTTCTCTTATTTTATGATAGAGCGATCTTAACTATTATAAAAGCAAATAATATATTGAACTACTGATCCAATTGATCAATTAATGGTAATACAGTACCTACTATGTGTCAAGAGTTATGCTAGGCCATCAGTTAGGACAACTATGGCTGCAAAGGATCACCCAGGATCAAATTGTCCTAAGGAAGTTTACTATTTCATACTGGAAGTCCAGAGGAGAAAGGAAGAGGGCACAGCACTTTTGGTGGCTGAAAGACACCTTTGTGTCTGCACAGACCCAGAATTCTTCATCTCTCTGCCATCTTTAGCATCAGCTTCATCATAAGGCTGCTTTCACTCATGGTTTCAAAGGGTGTCAGTAGCTCCAGGAATGTCATTTAGTTTAGACAGTGTCCCGAAGGAGAAAAAAGACTTCTTTTTCTCATATGTCCTTCTTAAGAATGTGGAAAATTTTACCAGGATCTCCTGAGAGATTCTTGTCCACCCCTCATCAGTCAGCACTTTGTCTCATGCCCGCTCCTGAGCCAATGCAGGATGCCTTTTCCCCTCTTCTCCATGCGTCTCCCTGTGATTGGTTTGGACCCATCAGGACTCTCCCCTGGGGATGCAGGTTGAGGCTCTATGTTTCTGTCTCATGGAGGAAGAGTGGAAACCAGAATAAAACCAGAGCTCAGAGAGCAAGGACAAAAGTAGCCTCTTACTAGGTCTGCTACAGCTATGCTGAGTTTGGAAAGCACAGTCAATCTGATGGAGGAATAACCAATAGGGAATTGTACACAAAGAGAAGACATGAAAAGCTAAATGATAATACCCAGTAAGTACCTGTAAATCCTCCTTAGAACCAGGAGGGACATATATAACTACCTAAATACAACATCAAATAATAAATCATAATATAGCTTGTCATTTGTAGACAATGCATGTTGTATGGGATCAGAAGAGTAATAGCATGTAGGTAAACTGTCCAGAGAAAATTTTATGGAGGAAGTGAAACTTAAAAAAGAGTTGCATTTAGATAATTCTGGAATAAATAGAACCATTGCTTTTCTGCCTTTTCTTGAAGCTTTGAGTCTTCTGACTTGTCTCAGTACCATGCAATAAGAGCAGATACTGACCCTCTCCTTTTGTTCTTACAATAAATCAGATCTGCTTTTACTTTGACCTGTTCCTGGTATCTTCAGCTCCAGGCTCTTTGGCTCATAAATCCCTGTGTTCATTGTTTATAATAAAGACTCCCCATGACTTCTCTACTGCTATTAGCTTCCCTTTCAACAACTATTCAAACGATCTACTTGGATAGCATTGTTCTAACTACCCTGGTTCATTTTTTCTTTTTCATTTTCCAGCTTTAGCCCAGGCCTGAGGGATTTCCCCTACCCAAGTGGTCATGGCTGAAATTCCCACCATACTGGTCCCTGGTAGTAGAGTCAACTCTACCTTTCTGTCCTCCACCTCCACATCTGACAAACAGGTGCATTATTTTACTTCCCTCACGGAGTTTTTGTGAGAACTAATGAGTGAAGTCCTTATAAAATATTTAGAAAAGTATCTGAAAAATAAATATTTTATAAGTAAAAGTTAGCCACTATTAATATTATCGCTGTTATTTTTGTTTTCCTACCAATCTGAAAAGCTTGGGTTTGATTGCAGAGATAATTATAAGTATTTTCATTAGGTAATTTATATAATAAAAGCAACAGTTTACGTGTTGAATAGGTTAGCAGGTGAGAGAATAGAGAGAGGAAATACAAGATACTGTAATATCTCAGGTTTGTCCATAAAATAAATTAAGATTTGGTCTAGAATTTGGCAGTGAAAAGCACTGGACAAATGTGCAAAGCATTTCAATGAAAAAATTAACAGGATTTTAAAGGCTTTTTTCATATAACTGGTGGTTTGAGGGAGAAGGTGTGAGCTTGCATACCTGGAAAAATTGATAGAAACTGGCTTTTAAAAATTCTATTGCTCATACTTGGTAATTTTTCTGGCTACACTTTTTTTTTTTTTCCCGAAGAGACTAGTAAATTTATCAGCTTTACATTGTCTTTGATTTAACATAGAAATAAAATAAGTTCCCTTTGTGGACTATATCCTTGGATTATAGTGAGAGTTCAATTTCCAACAAAGAAAAGTAAGTGTAGAAGTTTTACAAAGCTTTATTTCATCCCACAACATTGTCGTCCTTGTAAAATCACGAGTGTGTTGAGTTTAAGCAAAAAATAATTAGGCGTGGAAATCAAATTAAAATATGGAAGACACTCTTTCTGCCCTAAGACTTTTCCCTCTACGCAAAGCAGACAGAAAAGTTGTATAATTTATGAGAATGCTGATTAAATCACCCTTCAGCAACCACCTTTTCATAGTATTATTTTTCCTCCAAAGCCACATAAGAGCCACAAGAGATTTAATGATTGTGCAAGAAAAGTTTTTCATTAAGGACTTTAATAAAATCAAATTAAATAAAAATTGAGAATCAATACAATGATGATAGGAATCTGTGGACATGATTATTTTTGGAAAAAACTTGCTGATCTCATATGCACGAATCTTTAAGTCAGATGGTTTGAAAATTTGGTCTCCATTTTGAGTTTGGGCACCTATTAATCATCTGTACATGTGCTTTTGTACTTGGCTAAATATGACCAGCTCACAGAAGTTTGTTAGTGCATATTTGGATTCATTCATTTCCCACATTTTGAGAAAAGGGTGCCTTGGTTTGGTTAGATAACAGAAGAGAAAATGGCAAAAACAAGTGTGTTCGATCTCCCTGAAATGATGCTCCACTGTTCTTGAGTCTCTGTGACCCAGAAGGCTCCTCTTGTATCTTTTTCCTGCTGGTATGTGAGAAAATCTGGCAAATGTGGGAGCCAGAGAGGCTAGGCCACTAAAAGCCTGTGTGCGAAATGATCTGTACACAGCGAATTGACTCCACCTTTCACACATTACCACTTAAAGCATGAAACGAGTATGGCAAGGAGGAAGCATTTTACCAGCAGAAGAAAACATGCCTCCAACATCAAGAAGTTCCAGCACAATTTCGTGCAGCCAGGACCAGATGAAGGTAAAGGTCAAGCAATATGTTTTAAGGACTGAATATCTATGTTTCCCCAAATTCATATGTTGAAATCTAACTTCCAATGTGAAGGTATTTTTAAGTGGGGCTTTAGGAGATAATTAGGTCATGAGGGCAGAGCCCCTATGAGTGGAATTAGTGCTCTTATAAAAGAGATCCAAGAGGGCTCTCTCTCTTGCCCTGTTTTCGCCATATGAGAATCCAGTGAGATGGTATCATCTGCAAATCAGGAAGAGGATGCTCACCAGACACCAGATCTACCAGCACCTTGATCTTGGACTTCTCAGCCTCTATAACTGTAAGAAATAATGTTTGTTGTTTAAGCAACCCAGTCTATGGCAATCTGTTATAGCAGCCTGAACTAAGATAATCTATAAGGTAAGCCAAATAAGAAAAATATCCAAACCCAAAATGACTTTAAGTGACTCCCAGAGGAACCCTGCGGACATCACTAAGTTCAAAGAGGTAAAATCAGGCAAAAAGCAGAATTATCCTCGGGGGTCCATAAAAATTTCCAGGCCTGGTTTGAAAGCAACTGTCATATCTTGACACAAAGGGGCATATATTGGATCCCAGAATGTTCTACGGACTTCTTAGGGCTTGCAAAAGTTGTATAATTGTATTAATTATATAAGTAATACATGTTCATTGTTGAGATTTTAGAAATAATAATCTATCATCTGACCTCTTTGAGAAAACCATTATTAACCTTTTAGCTTTCTACTTTCTGTTATTTGCATACATACATGTTTATCCATGTAGCATTTTTTATCGTGCTTTTGAACTCCATTTTATTTACATCGTGATGACTTTATAGTGACAAAAAGATTCCAAAATATGATTTTAATAACAGCATAAATGGCTGTACCACAATATATTTAGTCATTTTCTATCATTGGATATTTCTATTATTTCTAATTTCCCTTCATTATTATTATAGTTAATGTTTTTGAACATAAGTCTAATTCCATATTTGGTTATTTCCTTACAATATTTTCCAAGACACAGAACTGGTGAAGAAAATGTATATTATGAAAGCTATCAAAAATAAAAATTCAAATTTCCTTTTGATTATATGGATTCATTTACATTTCACTGTTGGGATCTGAGGGTAATCCTTTAACTATCCTTAAAATCTTTATATATATATATGTATGTGTGTGTGTATATATATATATTCAAAAATACTTGTCAATTGGCTAGATGGTTTCCTTATAGAAAAGTTCATTATTGATTTTCATTAAATTGGACATGTTTTGCATTGCACTGGAGTGGGACATTTGTTTGGCTGCTATGGTGAATTTCTGATGCCTATTTTTTTTTTCTTTTTAGTGATAAGGTCTTGCTATATTGCTCAGGCTGATCTCAAACTCATGGCCTCAATTGATCCTCCCACCTCAGCCTCCCAAGTAGCTGAGATTACAGTCATGAGTCACCACACTCAGTGAATTTCCAATATCTTCTGTCAATTTTTCCATTATGAGAAGAGGAGTAGGGTGGGCAGGGGTTCTTCTATTTTGCCATAGTATTTATCTCTGGTTCCTCCCTTGACCCTAGACCTGATATTTAATTCATCATCAAATCCTAATGGTTCCACCTCAAAAATAAAAGATATAACCAGAATTCTGCCAATCCTCATCATGCTCGCTGATAAGCCTGGTCACAACTGCCATCATCTTCCATCCACATCAACCCAACAGCCTCCTAACCAGCCTCTTTGCTTCCACTCCATCCCTTCACCATGTAGTCTTCACAGAGCAACCAGAGTGAGCTTTGAAAAATGAACATTATTCTTTTACTTAAACTTTCAAATGGTCTTTTAATCTCTTCTCATTTTTCTCCTTATCCCCATTACCACTGGTCTTCTTTCTGGATTTTTCAAACGTGCCAAACACTATTCACTCTCAATACTTTGGCATTTGCTGTTTTCTCTATGCAGAAAGCTTTTCCAGATATTCTCCTGAGACCTCCAAGAGAGGCTTTGACCATCTGGTCAAATCAGCCCTTGTCCAGCACAATTCAACCACCTCTGTGAAGCATGTTGCAAGTTAAAAATTATATACATATGTGTGTGTGTATGTGTGTGCAGTAGTTATATTTATTTCTGTGTTTATGGGCTCTCTTCTCTTTAGCATATAAACACTATGAGGATATAAACTGTATATTTTATGTTCTAGGACACATAAGGCAGTTCTTGACACATAGTAGGCACTCAACAGCTATTAAATAAATGAATGAACAAATATCTCTCAAGGTTATAGTATAACATTTGCCACACACTAAGTGTTCAGCAAATGGCACCTATTACTACATTGCCATTCTCTAAGATGTTATTTATCCATTATTGGAAAGAGATTAGAATCTTCCATTATGTCCCCTTTATCTTTCCCATCCCCTATCTTTCTGCCCCATCAGGCCTCTTATGCAAATAAGAAAAAAAATCCTAGCAAAAATAGTATCTTAGGGTGTATTTAAATATAAAGCTCATTATAGACACAATCCATTCTGCAACCAGGAACCCTAGTCTTTAATTGGAATGAAATTTGTGAGTTGAAAATGGCCTATAATGGCATTTCTTGACTCATTTGTTTTGGGCTGACCAAATGACAAGATGGCTTATTGCACCTGCAACAAGCTGGCAGATTGTTCCTGCCTTCATATGGGTTTTGAACTTTCATTTTACAGATTACACAGGAAATATAATTTTAGCATCAATTACTCTTGGTACCTTGGAATAGCCTTATGCTAAACACATATTCACATAATGTAAATGATACATTAGGGTGTGTTTGAATTCTTAATAAAGACAGACTGCAAATAAAATTTAGAGCAAAAGGAATTATGTTAACAAATGAGCAGAACTTTAATAACAGCAGGGCTTTTTGGTTTTCGTGTTTGCAAAGTATAACAGCCAGGGATTTGGCAGCCTTTTGTGCCTTTACCTTTTTGGCAGTGTTACTCTGTGTGCGTGTGTGTGTGTGTGTGTGTGTATAGATACTATGGAGTGCTATGGGTACCTTTTGTCATAAGAAGGATGCAGATGTTTCCAGGCTGGTGGATAGCAGGGATGTGACTAGAAGCAGAGTTTATGCCCAGTGATTCTAAAGAAGGCAACAGAACACGTGTGAGGAAAAGGTAAAGGCACCCTGCAATGTGGTGACTAACTCCATGGGAGTACTAGCTGCAGGAGCCCCACTTGGCAGTGTTTCTTAACCCTCTGTGATCATAGAACTTTGTTCTCTTTTTAACAAAAATGCACGTGTGCACATGAAGCAATTATCTGAATGAAATTTTAGGAGACTCTTGGGCATATGTTCTATCCATGAACACTTCAAGATAGGAAGTTTCTTATACCTTGGTAAACATCAGTGGCTTCAGAAAGCAAAACAATTGGCCTTTTGTGAGCTTTCAGATAACGAAAGAATTGAATTGGCCTTGGGAAGAAAAAAATAATGCATGTTCTATTTAGTGACTTGAATTTTAAGTAGTAAAATTACATTGAATTTTACTACCTACCCCAGTTTTTCAGGATTTTCAAAACAGCAAAAGACAGATCCAGTGATTTTTCAAGACCACTGAAAAAAGAGTGGTGTTGGAAAAAATTATCCAACACTTGGAAATAAAGCCAAAGTACAAATGCATGTCCTTTTGATGTTCAATGGCATGTGGGGGCATTATTTTACAATCCTTTCCCTAAGGATTATTTCACTAGTAGCAGAATACACCTGAGTCTGACTGATTGTTTCCACTTGATTAAAACCCACACACTGTGAAATTACATGTTAATTTGTGGATTTCTGCCTGGTAAAAAGATTAATTCTGTTATTATTTTGTCACCCTGTGAGACACCATATAGTTTTATATCTGTTAGCAAATTCATTTCAGCATTTTTGAACTAACTCTATTTATATGGTTTGGCTGTATCCCCACCTAAATCTCATCTTGAATTATAATCCCCATAATCCCTGCATGTCAAGGGAGAGATCAGGTGGAGGTAATTGAATCATGGGCATGGTTTCCTCCGTGTTGTTCTCATAACAAGTGAGTTCTCAGGAGATCTGATGTTATTATAAGTATTTGGTAGTTTCTCCCGCATTCGTTTTCCTTCTGGCCACCTTGTGAAGGAGATGCCTTGCTTCCCCTTTGCCTTCCACCATGATTGTAAGTTTCCTGAGGCCTTCCCAGCCACGCTGAACTGTGAGTCGATTAAATCTCTTTTCTTTATAAATTACCCAGTCTTGGGCAGTTCTTTGTAGCAGTGTGAAAACAGACAATACATCCATCAATCTTCATTCCTTAAACTGTTCTTTGAATCAGTTTTACCATCCTACTGATCCTTTATTAATTAATGAGTTGAATAAAGTACTTGACATATGCTCTATCTCTATTTAGCCATGTCATGTTTCTAACTTTATGAACGTTGTTATTTGACAGTGGCAATGGCATTGCATCATAATAGTTTTCAGAATGCATTGCTGTCTGGAAGGCACAGGCCACAAATCTCAGGCACAGGAATCCCTTCCTTATCAGAAGGGCTCTCAACATGGTCCTGAACATTGATACAGGTAACTATGCAGGAGCAGAAGCAAGCTCACTTTCCAAGCGTGAGCTTGCAGTAAGTGATTGACGAGCCTGCTTAAGAGGAAGTTGGGAACACCTTGAAAAGATAGGGGATAGTAACAGGACAGAATCAGAATTCAGAAAGGTCTTGGAAAACTGAGCATTGGGTTGAAATAAACCACATGTAGCATAAGAAAGAAAAACTGTGTTTGAGCATTCATAGTTGCAATTATTTGAATACTTTGCCTTTATGTTCCCACATAAGGAAATTCATCTCAAGTTAATAATAAAAAATGTGGAGAGTTTTGCACAAAAATGTTAATTGCTATGTTGTTAAGAATAATAAAAAATTGGAAGCAATCAAAATGTCAACAGTATGGGAATGATTAAGTAGCTTATAGTACATTTTGTTCATAGATTTTTCACTTGCACATTAAAATGAGTGTTTATTATGAAATATAGCACTTAGTAGAAAAGTGCACGCTACATAAATGTGCAAGCTTATTGAATTATGATAAAATTAACAGCCAAATTACCATCACTCACACCAAAAAGTATAGCATTATCATTACATTAGTTCCCTTCATGTGCTTCTTCCACACCAAAAACCTCTTCTTAACCCCTAAAGTAATTATTATCTTGGCTTTAATGATAATCGTTTTTTAAAAAATGTTTGTAGTAGTTTTACCACCTAACTATGTATCTCTGCACTATAGCTTTGCCTTTTAAACTTTATGTAAATGGAATTGTTGTGTTTGTCTTTTTTTACTCAACATGATTTAAACTGTATGTTTAACATTTGAAAAAATGTCAAACTATTTTTCAAAATGACAGTACCATTTTACATTCCCACCAGCAATGTGTTATGATTCCAATTTCTCCACATTCTTGCCAACATCTGTTATTATCCATCTTTTTTATTATAGTCATGCTGGTAGGTGTGGTAGGTGTGAAGTGGTATCTGAAGGTTGTTTTTTGTTTTTGACTTTCTTATTCCTAATGATTAGTGATGTTGAGTATATTTCATGTGCTTGTTGGCCATTTGTATATCTTCTTCAGAGAAAAGTTTACTTAAATTCTTTGTCTACTTTTTAAATGGGTTGCTTGTCTTTCTATTGTCGGGTTGTAAGAGTTCTTTATATATTCTAAATATTAGTCCTTTATATATGATTTACAAATATTGAAATTTTCTCCACTGGATTGTCTTGGTAGTTTTGTCAAAAATTGATCTACCATAAATGTTAGGGTACATTTTTGTGTTCTCAATTGTATTCCACTGATCTGTATATTTATTTTAAAGCCAGCGGCACAGTTTTGTTTATTGTACCTTTGTAATAAGTTTTGAAATATGGAAGTATTAGTTTTACAAATTTGTTCTTTTAAGATTGTTTTGACTCTTCTGGGTCCCTTGAATTTTTATATGAGTTTTATATTACGCTTGTCAATTTTGGGGGAAAAAAGGCAGCTGGCATCCTGATAGAAATTGCGTTAGGTCTGTAGATCAATTTGTGGAGTTTTACCATCTCAACAATATTGTCTTTGAATCCATAAAAATGGGATAAATCCCATTTGGATAAGCCCTTTGATATGTTGCTAGATTCAATTTGCAAGTATTTTGTTGTAGAAGATTTTTGCATTGGTATACATGGGGGTATTGATCTATAATTTTCTCTTCTTGTGATATCTGTCTAGAGTAATTTGGGCCTCAGAAAATGAGAAGTGTTCCTTTTTCTTCCATTTTTTGGAAGAGCTTGAGAAGGATTGATGTCAATTCTTCTTTAACTTTTGTTAGCAATCACTGAACAAGCATCTGGTCTTTTCTTTATGGGAATTTTCTTTTTTCTTTTTCTGTTTGTTTTTTTTTTAAGCAATATCCCTGTCATGGCACTTTGTGGGAATTTTTAATATTACTAATTCAATCTCTTTGCTTGTAATAAGTTTATTAACATTTTCTATTTATTTTTGAGTCAATATTGGAAGTTTTATCTTTCTGGAAATGTGTCAATTTCTTCTAAATGATCTAATTTGTTGTTACATAATTTTTCGTAGTATTTTCTTATAATCTTTTTGTTTCTATAAGATATGTAGTAATGTCCACTCTTTTTTCCTGATTTTAGTATTTTGAGTCTTCTTTCTTTTATTCTTGCTCAGTCTAGTTATAGGATAGTCAGTTTTCCTAATCTTTTCCAAAAACTAATTTTGGTTTTATTGATTTTCTCTATTGTTTTTGTATTTTTAATTTCATTTATATCCATCATAATGTTTCTTATTTCTTTTCTTCTGCTAGTGAAGTATTTAATTCATTTACATGTAATTTAATTACCAATAAGGTATGATTTACATCTTCCATTTTTCTGTTTTCTATATTTCTTCTGAGTTTTTTCTTTTTGTTGTTGCTCTTGTTGTGCCTCTATTCTTCTGTTACTGCCTTCTTTTGTGTTGAGTAGAGATATTCTAGTGTCCCATTTTAATTCACTTGTTTTTTTTTTACTATATATTGTTTAAAATTTTTTTTTTAGTAGTTGCCCTGAGGAATTATAATTAATATCTAAACTTGTAAAAATTTAGTTTAGATTATTACCAACTGAATTTTAATAGTATATTCAACTTTGCTCCTACACAGCTCTATTCTTTCCCACTCTTATGCTATTATTGCCATAAAATTACATTTTAATATATTATATGCCCATAAACACAAATTTATTATTTATTTATGCAGTTATCACTTAGGGAGAAAAAAGAAGTGTTACAACCAAAAATATATATGTGCAGTATATTATATTTACCTATGTAGTTACCTCTACTGATGTTATCTATTGCTTCATAGTATTTCCTTACAGTTTTTAAGTTACTGCCCAGTAGTGTCCTTTTATTTCATCCAGAAGAGCCTCCTTTAGTTTTTCTTGTGGAGAAGGTTTGCTAATGACCAGTTGTGTCAGCTTTTGTTTATCTGGGAATTTATTAATTTCTGTAAACTTTTAAAGATTAGTTTTGCTGGATATAAAATTTTGGGTTGCCAGACTCTTTTTTTCTTTCAGCACTTTAAATATATCATCTTACTGCTTTCTAGCCTCTGTGATTGCTAATGAGAAACTGGCTGTTAATCATATTGAGAATAACTTATGCATAAGTAGCTTCTCTCTGCTTTCAAAAATCTCTTCATCTTTGAGTTTTGACAGTTTGATTATGATATACATTGGTGTGGATCACTTAGAGTGTATCCTATTGGAGTATGTTGAGCTCCTTTCATGTCTAAATAAATGGTTTTTTTAAAAAATTAAATTTGTTAATTTTTGGCCATTTAAAAAAAATATTCTTTCTGCCCATTTCTCATTCTCCTCTCCTTCTAGAATTCCATTATGCATATGTTGGCACAATTAATGATGTCCCATAGATCTCTGAGGCTCTGGATTTTTTTCTTTTTTCTTTCTGTCTCTTAAATTGGCTAATCTTAATTGATCTATCTTCAAGTTTGCTAATTCTTTCTTCTGCTTACTCAAATACATTGTTGAGTACCCATAGTAATTTTTTCATTTCAGTTATTGTACTTTTCAACTCCAGAATTTATATTTGGTTTTTAAAAATCATTTCTATTTATTGATATTATATAGTTGGTGAGACATTATTCTCATTGTTTCCTTTGTTTCTTTAGATATAGTTTTCTCTAGTATTTTTTTCTGGTTGTTTTAATTCATAGCCTTTATTATTTTGCATAGTTTTTAGTTTCAGACAAAAGTTGAGTGGAAAGTACATATAGTTCACATATATAACTTCACATGCTTCCCCAGCTTTACCTATTATTAATGTCTTGTATTAGTGTGGTACATTTGTTACAATTGGTGAGGTAATATTGATACATTATTAATAACAAAAGTTCATGGTTTACATTAGGGTTTACTCTTTTTGTTGGACATGTATCCACAATTATAGTCTCCTGCAGAATAGTTTCACTGTCTGAAAATTCCCCTCCGCTGCACTGATTCATTTCTCCCTTTCCCCAAACTTCTGACAACAACTGATCTTTTTACTGACTCCATAGTTTTGCCTTTTCCAGAATGTCGTATAGTTGGAATCATACAATATGTAGTGTTTACAGCTTGGCTTCTTTCACTTAGCAATATATACTTAAGATTTCCTCATGAGTTATCATAGATTGATAGCTCATTTGTTTTTGTTACTGAATAATATTTCATTGTAGGAATATGCCACAGTTTTGTGTTTTTAAAACCCATTCACCTATTCTTGGTTGCTTCCAAGTTTTGTAAATTATGAATAAAGCTGCTGTAAACATTTGTGTGCAAGTTCTGTGTGAACATAGAATTTCAACTTCTTTGGGTCAATACAAAAGAACACAATTTCTGGATTATATGGTAAGAGTATGTTTAGTTTTGTGAGTAACTGCCAATCTGTCTTCCAAAGTGGCTATGTCATTTTGCATTCCCACTAGCAATGAATTTTCCTATTGCTCCACATCCTCATCAGTATTTGGTGTTGACAGTGTTCTGGATTTTGGTCGTTCTGATAGGTATGTAGTGATAATTCATTGTTGCTTTAACTTATAATTCTCTAATGACATGTGATGTTGAACATCTTTTCATATGCCTATTTGTCACATGTATTTCTTCTTCAATGAAGTTTTAAATTAAAACCTCATTGCCTAGTTTTAAATTAGATAGTTACTATCTTATTGTTGAGTTTTAAGAGTTTTTGCATATTTTGGATGCCAATTACATATCAGATATATATTTTGCAATTACTTTTCCAGTCTATGGCTTGTCTTTTTATTTTGTTAACAGTGTCAGTGTCACAGAGCAAAAGTTTTTAGTTTTAGTAGAGTCTAACAACAATTTTTTTCTTTCACTGATCATACATTTGGTGTCCTCTAGTTTTTGAACATATTAAAAACAATTGACTTAAAGTCTTTGTTTAGTAAGTCCAACATCTTGGCTTCCTCAGGAACAATTTGTATTGACTGTTTTTCTTCTATGTGTGGCTCATACTTTCTTGTTTCTTTGCATGTCTCATCATTTTTTGTTGTTGAAACTGGAAATTTGCGATAATTTAAAGTGGCTACTTTAGAAAATAGATTCTCCCTCTCTTTAGGGTTTGTTGTCATTGCTCTTTGTTATTGTTGTTTTTGTTGCTGCTTGTGTTCTTAGTGACTTACCTAAACTAACTCTGTACCATACGTATTCTTTGCCATGTATGACCCTTGAAGTTTCTGCTTGGTTAATTTAGTGATCAGGTATTGATTGGACAGAGATTTCACTAAAATCCTGGAACCAGAATGTCTCCCTGTCTTTAACAAGGACTCTGACTCTGTGTGAATGTCAAGACATGCCTTTGATATACATCCATTTCCTTTATCACTCTGTCTTAGCATTCTCTCCCTACTTATGCAGAGCCTCATGGTCAGCCAGGTGAGACAGCTTAAGGCCTTCTTAGATTTTTCCCTACACATGTGTGTGACCTTCTAGATTCCTATGAATATTTCGAATTTTTCAAAGCCTCTGAGAAACATCTAACTCCCCAGGTTTTTCTTTCAAAGTTTTTGGTCAACTTGTTTGGACCAATTGTTATTGCCATAGTAATGGCGAAAAATCGCTGTTGATTATTTTTTCTTTTTGACAAATACCCCTGGGCAAAAGCCTGTTCACACTGGGTAATCTCCGAGTCTAGTCAATTAAAGACAAGCCATGTGTGTACGGTCTTCTAGGGAACTAACGGACAAGTCAAACAGTGACAAGTCAAACAAGTCGAACAGTGACAGTTCTCTGAGAGTGAGGCTTTGAAAGAGCTCCAACCCTGTCTGGCACCTTTAATGGCGTTGTATTGTGGCTGTTGATTTTTCAAGGTACCATGGAGTTGAGAAGAAGGTAATGGAAATAAGGCAAGTTAAAATGTCACAACACCCATTCTTCTTACCATTTTTTTTTCTTGAATAAACAATCCCCTTGTTTCAAGCTTTAGATTAATTTATAGGGTTTTGTAAAAGTCAGTTTTGGCTATTTTTGCCAATGTTCTCAGTGATTTTATGGAGAGGATTTTCAGAGGTTCTCAGTTCACCATTCCATTTGTGTCTTAATATGGTTTTAAGAGTCATCGATGTTATTGGTTGGTAGCAATCTCAATATTCTCGGCCAATGAATGATCCTCCTTTATGTGGGAACCTTCCCCTATCCTGCAACTAAGCACCTAGTTATGCAGAAAAATTCATCCTGTCTGACCAATCATATTAATTGAATCCATGCAGACAGTGAATGAGGTAGTGGATGTCCTATCCAGGTAATTCCCAATTCATAACCTTAATAACACTGACAATGTTGTATGGCTCCTTAAAAAACTGGCACAAACAATACCATGTTCATATTGCTTCATCATAAAGGTAATGGTACATGTTACTGAGACTGTATCTGAGCATGGGATTACTTGGGAACTTCCCAGTTTTCTCCTAAATTCTAGATCGTATGAGCTGATGAAGCAGTTTCATCATGCTGATCTTTCAATACTCACTGCAAGCCACCTGATTGCCATAAAAAGAGAAATAATATGGGTGTTAGAGGTACCTTTGCCCCTATTCTTCAATCTTTGATAATATGTACCCAGCCCTTCTCTTCTGTAGGAATTCTGTAATGAGAGCTTAAGTCCCTGGGGAAGCTGGTGAACAATCTAGTTTTGGGACATCTAGCTTTTCTTAGGATTCATGTCAATGGATTATACACTGGTGTCTGCCACTTGCAAGCCCCTTTGAACCCTAATGTCCTAATTTGTAAAACTTGGAGAATAAAACCCATCACATGGCTTGTAGTGAAGATTAAGTGGGTAATATTTGTAAAAGATGTGAAAGCTATTCTAACATAAGGGCTTAAAATGATGACCTAAAAATCCGTAAATCTGGGTCCCAAGACAATATTGCTGCCAGAAGTCACCAACTTCTACCATGCCTGGTGCATACCTCACAACATTCTGATTTAATTGGCCCTGGATGTGTCCTGAGAATCTGGGATTTTTGAACAGCTCCCCAGGTGATTCTGTCATGTAGTTAGGGTAGCTTTACCCTGTTAAGAATAGTTAAAAGAGAAGAAAACTTCAAAATGATAGCTTTCAGATCTCTGTTTATCTCCATGGCTGCAATAGACAGCTTGGGTTTTGCTTCCAGAAGGCTTAAAAAAAGAAACAAAAATCAGTGAATGTGTGAAAATGGTTCTTGAAATAACTCTTAGAGATGCTTGAATCAACGCAAGGGAGAACATAGATGAAAAGACCAGCATGATCCTTCCACTGTTCTGGATTTTCTCTGCTGAAAACTAAATCACCATCTAACCTAGATAAAGCTTTTTTTTTTTTCCTTTAATTCCTTTTCGGGGTTATATT
Source organism: Papio anubis (assembly GCF_008728515.1). NCBI lineage: Eukaryota > Metazoa > Chordata > Mammalia > Primates > Cercopithecidae > Papio > Papio anubis. Next base: position 107,665,211 of record NC_044982.1, on the reverse strand, counting down.
TCCTATAGCAATTTATCTCACTGTTGTTAAATACATCAGCAATAACAAACGTGTGAACATGTTTCACTAATGCAAAAGAGGAGTATGTTTGTGGCGATTACTGAAGGCAATATATGTCCTACACATGGACGATGCAGCCACCTGTACCTCCCCTGTCCCCCAATGAATCTAAGATATTTCTTTATTCCCTTCTCCCTTTGACTCCCTCTGATTCATCTCTGCAGTGTCCTGACCTAACAGTGTAACCTTATAACTGGTAAAGTGAATTTCAGACTAGACAATTCTTCCTCATTATTTTCTTTCTTTCTATTCAGAAAAAAAATATGGAAGCCATGAAGCTTGGGTTCAAACTATTCAAGGATGGATTCCACCTAGGATAATCTCATTCTAAAAATTAAAAAACCCATATACATTTTTCCCCACACCTGTTGTCAGTAAGGAGAAATTAAGCGTCTTCTCCAACACTTGGATATAAACTAGTGAAAGCTACACATACCAATTATAATTAGGTATCTGAGGCATCAAGTCTGAGGGATTGCCTGTGACCATATAATTGGAATTTGGGATACACCACAACTCTAATCAGGTTAATTCTAGAATAATCTCAAGGAGGGAGGGCTTGAAAATGATTGTATTTAATTTAAAGGTTCATAAATACCACATTTTTATTTTCAAGTCTATTTCTTAGAGAATTAAAATCATCTGCTTTGTCCCATTCAGTTCCCTTTTTTGAATTGTTTTTTGCCTGACAGTGTATTGTTGGCCTTATCTTTTATTTTGCTGTATTTAATTTTTGATTTATACTTGCTTGTAATAGCTTTCCCGATTGATTTATTTCAAAATTTCTATACTTTAAAAAAATCCTTTTAAAAGAAGTGAAAATTAGTAATTTCTTTTTTTTTTTTTTTTTAAACTTTGCTTCCAACCTCCCTATATTCTCCCTCATCCTGCTCCCTGCTCCTTCCCACTCAAAAATACCTGGGAGTATGACTGGAGTTGCATTAAATTGATAGATTTATCTTTTTAAAAGAACAAAAATATTGCTGAGGTCAAGCATGTACCAGCCTTCACTGCTAAAGACAGGGGGCATGGTGGTTTTTCACACCTTATATTTACACCATTGCCCCAGGTTATGGGGATGACTGAACACCAACACCAGACAGATGAGGTTGACAGTGATTTATTAATCACCCATACTCGCAGCACAGGGAGCCGGGGGAAGGCGCCACAGGCAACTGAGGACCACATAGGTGATTGGCTTAGGAAGAGGGTGAACAAGCAGGGGCTGCAGGAGGCAGGGGCTACAGGAGGCAGGGGCTGCAGGAGGTAGGCTTTGTAGTATCAGGAGAGCCTAGTGCTCTCTGGTTCCCGGGGGAGGATGTGATTGCTTTGTTGAAAATTACGCAGGCTGTCAGGGAACCAAAACCTGCCTCTCAGGTATAAGCAGGAACTGCGCCTGGTCCTCCTAAAAAGGAGGGCTGTTTGGCTAGGTGACCTTATCTATGGGAGCAAAATGGGGAGGAGAACTTGTGGTGAGGCCACTTGAGGCTCTCCCAGTTTTCCCCAGGTGTGAAGGCAATACATAATATTGGACCTTAATTTTGAGCTGTGTACACTGACGCTGGTCATTTGCATCTTTTTCACAAAATTCCCTAATGCTGCAGTTTCTTTGTCCTTGTTGCAGAAGCCTCATACAAGTGCACATGGAAGCTATGTGCTGCACTGGACACCAGGTGCAGGCTTTGCTCAACGCTCCAGTGCTGGTTAATGCCCCCGTGGAATTCTGAATGTGACTCCAAGCCAAGTTATAGACTTAAAGGAGTACAGCATATGGAAATGAGACCGTAGTCTCATTTGTCTTAGATACTCTCATTGTATGGGAAGAATGTAGTTTGACCCATCCCTCATTTTCCTTTCCCAGAAAAATGACTCAGGGAAGACATGGGCAAGAATCTGATCTTTTTACCCTACTGCTTTCTACTCGAAAGTAAAAAGGAAGAGGACTCTGTTTCTTCTTCCTGCCTCTTCTACATTCTAGTGGGTATCTTTAAAAGTATAAAATCAGACCAATTAGGTTAATAAAATTTACAAATTTTAAATTTTAGAAAATTATATCTCATGACAAACCCAGGCTTTTCAAAACCTTTATATTGTTAAAGACTCAAAAATCCTATTCTGAATCCTATTCTGTAAACTGCATATTTATTCCTCCTTCTTCTTTGTGCCACAATTCCAAACCACCACAGAAGAAAAGGAGGAAGTCACGTAAAAGGAAACACAACAGGGATAAGCATATTAACACATTTAAATATTGATATGTATAATATACTCGTATGTATGAGCAGAAATTCCAAAAGAATATAGACCAAATTGTTAACAGTGCTTGTATCTGTGGAAAAGAAACAGAAGGGGATGGAGGAACATTCATTTTTAACTGTATCTAGCATTATGTTATCTGGATATTTTAAAAACAGTGCTCACTTCTTCTATGTAAATAATCATCTAAAATATAAACATTTAGCTTGAATTTTTATCATGTTCTTTGATTTCTGTCTTGAATCCATCCTTGCTCCTTCCTTTGGTTCATGACTATAGTTTTATGGTTTCCTTTGATTTGCCTTTGGTTCACGGTATTTATTTTTATTGCTCCTGTTCAGTGATTACGTGCTTTGAATTCTGTAAGTGATTGAAGTGGAATCACATTATTTGGGTATTTAACTTAGGCAAATTCAACTATGGGTCTGGAAAGAGAGAGCGAGAGAGAATGAATTCTTTTATTTTCTTACTTGCCTTCCTAAGAACTTTTCCTTAATCCCCCAAAAGCAAAGAAAGCTATCATGTGAAACATACAAAACAATGAAATTTAAAAATCACGTTTTTGGCTGGGCGCAGTGGCTCATGCTTGTAATCCCAACACTTTGGGAGGCTGAGGCAGGTGAATCATGAGGTTAGGAGTTTGAGTCCAGCCTGGCCAACACAGTGAAACCCCGTCTCTACCACAAATACAAAAATTAGCTGGGTGTGGTGACAGGTGCCTGTAATCTTAGCTACTCGGGAGGCTGAGGCAGGAGAATCGCTTGAACCCGGGAGACGGAGGTTGCAGTAAGCCGAGATCGCACCATTGCACTCCAGCCTGGGTGACAGAGCTAGACTCCGTCTCAAAAAAAAAAAAAAAAAAAAAAAAAAAAAATCACGTTTTTGAACTTTAGGTACTTAAGTTGTGGTAATTTAAGCTGACTTACTATTTTTTTTCCAGGGCAAATTTAACTATACACTTTTCCTTTTTTAACCTTTTGCACTGATTTCAGATGCTCACTGCAGCATCTGAGGCAATTTCTTATTATCCTGAAGGCTTCAAAAGCCCTTTTAAAAACCTGTTTCTCTCATTTTTCAAGCCAAGGCTGAGATGTAATCTTTCCTACCTCATGTATGTGAGGCACACATTTAGAAAACAAAGGAATGACGGGGCTGGATTCAGAGGGCCTGGCAGAAGATGTATTGGACCTTTGCATATCCGCCTCTGTGTGTCTGGACAAAGATGCTCCTTTTTCAAGGGAACATGAGACACACGGTCTTCACTAAGGCTCCCCAGTGTCCTCAGGAAAATAGTAATTGTGCTGACCTGTCTGCCCCGCTAACATCACCTATTTACTTCAGATCTAGCATGAAAATATTGTATTATAGTTTACTACATAGATTCATGCCTCAGCCTTTTTGAGAGCAGAGAGTTAATATTTTATGTATTATCTTTAAATTCAATTCCAAACAGTGCTTTGAATGTTAGGGGACTGGAAGAATATTTCTGGATAAGGGAGTTATATACTGAATAAATGAGGAAGTAAATTAATGACAGGAAGCGAATGACACTCTTTTATCAAGTCTAAGTTGCAAATATTTTCACATTCTGAATTCTTGGAAATCAGGATGCATTTCAGAATCAATGACATGTCATAGTTTATTTAGAAATTTTTCTTATTTCTTAATGGCCTATAAAACAATGATGCAACTTATAATTGAAGACATCTTAGATTTGGTAAAATACTACACACTTTGGTGTGTGATAATCATTCTTAAATTAGTTCTTTTAGATAAATATCATGTTTAACATGGGCATGTATCCCATTTTCGTCTCAAATAAGCAGCTAATTACAAGCATATTCACTCAGCGAAGAACTGATTTTCAATTTAGACCTGCATTTCTGAAAGTTGTAGATTTTCTCTTGTGTGGGATTACAGCATTCTCTTTTTTCTAAAATAATTTTTTTTTCTGTTTTTAAAATTAATACATTTTTGTTGCTCAAAACAAGACTAAGAACAAAACAAAAAAGTCTAAAGTTGGAAACACAAGCCTCACCATTTTATCTTCTTCCAGATACCTGTGTGTATATGTATTATGCATGTCTGATATTTAAAAAATAAGATTATATTGTGCATGCTATTGTGCCATACAGAGGTATATAGTGTATCGTTTTTATAATAGTAAAAATAGCAATGAGCTGTTATCCATCAACAGAGTGATTACATCAATTATGATACAGTGGAAGCTAAGGGGGCCATTAAGAGTGATGACTTAGAGCAGCATTGAGCACATGATAATGTTTCAGGCATTACACTAAGTGATTTATATGTATCACTTCTTTCAATTCTTAGAGCAATTTTATTTTATTTCCATTTTTTGGATGGGGACCTGGACCCTTTCTTCTGTATCAGTAATTCTCAGTGAGGGTGATTGGCAAAAAGTAACCTGGGATGTGAATTGTACTTATTTATCCGAGGCAGAGCAGGGAGCAAGGAGGCCAGAGAAGTGCTACAAAGAAGAATCAGACTTCACAAGATGAGGGAGGTTGTTTTTCTCAAAACAAAGAGATGAAAGTGTACGCATAAGCAAGCTTACAACTGGCAAATAGAAATTAATTACGTGAATGCTGAGTTCCTTTTATGTTGCAGTTAAAAACAAACATCTCTTCTACCTTCTTCTTAACTATCTGATTATTGAGTTCAAAATTTGAAGGCAGACAAACCTGACTTCAAACCCAAGCTTGGCTTGCTGTTCATCTCCTTGGTACCTCGGCAAAGTCATACCAATTTGTAATTTTGCATTTATGAATTGAAGATGTGTTTCCTGGGTGATACTAAAAGGGTGACATGATTTCTCATGCAGTGTCCAGTTCAATGCCCATCCCAAAATGGTTCCTCTAATACTGATTTTTAATTAAAAAATTTCCAAAGCATACACATATTCATAGCAGCATTGTTCACAGGATCCAAAAGGTAGAAGCAACCCAAGTGTTCAGAGATGACTGAACTGAGAAAGAAAATATTATATAGACAGATGATGGAATATTACTCAGTCATGAAAAGGAAGGAAATTCTGACCCAGGCTACACCATAAATACCTTGAGTACACTATGCTAAGTGCAATAAGCCAGGCACAGAAGACAAATACTGTATGATTTCACTTACATGAGGTACCTAGAGTAGTCAAATTCATAGAGACAGAAAGTGGAATGGCGGTTGTCAGATGCTTGGGAGAGGGAGGAATAGGGAATTATTTAATGGATGTGAAGTTTCAGTTTTGCAAGATGGAAAGAGTTCTGGAGATTGGTTACACAACAATGTAAATGTATTTAACTGTACGAACTATACACTTAAAATGGTTAAGATGGTCAATTTTTTGTTATGTGTATTTTACCACAATTAAAAGGAAAAAATTACAAAACAGTTGAGACTTATTATATACCTTAAAAAACTATTTTATTATGTGTATGTTAATGAGATAAACCATAGTAGGTACATCTCTCTTTTTTTTTCTTTTTTGCCTTTTATGCATCACAGATTGAAAAAGGCATGATGTCTCCCACTACTATTGTGGCTTTATCAATTTCTATTTATATTCCTAGTATTTTATGTTATATAGTTCAACACCATTTTATTTTGTCCGTAGAGGTGTATAACTGTCTTCTCTTTGTTGTGTTTGTATCTTTGACACTGCCACCTGTCAAATGTTTTTGTGCTTGCCTGCTATATCTTTGCCTGCTGTTTTCCTTTTATTTCTATGGTTTTGCTTTAACATACCTTTTAAAAAATATATAGGTCAAATTTGTTTTCTTGCCCACACAGAGAGTTTTGTCATCTGATAGTTTTCATACTTACATGTGTATTTTCAGAATTGATGTGTTTTGTCCTTTTTAATACTTACTGGTTTAGATGCTTAATTACTCTTTTGTCTCTGCCCTCTTGCTAATGGGTTAGGTTATTTTTTCTTTCAACACTTTAATGATTTTGAAAAACTGCATCTCATGTTTATTTTCTAAGTGGTTACTAAAACATAGCCATTATTCCATTAGGGGTTGTGAACTGCTGGAATTCTTTCTTTATTAGTTAAAATAATTCTATAAAGGAAATTTTCTCTTATCAAGTATTTGTTCTGAGGCAAAGTTTGTATAACAAAGGATGAATGCTTGTATCTTTCCCTGACTCACCCATTTTCATAATAATGAGTTAGTTCCCTAGCAGCCTCCAAAGATGAACGAGACCTTTTTAAGAGTCTCATGATCTACTGACTGAGTTAGCCTGGCCCAATACCTTTCTAAAGTGTTATTATGAACAGATCGATTTAAATCTATTTGGTGTCTTTCAGTCTATTGCAGTTATTATTTATATGTTGCTCAAATTTTCCCATCTTTGGTAAGAGGCACTTCAAATTGGCTTCTGAGGTTTTTAATATGATCTTGTTTTCTGGGATTGTTTGGAGAGTGGCAGATAAGATGTTGAAGAGATAGGAAGGGGGGAAAGATCATTGTGTCATGGCTAATTGTTTTGATATCATCCTGAGGGCAATGGGAAGCCACAGAAGAGATTTAAGCAAGGGGTGACTTGCAGAAGAACCAGAGTGGAATTGTAGATGGATTTTGCAGAAATCCATCACCAAAATAGAGTCTAGGACACATTATCAGATCCCACAAACCTGTGCAGTTTGGACAAAGAATACATTTTTATTAACTTTCTAAGTATCTCCTAACAAAATGGAAACTTGAAAGGTGCACAAGTTCTTTTACCAACCGTTATCTAGGGCAGTGCCACTCAAAGTGGGGTCTGTGAACCAGAGTGTCTCTGTGAACTACATGTCACTGATGTGCCCTGTGATAAATTTAGAAATTGCGAGTGTTAGAACTTTTATAGAATCTGACACAATGAATAATTTTATGTCTATTTCAACTAAAATTTTTAAAGGTTTATTTCATATTTTTAAATTTCATTTTTCTAATAATTTACTTTTGTTATATTTTTTCAAAATAATTGGTCAGTGATTAATGAGGGGGGAAATTCTGCTTTCTTCTACAGACTTTGAGAAGCACTGGTGTAGAAGACATTCTAATATCTCCTGACTGCACCAAATTGGGAGCCTATAGTTAATTGTGCAGTTAATTGTATTCCAAAATATTCATTTGGAAGTCATTTGGTAAGAAATTCACATATAAAAAAAGGTTATGCTAGCAAATAACAGATGAAATGCAAAAGCAATTATCTTTGCAGCATAGCATGCATTTATAGTCATTGTTAAGTAATTCTGTGTCTTAGATTACAAACTTGAAATTGCAGAAGAGCAAAATGCCACATATGTGATGCCCGGATAGTATCCGTTCCACAAACACAATTCAACCTGCTCGTTTTTATATACACACATGGAAAATGTATTCCACTAGCATAAATTATGTATACAGATGAAAATGTGTATTCACTCTTCTTAATAGCCCTTATAAATCTGACACACCCCTGCCTGAAATATTTCCAAGAAATGCATGTGGTAGAAAACATAATTAATCGGGGTCCATTTTTGTCAACCTCCAGGAATCAGGGCAAATCCAAGTCATTGATTTTGCTGCATTTGAAAGGCTGTTGTTTGGTATGTCAGCCTTGTTAGTATAGTTGAAAGTACCTATTAACAGGCTAGAAGCTTGGCTGGCTCTAGAAAAAAATTAGAAGATTTAGTAGTGCTGGTATAGAGTTGTCAGACTGCCTGTGATGAAAAAACTCACTTTGGGGAACCGCCATTTAAGTTTGTCCCAATTTCTCCTCTGAAAATATGTTCAACAACACACAGATGGTGAAGACTCAGGGAAAAGTGTGCCCATGACACATTCTGATTTCCTTATCCACCAGAGAAAGAAAATGCACTGGAGAGATTTTAGTCTCCATAAAGTTAAATTTCATATAATTATTTGAAGACTATATATATTAATGGAATTAAATAGGGTAATTTTTCCAAAGTTTACAGGATACTGTAGTGTTCTTGGGAAAAACACAGCACATCACTCCTTCAGCAGGAGATGAAGTCTCTTATCTTCATAGAGAGCTCAGAAAGCATCTATTAGTAGGACACTGGATCCACTGGTCTAAGCCATATGCTATCCTCTATTTAGAAAGACTACAGGATACTACAATGTTCTTGGGAAAAACACAGCACGTCACTCCTTCAGCAGGAGATGAAGTCTCTTATCTTCATAGAGAGCTCAGAAAGCATCTATTAGAAGGACACTGGATCCACTGGTCTAAGCCATATGCTATCCTCTATTTAGAAAGACTACATGATAAAACAATGTACACACGCGTTATATCATGATAAAAACTCAGTGAAATGGCTTTGTCATGCATAAGTCAAACCACCAATTGCATGATTCTTTTCTTTTCCCTTTTCAATCACCTATTATATGATGATAGTACTGCCTGTTCCACATGCATTATCTCATTAAATTACACAATGACCTAGAGTTTCAAACTGGATCCTTTCTGTAACAAATATCAGATACTCAACTGGCTTACAAAATAAGGAATTTTATTGGTTTTCTTATTAGGAATCCTGAGGTCGACTGGGTTTTAGTATTGGTATGAACAAACCTCCACTTACCTCTGTCTTAGCACTTCTTGTCTTTAACCAAAGGTTGAGTTTCCTCATTGTCTCAAGACAGCTATTAAAATGCATAAGGTGCCTTGACTTCTTTAAGCAGACACAGAAGGATGACCCTCTCATCCCTTTCAAGAATGAGGAATTTTCCTAAAATATTGTTGGCTAGAATTGAATTACTCACTCCATTTTTGAGCAAATAATTGGAGAAAGGGATGGAGTGACTATAAAAATGTCTTTGAAAAGAATAATTTTAAAATGCTTTCTGGGTTCAAAGATTACATTAAATAAATACAGTTTATGATAAGAAACACACAGACACATATTCATACACATATCAACCAAAGAATACTTACCTTTGCTGTATTCTCTTCCCTTCCTTTTTATTCTGTTGTAACCAAATTAGTTTTAGATGAATTCTGGTTATACACATTCTGGTTTAATAACTCCCATTTTTAAATGCAGCTTTTCTTTGTAGACTAAATACTGAAAACATCCGAAAGTCGGTATGCTAAACATCTGGAAACAGATTGATATTTGAGATATTGAATAGTTTTAACTGAAACCACAGGAGTGAATTATTCATCAAAAGTGCATAAAGATAATAAACAAGCTTTTAAAACTGTAAAAATATATGCAACTATTAAATTTGAAAATATAAAATTTTAAAAAAGAATCAAAATCAATAACTTCTCAAAACAGAAAGCACCATGCCTAGATGGATTCACTGGTGAATTCTACCAAACATTTAAGGAATGAATGATACCAATTACCTATAATCTGTTTCAGAGGATAGAAATAGAGGGAATACTTTCTAAGTCATTCTATGAGGTAGGCATTATCCGAATGGCAAAACCAGACAAAGATATTACAAGAAAAACAAAAATCGATAGACCAATATTTCTCATGAAAGTATTTGCAAAAATCCTTCATAAAATATCATTTGAATTCAACAACACATGAGATGAGTTATACATCATGACCAAGTGAGATTTATTGCAGGTATATGGGCTGGTTCAACTTTCAAAAATTATTTAATGTAATCCATCATATCAACAGGCTAAAAATGAAAAATCACATAATCATATTATTAGATGTGGAAAAAGCATTTGACAAAACCCAACACCAATTCATGATTTAAAAAAACACCTTTTGATAAACTAGAAATAGAGGGAAATCTCCTGAACTTGAAAAAGAATTTCTACAAAACCCACAAGTAACTAATGACAAGAAACTCAAAGCTTTCCTGCTAAGATCAAGAAAAAAGCAAATATGCCTCCTCTCACCTCTGCTTTCAACATTGTACTGGAAGTATTAGCTAATGCAATAAAACAAGGAAATGAAATAAAAGACCTATAAATTGGGAAACAAAAAGACAATTGGCAGAAAAGCAGAAAACTGTCTTTTCTGCAGGAAATTATCTTTTCCACATAGATGACATGATCATCTATGTGGAAAATCCAAAAGAATTGTCCAAAAAACCTCTTAAAACTAGTAAGTGATTATAGCAAGCTTGAAGGATACAACGTTTATATACGAAAGATAATCACTTTGCTATATCCCAGGAATAAGCAAATGGAATTTAAAATTTTAAAAATAATTCCATTCATTTTAGCACTTCCAAAAATGAAATATCTAGACATAAATCTTAAAACATGTACCATATCTATATGGTAAAACTACAAAATTCTGATGAACAAAGTCAAAGAACTAAATAATAGAGAGATATTTTATGCTCATAGTTAATGGATAGTAAAATTCAGTATTGTGAAGATATCACTTCTTTCCAACTTGATCTATAGATCCAATATACTCCCCATGAAAATCCCAGAAAGTTATTGTGTGGATATTGAAAAACTAATAAGAAAGTTTATATAAAAAATGCAAAAGACCCACAATAGCCAACAAAATACTGAAGGAGAACAAAACTGAACAACCAAAACCACATCACTTCAAGACTTACTATAAAGCTGCAGTAATCAAGGCATTACGGTATTGGTATAAAATAGATGAATAAATCAATAGAACAGAAAAGAGAGCTCAGAAGTAGACCTAGATAAATATAATCAACTGATGTTTGACAAAGGAGCAAAGGCAATACTATAAACAATAGATAGACTTTGAGCAAATGTCGCTGGTGCAACTGGACATTCACATACAAAAACATGAATCTTAACACATAGACCTTACACTCTTCATAAAAGTAAACCCAATATAACTTATAGACCTAGATGTAAAATGAAAAAAATGTAAAACTTCTAGAATATAACATAGGAGAAAACCTAGATTAACATAAATATGGTGATGACTTGTTAGATACAACACCAAAGGCATGATCTATGAAATAAATCACTGATATGCTGGACTTCATGAAAATTACAAACTTCTGTTCTGTGAAACAGAATGAGAACAAGCCAAAGAGTTGGAAAAAATATTTGCAAAGACACATTTGATAAAGGATTGTTTCCAAAATACGTAAAGAACTCTTAAGACTCAACAATAAGAAAATGAACAACCTGATTTTACAAATGAGCAAAAGACTAAACAAATACCTCTCCAATGAAGATGGCAAATAAGCATATGAAAACATGATCAAATCATATATCATAGGGGAAATGCAAATTAGAATAATAATGAGATACCAGTGCACATCTTTTACAATGGCCAAAATCCAGAACATTGGCAACACCAAATGCTGATGATGTAGAGAAACAGGAACTCTCATTCATTGCTGGTAGAAATGTAAAATGGTACAACCACTTTGGAAAACAGTTTGGCAATTTGTTGCAAAACTACTTTTACTACATAATCCAGTAAGTGCACTTCTTGGTATTTACCCAAAGGAGTTAAAAACTTATGTCCACACATAAACCTGCACGCAATATTTATAGCAGCTTTATTCATAACTGCCAACACTTGCAAGCAATTAAGATATTCTTCACTTGCATTTCACTAATTATCAGGGAAATGCAAATTAAAACCACAATGAGATACCACCTTGCTCTTGCAAGAAGGGCCATAATTTAAAAATTTAAAAAGTAGATATTGGTGTATATGTGGTGAAAAGGGAACACTTTTACATTGCTGGTGGGAATGAAAACCAGTACAACCACTACAGAAAACAGTATGGAGATTCCTTAAAGAATGAAAAGTAGAACTACCATTTGATCCAGCAATCCCACTACTGGGAAGGATGGGAGGGTTTGAGAGATAAATAACTATACATTGGATACAGTGTACTCTGCTCAGGTGACAGGTGCAGCAAAATCTCAGAAATCACCACTAAACAACTTATCCATGTAACGAAAAACCACCTGTTCCCCAAAACAATTGAAATTTTTTAAAAAACAAAAACAAAAAATGAAAAAATAAGTCTAATTTTTCATTGACTGCCATTATTTTCCTTTTGGTGGTGGGATATAGGTAACAGTGGGTTTATGGGAAGCAAGTACAGATGGCCCTCGCCTTACAATGGTTTGACTTACAATGTTTTTTTGACTTTACAATTGTGCAAAATTGATATCTCTTTAGTAAAACCATAATCCAAATTTTGAATTTTGATCTTTTCCCATGCTAGTGATATGTAGTACAATACTCTCTCGCAATGCTGGTCAGCAGCAGGCAGCCACAGCTCCCAATCTGCCACAGCTCCCAGTCTGCCACACAATCAACGAGGATAAACAACCAATACTCTATAGTATACTGGGTTGTCAGATGATTTTACCCAACTGTAGGCTAGTGTAAGTGTTCCAAGCATGTTGAAGGTAGGCTAGGCTAAGCTATATTTTTCAGTAGGTTAGATGTACTGAATACATTTTCTTCTTCTTTTTTTTTTTTTAGACGGAGTCTTGCTCTGTCGCCAGGCTGGAGTGCAGTGGCTCAATCTCGGCTCACTGCAACCTCTGCCTCCCAGGTTCAAGTGATTCTCCTGCCTCAGCCTCCAGAGTAGCAAGGACTATAGGCATGCACCACCATGCCCAGCTAATTTTTGTATTTTAGTAGAGATGGGTTTTCACCATGTTGGCCAGGATGGTCTTGATCTCTTGACCTCATGATCCACCCACCTCGGCCTCCCAGAATGCTGGGATTACAGGCATGAGCCACCGTGCCCAGCCTATATACTGTGTTATTCCAACAATATGACATTCTGGAAAAAATAAAACCATGAACACAATAAAACAAAAATCAGTGGTTACCAGGAGTTGGGGAGGTGAAAGGGAGAATGGAGCACATAAGATTTTCAGAGCAGTGAAAATACTGTGTAGGGATACTATAATGATGAATTTATTTTTCCAATTTATATTTGTCCAAACACATAGAATAGACAACACTAAGATTCACCCTCAACATAATCTACAAATTTGGGGTGATTACGATGTGTCATTGTAAGTTCGTTGGTTGTAACAAAGGAACCATTCTGGTGGAGGATTTTGATGATGGGGAAGGCTATGCATATGTGGGGTCAGGAGATATAAAGGAAATCTCTGTATCTTTCTCTTAATTTTTCTGTGAGTCTACAACTGATTCAAAACAATTAAGTCTTAAAAAGAAGAATACATGGCTGGATGTGGTGGCTCATGCCTGTAATCCCAGCACTTTGGGAGGCCGAGGCAGGCGGATCACCTGAAGTCAGGAGTTTGAGATCAACCTGGCCAATATGGCAAAGCCCTGTCTCTGCTAAAAAATACCAAAATTAGCCGGGCGTAGTGGCACGTGCCTGTAGTCCCAGCTACTTGGGAGGCTGAGGCAGGAGAATTGTTTGAACCCAGGAGGCGGAGGTTGCAGTGAGCTGAGATCGCATCACTGCACTTCAGCCTGGGCAACAGAGCCGGACTCTGTCTCAAAACAACAACAACAAAAAGAAGAGGAAGAATAGAATCCAAGAAGTAGGAAATTTAAACAAGCAATAGAAAGGATTGTAAATCTAATTATTATATCTACTGTTACCATTAAAAAGTACATCCGACCCAAATAGATTTGTGGTTATTATATTTAACTTTTAAAGAAACAACTCCAATATTATTTAAACCATACCTACTTCAACATAATAAAGGCCATATATGATAAGCTCACAGCTAACGTCATACTCACTGGTGAAAAACTGAAATCTTTTCCTGTAAGATCAGGAGCAAGAAAAGGACAAGGATGTTCACTTTTGCTACTTCTGTTCAACATAATACTTGAAGTTCTAGTCAGACAAGAAAAAGTAATAAAAGGCATCCAAAGCAGAAAGGAAGAAGTAAACTTAACAATTATGTACTGTATAACCTTTCTGCCCATGACAGATGACATATACAATAGTGATCCAACAGGATTATAATGGAGCTGAAGAATCTCTGTCACTTACTGACATCTTGATGATCCTGACCCTGTGTAGGTGTAGATTAATGTGTGTGCTTGTGTATTCATTTTCAACAAAACACATTTTAAAAGTAAAAAATATAATTTTTTTAAAAAATAGAAAAAAACTTATAGAATAGGGGTATAAAGAAAAATGTTTTTGTACAGCTGTAGAATGTATTTGAGTTTGAGCTGTTATTACAAAAGGAGTCAAAAAGTATTTTTTAAAATTTAAAAGTTTATAAAGTAAAACAGTGACAGTAAGCTCAGGTTATTTATTTTTGAAGAAAAAAATTTTCTATCAGTTTAGTGTTGTCTAAGTGAACAGTGTTTGTCAGGTCTACAGTAGTGTGCAGTAATGTCCTGGGCCTTCACATCGACTTACCACTCACCCTAACTCACTCAGAGCAGCTTCAGCGCTGCATGCTCCATTTATGGCAAGTGCCCTGTACAGGCATCCAAAGCATCCAAAGTGCCCTATACAGATGTATCATTTTTTATCTTTTATACGGTATTTTTCTATCTTTATATATGTTTAGATATACAAATATTTACCACTGTATTGCCTACAGTAACATGCTGTACAGATTTGTAGCCTAGGTACAATAGGCTATATTATGCAGCCTAGGTGTGTGGTAGGCTATGTATGTGATCTAGGTTTGCGTAAGCACACTCTATGTTTGCACAATGATGAAATCACCTAACAACACATTTCTCAGAACGTATTCCTGTCATTAGGCAATGCATGACTGTATCTCTGTCTGCAAGGTAACAGTAGCTTACACATAGAAAACCTGAAAGACTCTACCAAAAAAAAATAAAAGCCTCTTAGAACTAATAAACAAATGCGGTAAAGTTGCAGGGTACAAAAGCAACACACAAAAATCAATTACATTTTTATACACTAACAAGGAATATCTGAACAGGAATTTAAGAAAACAGTCCTATTTACAATAGCATCCAAAAAAAGTAAAATACTTAGGTATGAACTTAACTAAGAAGGTGAAAGACTTGTACACTGAAAACTGATGAAGCAAATTAATGAAGACACAAATAAATAGAAAGATATATGATGTTCATGGATCGGAAGACTTAATATTGTTAAATTTTTCATGCTATACAAAGTGATCTCTATATTCAATGCTATCCCCATCAAATCCCAATAACATTTTTTTTTACAGAAATAGAAAAAAAATCCTGAAGTTTCTATGGAACCACAAAAGTCCCCAAATAATCAAAGAGAAAAAGTACAAAGCTGAAGGCATCACACCTCCTGATTTCAAAATATAACAAGCTACGATAATCCGAACAGCATGGCACTGGATAAAAACAGATATATAAACCAATGGAATAGAACAACACAATAATAATATAATAATTTGTAGCATAGTGTATGAATGAATATCCTACATTATTGTACGAAAATAATATGGTAAAAATGAACACATTAGAATTATATTTAAGAATATATATTAACTATAAAAGCATGATGTGGAAACAAAAAGCAAGTTGCAGAGTATATACAGTTTGATAGATTTACATGGAATTTAAAATTAAGGAGACAATGTTATATATGGTTCATTTGTACAAGGAGAAACCCAGATGGGAAGGATACATACTAACTTCAGGACAGGAGTTACCTCTGTGGAAGGGGAGAAGCAGGATATGCAATGGAATTACAGCTTCAACTCCATTAGTAATGTTTTATCTCTTAAAAAATACATGGAAAAAATTTTGATGTGTTAAATCTTGATATAGATTTCTGAAAATTCACGATATTATTCTCTGTAACTTTTGAATGCTTGAAATATTTTATAATAAAAATACACTTTTGAAGAGTAAGTTTAGATTCACTTGGCCATGAGGTTTGTTTCTTTCAGCCCCTGGTTTTCTATGTTTACTTTAAAAAATTATATCTTTATTAAAGTAACAAAACAACAAAAAAAACATTATGTAGACAGAAGCTGAACTGTGATACCTAATCAATTAATTTGGGCATAGGCATTGTTTCATTTTGAATAAATTCTCTGGAGCACCTGAAATATAATTCACTCTCATAAAGTGAAAATTCCTTTTTTTTTTTGAGACAGGGTCTCACTCTGTCACCCAGGCTGGACTGCAGCAGCATGATCTTTGCTCACTGCAACCTCTGTCTCCCAGGCTCTGATGATCCTCCCATCTCAGCCTTCCAAGTAGCTGGGACTACTGGTGTGCACCACCACACCTAGCTAATTTTCCCAATTGTTTTCAAGTCAGATAGGACCAGAATTAAATAGGACTCCAACATTTGCTAACTGAATGAAGAGATCACTGAGAAAATTATTTTAACAAATTGATCTTGGTTTTTCAAAGGTTAACATGATTTATCATAATTTGAGGGTTATTGTGAAGACTAAACACAATGTAAGTTAAATGCCTAGTACAGTACTTAGTGGATATTTAGCACCAAAATATAGTGGTAAATATAATAATAGCAAATATTCATTGAGAATATAAATTCATTAATAATTTCCTACATCTTTGTGTGCATTATTGCATTTAATCTTTTTAAATTTTGTTTTTGATATGTATTTGTACATATTTATCGGGTACATGTGAAATTTTGTTACATACATAGAATGTGTAATGATCAAGTCAAAGTACTTGGGTATCCAATACCTGAGTATTTATCATATCTATATGTTGAGTATGTTACAGGTCTTCTAGCTTTTTGAAAAATATCATATTAATACATTGTTGTTAACTATAGTCACCCTATTCTGCTACCAGACATTAGAACGTATTCTTTCTATCTAATTGTATGTTTGTACTCATTAACTAACCTTTGCATCTCCTGCAGTTGCCACCCATGCACCCTTCCCTATTACTGGGATCAATTATTTCATTTTATATCTTCATGTGTTCAAAAATTTTAACTCCCATATATGAATGAGAACATGTGATATTTGTCTTTCCGTGCTTGGCTTATTTCAGTTAACATAATGACCTCTGGTTCCCTCTATGTTGCTAAAAATGACATGATATCATTTTTTATTGTCATATAGTATTCCATTGTGTATACAGGCCACATTTTCTTTATCCATTCATCCATTGATAGACACTTGGGTTGATTTAATCTCTTTGCTATTATGAGCAGTGCTGCAATAAATATGCAAATACAGGTATCCCTTTGATATATTGATTTCTTTTCCTTTGGATATTTACCCAGTAATGGGATTGCTAGATTGGATGGTAATTCTATTTTTAGTTTCGTGAGAAATCTCCATATTGTTTTTCATAGTGGTGTACTAGTTTACATTCCTCCAACCGTCTATGAGACTTCCTACTTTTCCCATTTCCTCACCAATATCTTATTTTTTTTATCTTTTTAAGGATAACCATTCTAACTGAAGTAAGACAGTACCTCCTTGTGGTTTTGATTTGCAATTCCCTGATGGATAGTAATGTCGAACATCTTTCCATATCCCTGTTAGTCTTCTTTTGAGAAAGATCTATTCATGTCCTCTGCTCATTTTTAATGGGGTTAGTTCTTTTTTACCATTGAGATGTTTGAGTTTCTTGTATATTATGGATATTATTTCTCTGTAAGATGAGTAGTTTGCAAATATTTTCTCCCATTAAAGAAGTTGTCTTTTCACTCTGGTGATGGCTTTTTTTTTTTTTTTCCTGTGCAAAGGCTTTTTAGTTTAATATAGTCCCATTTGTCTATTTTTGGTTTTGTTCCCTGTGCTTTTGAGGGCTTAGACATAAAAATATTTGCCTAGATCAATGTCCTAAAGAGTTTTATCTGTGTTTTTCTTTTAGTTGTTTTATAATTTTGGGTTTTACATGTAAGCCTTTAATCCATCTTGAATTGATTATTGAGTGTGGTAAGAGATAGAAATCTAGCTTTATTCTTCTGCATATGATTATCCAATTTTACCAGCATCATTTATTGAAGAGGTTATCCTTTCCTTAATGTATGTTTTTTTAATCCTTCAAAAAGGTTTTTGTTTATTTTTAAAAATGAAACAAAATTTAAATATATTTAGTGGGTTAATAAGTGCAGATTTCTTACATGTGTATATTGTGTAGTGATGAAGTTTGGGCTTCTAGTGTACTCATCACCCAAATAGTGAACATCGTACCCAATCGATAATTTTCAACAGTCCTACCCACTCCCACCTCCCACCTTTTGTAGTTTCCAATGTCTGTTATTCCATTCTGTATGTCCATCTGTACCCCCTATTTAACTTCCACTTATAAGTGAGAACATGTGGTATTTTACTTTCTGTTTCTGAGTTACTTCACTTAGGATAATGGCTTCTAGTTTCATCCATGTTTGATTCATTCTTTTTTTATGAGAGAGGAATATTCTATGGAGATACTATTAATAGTGCTGCAATAAACATACAAGCATAGGTATCTTTTTGATATAATTATTTCTTTCCCTTTGGGTATATACCTAGTAGTAGAAGTGCTGGGTTGAATGGTAGTTGTATTTCTAGTTCTTTGAGAAATCTCCATATTGTTTCCATAAAGGTTGTACTAACTTACATTCCCACCAACAGCGTATAAGCATGTCCTTTTCCCCACATCCTCACCATCGGTTGTTTTTTGATGTTTTAACAATAGCCATTCTAGTTGGTGTAAGATGATATCTCATTGTGGTTTTATTTGCAGTTCTCTGATAATTTGTAATGTTGAGCATTTTTCATGTCTGTTTGCTTGTACATCTTCTTTTGCAAAATCTAATTTCATGTCCTTTGCCCACTTTTTAATGGTTTTTTTTTTTTTTTTCTTGTTGAGTTGTTTGAATTCCTTGTAGATTCTGGATATTAGCACTTTGTTAGTGTGGACTTTGCAAATATTTTCTTTCATTCTGTAGATTGTCTGTTTACTATGCTAATTGTTTCTTTTCTTCTCCTCCCTCCCTCCCTCCCTCCCTTCCTTTCTTTTCTTTTCTTTTCTTTTCTTTTCTTTTCTTTTCTTTTCTTTTCTTTTGTTTTGTTTTGTTTTGTTTTGTTTTCTTTTCTTTTCTTTTCTTTTCTTTTCTTTTCTTTCTTTCTTTCATCTCACTCTGTCTCCCAGGCTGGAGTGCAGTGGCGCAATCTCCACTCACTGCAATCTCCACCTCCTGGGTTCCAGCAATTGTCCTCCCTCAGCCTCCTGTGTAGCTGGGTTACAGGCACGTGCTACCATGCCTGGCTAATTTTTGTATTTTTAGTAGAGACGGGTTTTCACTATGTTGGCCAGGTTGGTCTTGAACTCCTGACCTTAGGTGATCCGCCTGCCTTGGCCTCCCAAAGTGCTGGGATTACAGACATGAGCCACCGTACCTGGCTGTTATATTGTTTCTTTTGCTGTGCAGAAGTTTTTTAGTTTAATTAAGCCATATATGTCTATTTTGTTGTTGTTGTGTTTGCTTTTGATGACTTGGTCATAAATTCTTTACCTAAGCCAACGTGTTGAATAGTTTTCGCTAGGTTTCTTCTGGTATTTTTATAGTTTCAGGTCTTACATTTAGATAATTAATCCACCTTAAGTTTTTTTTTTTTTTTTTAAATATGGTGAGAGTGTCCAATTTCATTCTTCTGCACAGGCTATAAAAATTTCCCAACACCATTAATTGACTATGTTCTTCTTGCCCTGGTGTATGGTTTTATGACTTTGTCAAAGATCAGTCGGTTGTTCGTATGTGGCTTTATTTATGGGTTCTCTATTCTGATCTATATGCCTATTTTTATACCAGTACCATGTTGTTTCGGTTTCTGTAGCCTTGTAGTATAATTTGAAGTCAGGTAATGTGATGCCTCCTACTTTGTTCCTTTTTTGCTTAGATTTGATTTTGGCTCTTTGGGCTCTATTTTCATTCCATATGATTTTTAGGATTGTTTTTTCTAATTCTGTGAAAAATTATATTGGCAATTTCATAGGAATTGTATGGAATCTATAGATTTATTTGGGCACTATGGTCATTTTAATAATATTGATTCTCTCAATTCATAAGCATGGAATGCATTTATTTCTGTCATCTATAATTTCTTTTTTCAGTTTATTTTTATTTATTGTTGTTGTTGTTGTTTTGATACGGAGTCTCACTCTGTCGCCCAATAGGCTGAAGTGTAGTGGTGTGATCTTGGCTCACTGCAACCTCTGCCTCCCAGGTTCAAGCTATTCTCCTGTCTAAGCCTCCTGAGTAGCTGGGACTACAGGCATGCACCACCATGCCCAGCTAATTTTTGTACATTTATTAGAGACGAGGTTTCACCATGTTGGCCAGGCTGTTCTTGAACTCCTGACCTCAGGTGATCTGCCCACTTCGGCCTCACAGAGTGTTGGGATTACAGGCATGAGTCAGTCAGAGTGTTTTAGTTCTCCATATAGAGATCTTTCACCTCCTTGGTTAAATATATTCCTAGGTATTTTTCTTTCTGTAGCTATTGTAAATGCGATTGCCTTCTTGATTTTGTCTTTAGCTAGATCATTATTGGTGTATGGAAACACCACAGATTTCTATACATTAATTTTGTATCCTGAAACTTTACTGAATTCATTTGAGAATTTTTTTTGGTGGAGTCTTTAGGGTTTTCTAGATATAAGATCATATCATCAGCAAACAGAGATAATTTGACTTTGTCCTTTCCAGATTGGATACATTTTATTTTTGTCTCTTGCCTGATTGCTCTGGTGAGGACTTCCAGTTCTGTGTTAAATAAGACTGGCGGAAATGGGCATTCTTTCTTATACCAGATCTTAGAGGGAACACTTTCAACTTTTCTCTGTTATGTATGATGTTCTCTGTGAGTTTGTCATATGTGGCCTTTATTATGCTGAGGTTTGTTCCTTTGATGCCTAGTTTTTTTGAGGATTTTTATCATGAAGCAATGCTGAATTTCATTCAATGATTTTTCTGCATCTATTGAGACGATCATAAGGTTTTTGTCTTTAATTCTGTTTGTATAATGCATCACATTTATTGATTTGCATACGTTGAATCATCCATGCATCCCTGGGATAAATTCAACCTGATCATTATCTTTTAAATGTGCTGTTGGATTTGATTTGCTAGTATTTTGTTAAGGATTTTTGCATCTATGTTCATCATATATATTGATCTGTAGTTTTCTTTTTTTGTTGTGCTCTTGTCCGATTTTGGTATCAGAATGATACTGGCCTTGTAGAATGAGTTAGGGATAACTCCCTTCCTATTGATTTTTTTGGGCTAGTTTCAACAGGATGAGTATTAGTTCTTGTTTGTGTGTTTGATAGAATTCATCTGTGAATTCATCTGGTCTCAGGTGTTTACTTATTGGAAGATTTTTTAGGAGAGGTGCAGCCAACTGGACTTCCTGGGTAGAGTGGGGACTTGGAGAACTTTTCTGTCTTATAAGGGGATTGTAAAATGCACCAATCAGCACTCTGTAGCTAGCAAGAAGTTTGTAAAATGCACTAATCAGTGCTCTGTGAAAATGCTCCAATCAGTGCTCTGTAACTGGCAAGAGGTTTGTAAAATGCACCAATCAGTGCTCTGTAAAATGCACCAATCAGCAGGAGTCTAAAAGTAGCCAATCACAGAGAGGATTGAGAAAAGAGCATTCTGATAGGACAGAAACAGGACATGGGAGGGGACAAATAAGGGAATAAAAACTGGCCACCCCAGCCAGCGAGTAGTAACCTGCTCAGGTTCCCTTTCACACTGTGGAAGCTTTATTCTTTCATTCTACACTGGAAGGAACCAACTCCAGACACAATTCCATCTTGCTACTCATTTTTAGTTTGTTCAGGGGTTCTGTTTTTTCCTTATTCAGTCTCAGTAGGTTGTGTGTTTCCATGAATTTATCTACTTTCTCTGGGGTTTCTAGTTTGTGAGCCTAAAATTGTACATAATAATCTCTGATTTTTTTTATTTTTTTATTTTTATAGTGTCAGTTGAGATGTCTCATTTTCTTATGTGATTTTGTTTGTTTGGATCATCTCTCTTCTTGGCTAATCTAGCTAGTGGTTTCTCAATATTGCTTATCTTTTCAAACAACCAACATTTTGTTTTGTTCATTCTTTGTATTTTTGAGGGGGTCTCTTTTATTTAGTTATGCTCTCATCATTCTTATTTCTTAACTTTGGGTTTGGTGTGTTCCTTTTTATCTATTTCTTGAGGTGTAGTGTTGGGTTGCTAATTTGTAATCTTTCAAATTTTTTGATGTAGGCATCTAATGCTATAAATGTCTCTCTTTGCACTCCCTTGGCTATACTGTACAGAGTTAGGTATGTTGTATTTTCATTTTTATTCATTTCAAAAAAAATCTTTAAATTTTTACATTCATTTCTCCATTGACCCAGTGATTTTTCAGGAACATGCTGTTTAATTTCCAGATATTTGCATAGTTTCTGAAGTTCCTCTTGGCATTCGTTACTAGCTTTATTCCACTGTGGTCTGACAAGTTACTTGGTATTATTTTAATTTTTAAACTTTTGTTAAGACCTGTGTTGTGGCCTATAAGATGTAGTCTATCTTGGAGAATGTTCCATGTGCAAGTGAAAAGAATATTCTCTAGTTGTTGGGTAGAATGTTCTCTAAATATCTATTAGGTTCATTTGGTATAAAGTCCAATTTTTAAAATTAATTTTCTGTCTTGATGATGTGTCTAGTGCTGTGAATAGGGTATTTAATTCACTCACTATCATTATATTGCTGTTTATCTCACCCCTTAGGTCTAATAATACTTGCTTTGTGAATTTGGGTGCTTCAATGTTGCGTGCATATATATTTAGGATTGTTATTTGCTCTTGCTAAGTTGATTCCTTTATCATTATATAATGCTCTTTTTGTCTTTTTTAAAAAACTGTTTTTGATATAAAGTCTCTTTTATTTAATAAGTATAATACTCCTGCTCAGTTTTGGTTTTCATTTGCATAGAAAATCTTTCTCCACCTTTGAGTTTTTTTTTTTCAGTCTATGTGCCTTTAAAGGTAAGGTGAGTTTCTTGTGTGTAGTATATAGCTGGATCATTTAAAAAATTCATTTAGCCAGTCTGTATTTTTTTAGTGGAGCATTTAATTCATCTACATTGAAGGCTAATATTAATATGTGAAGCTTTGTTCCTGTCACATTGTTAATCGTTTTCAACTTGGTTTTAAAAATTCTTTGTTTCTTTTTCTTTTTTTGTCATTTGTGGTTTGATGAAACTCTGTTCTGTTGCCATTCAATTCCTTTCTATTCCTCCTTTATTTGACTGTTTTATAAGAACTATGAGTTTTATATTTCCATGTGTTTTCATGATGGTGAATATCAACCTTTCATTTCCATGTTTATGACCCCTTTGAGCATTTCCTGTAGGGTCTGGCTAGTGAGGAGAAATTCCCTCAGTGTTTGCTTGTCAAGAAACAACTGTATTTCTCCTTTATTTGTGAACCTTATTTTGGGAGGATAAAAAAATCCTTGGCTGACAGTTTTGTTCTTTCAGTGCTTTGAAAATGCTATTGTATTCTCTTCGTACCTGTGAGGTTCTGCTGAAAAATCTACTCTTAGCCTGATTTTTTTTTTTTAATAGGTGACTAGACATTTTTCTCTTGCTAATTTTAAAATCACTTATTTTAATTTGACTTTAGACATTCTGAACATAACATGCAGTAGTGAAGTCCTTTTTGTAATATATTTTTCTGGGGATTACTGGGCTTCTTATATGTGGATGTCTGACTCTATTAATAGATGTGGGATTTCTGCATTGATTATTTCTTTAAATAGGTTTTCTAAACTCTTTCATCGCTCTCCCTCCTTGGGATACCTATAATTCATAAGTTCAACTACTTTATGTAGTCACAGATGTCTCAAAGTCTTTGTTCATTCTTTTTAATTCTTGTTTATTATTTTTTTCTGACTGGATTATTACAAAAGACCTGTTGTCAAGTTCTGATTTTTTTCTTTCTTTTTTTTTTTGCTTGGTTGGTTTAGTCTGTTATTGAAAGTTTGAAATCTATTTGGTGT
Organism: Papio anubis; assembly: GCF_008728515.1. Classification (NCBI taxonomy): domain Eukaryota; kingdom Metazoa; phylum Chordata; class Mammalia; order Primates; family Cercopithecidae; genus Papio; species Papio anubis. The sequence goes on along the minus strand of NC_044982.1, from coordinate 107,641,002 downwards.
TTCCTTCAATGAATTTTTTAGTTCCAGTATTTCTGCTTTTTAAAAAAATATAAGAAGATATATATATAAATTATATATATTTATATACAATACTTAGTATATTATATATTTATATATAATATATAAATATATTTAAAGATATATATCTTTATAATTAATTATATATATTATATATTTTTAATATATAAGAAGATATCTATCTTCTTGGTAAATTTCTCATTTATATCTTGAATTAATTTTCTAATTTTTTTGTATCAGTTTTTAGATTTCTCTTGCATCTCTCACTGAGCTTCTTTAAAATCCATATTTGAATTCTTCATCTGGCATTTCACAGAATTCTTTTTGATTAGGGTCTGTTGCTGAGCAATTGTTGTGGTCCTTTGGTGGTATTGTATTTCCCTGGTTTTTCATGTTTCCTTTGTTCTTCCATCGATACCTGCACAATTTATGTAGCAGTCACTTGTTCCAGTTTTTGAAATTGCTTAAAAAATATTTTTTGAGAGAGGGTCTCATTCTGTCACCCAGGCTGGAGTGCAGTGGTGCAATCATGGCTCATTGCAGCCTTGACCTCCTGAGCCCAGGTGATATTCCTACCTCAGCCTTCTGAGTAGCTGAGACTACAGATGTGTGCCACCATGCCCAGCTATTTTTAAATTTTATTTATTATTTTTTTAGAGACAGAGTCTCCCTATGTTGACCAAGATGATCTGGAATTCCTGGCTCAAGCAGTCCTCCCATCTCAACATTCGAAAGTGCTGGGATTACAGGTGTGAGCCACCTGTAATTGCTTTTGTACAGGATAAGTTTTTCAGCCTAGCCTGAAATTGCTTTTGTACAGGTTAAGTTTTTCCTGCAGATGTATGTATGTTGATTAAGATACTTTGACTTTGATTTCAGATTTCTGCAAATCCAAAATAATTTTTTTTTTTTTTATGTGTGTGTGTGTGATCTTTGTATGACTTCTTTGGCAGTGCACGGGGTCAGTGGTATCTGTGATTTCCTCAGTGGCTTTGTAGAATGAGTTAGGGAGGAGTTATCTATTCTTCAGTTTTTGGAACAGTTTCAGAACTGTTGTGTGTTTCAGAACAGTTTCGGGAGGATTGGTACTATTTCTTCTTTGTGTGTTTATTAGAATTCAACAGTGAATTCATTCATCCAATCCTGGGCTTTTCTTTGTTGGGAGACATTTTATTTACTGATTCAATTTCACTACTTATTATCGATCTGTTCAAATCTTCTACTTCCTTCTGATTCAATCTTGGGACGTTGTATTTTCCAAGGAACTTATTCATTTTTTTTAGGTTTTCCAGTTTTTGGATGAATAGCTGTTCATAATAGTTTCTAAAGATCTTTTGTATTTTCGTGGTGTCAGTTGTAATATCTCCTTTTTCACTTGTGATTGTGTTAATTTGGGTCTTCTTTCTTTTTTTTTAGCTAGTCTAACTGGTAGCTTATCATTTTTCTTTATCTTTTTGAAGGACCAACTTTTTGTTTTGTCAATCCTTTGTAATTTTTTCATCTCTATTTTGTAGATTCACTCTGATATTTCTTTTTTCTTTTTTTCATTCTAATTTGGGGTTTGGTTTGTTCTTTCTAGTTTTCTGAGATGCATCATTATGTTGTTTGTTTGAAGTCTTTCTACATTTTTGATATATGTGTTTATTGCTATAAACTCTTTTAGCATGACTTTTGCTGTATCTGACAGGTTTTGGTATGTGTGTTTTCCTTTTCATTGGTCTCAGGAAAAGTTTTAATTTCTTCTTGATTTCTTCATTGACACAATGGTAATTCAGGTACATGTTGTTTAATTTACAGATATTTGTGTAGTTTTCAAAATTCCTCTTGGTATTGATTTCTAGTTTTGTTTTATTGTGGTCTGAGAAGATACTTGATATGATTTTAGTTTTTTATAATTTCTTGATAATTGGTTTGTGGCCTAATATGTGGTATTTCTTAAAGAATGTTCCATGTGCTGATGGTAATAATGTGTATTGTGCAGTTGTTGGATAAAATGTTCTGTAAATGTTTGTTAGGTCCATTTGGTCTAAAGATCAGTTTAAATCCAACGTTTCTTTGTTGATTTTCTGTCTATATGATCTGTCTAATGCTCAGACTAAGGTTTTGAAATCCCACACTATTAATATATTGAGGTCTATCTCTCTCTTTATAACTAGTAATACTTGTTTTATGTATCTAGGTGCTTCAGTCTTGGGTCCATATATATTTAAATTGTTATATCTTTTTGCTAGGCTGGTCTCTTTATCATTATATAACTACTTCTTTGTCTTTTTAAATACTGTTTTTGAGTTAAAGTTCTATTTTGTTTGATATAAGCATAGCTGCTCCTGCATGCTTTTGGTTTCTGCTGCATAGAATACTTTTTTCATACCTTTTCTTCAGCCTGTGTGTGTCTTTACATGTAAACTATGTCTTTTTTAAGCAGCATATACTTGGATCATGTTTTGTTTTGTTTTTAAATCCATTCAGTCAGTCTATATTTTTTAAGCAGAGGATTTAGTCTGTTTACATTCGAGATTATTATTGATATATGAGGTTATGTTCCTGTCATAGTTTTCATTGTTTCTGGTTTTGTTATCTTTTGTGTCTTTCTTTCTCTCTTATTGTTTAGCATTGTTCTTTGATGGTTTTCTGTAGTGGTATGATTTGAGTGTTTTCTCTCCCTCATTTGTGTGTTTGCTTTACCAGTGAGTTGTATAATTTCATGTGTTTTCATGATGATGGTAAATATTGCCCTTTCATTTCCATGTTTAGGACTCCTTTGAACATTTCTTATACGTTTAATCTAGTGATGATGAATTCCCTCCATTTTTGCCTGTATGTGAAAGACTTTTCTCCTTCATTTATGATGGATAACTTTGTTGGGTGTAGTATTCTTAGTTGACAGTGTTTTTTGCTTTCAGAACTTTGAATACCTCTTCCCAATTTCTCCTTATCTCTAAGGATTCTGCTGAGAAATCCACTGTTTGTCTGATGAGGTTTTCCTTATATGCAACTAGATGCTTTTGTCTTGCTATTTTTACATCTCTCTATTTATCTTTCACTTTTGACAGTTTGAAAATAATATGCCATGGAGATCTTTTTGGGATATATCTAGATAGGGATCTCTGAGCTTCCTGTATTTGGATGTCTAAATATCTTGCTATACCTGAATTATTTTCAGCTATTTCATTAAACTTTTTTTTTATGACTTTGGACTTTTCTTCATTTTCTGGAACACACAAAATTTAAATATTTGATTCTTTTATGGTGTCCATTCTTTCCTGTATACTTTTCTTATTTTTATTCTTTCCTTTTTATTAATTTATTATTTCTGACTTAGTTATTTCAAAAGACCTGTCTTCGAGTTTTGAAATTCTTTCTTCTCCTTGATCTAGTTCATTGTTTAGACTATCAAATGTACTTTTTTATTTCATGTATTAAATTATTTAATTCTGGAATTTCTGTTTTGTTCTCTTTTTTGATATGTCTCTCTGGTGAATTTCTCATCCATATCTTGAATTGTTTTATGGATTTCTTTGTATTGTTTATCTATGTTCTCTTATCTCTCACAGAAGCTTCTTTAATATAATTATTTTGAATTATTTTTCCAGCATTTTGTAAATTTCTTTTTCATTGAAATCTGTTGTTGGAGAATTATTGTGCTCCTTTGAAAGTGTCAAATTTCCTTGCTTTTTCATGTTTCTTGTTTCCTTCTGTTTATATCTGCACATATGTTGCAATGACTCCTTATTCTCATCTTCGAATTGACTTTTGTGGAGGAAGATTTTTTCTAAAGATGTGTCTTTGGTGATGGTTAGGAAGAATACCTTAGCTTTCACTCTGAGTGCTTGCAATAGTGTAGTTTTCATATAGTTTTTTCAGCTATGTACAGACAGCATCAGTGGTGTCTATAATTTCATCCTCCTCTTCCTCCTTTTCTCTTCCCTCTTCTTCCTCCATTTTTAGTCTCAAAATTATTTTCAAACAAAGATGTAGAGAGGGCTGTAACAAACACTTGTGAAGAACTCATTCCACAGCTTTAACAAATATCAACAGTTTGCCAATATGTTTCATCTATCTCCCACAAGTTCTGATCTATTTTAAAGAAAATCTAAAAGATCCTTTTATTTCACCTATTGTGCTACATATCATTTGTCCTTTAAATCCACTTTCTACCTTTCAGCCCTTGTTTATGTCCAAGGAGACTTAGCTTAGTCTATATCAGAGACTCCTTAGCCTTCTGGCTTCCAGTTGGGTTTTGCAAATGGGCAGCACCAGTAAGAGATTGGAAGGAAGGAAAAGATTGGGCTAGGAACTTATTTCCTCAGCAGCACCTGCTGGATCCAGTGGGTCGGTTACATGTCACATCCCTCTAACAAAGCTGCAGCTCTCACCATACAGTTCTTCCTGGAGTCCTCGAATTGTCCAATGTGTGTCATCCTTTTCTATTGGAATCCTTGACTAACTGAGATATGGTTTGGATTTGTGTCCTTACCCAAATCTCATGTCGAATTGTAATCCTCAGTGTTGGAGGTGGGGCCTGATGCAAGGTGACTGGATCATGGGGACAGATTTCTCATGAATGGTTTAGCACCAACCCCTTGATATTGTCTTGGTGATAGTGAGTGAGTTCTTGTGAGATCTGGTTGTTTAAAAGTGTGTAGTGCCTCCCTTCTCTCTTTCGGACCTACTCTTGCCATGAAAGATGCCTGCTCCTGCTTTGTCTTCTACCATGAGTAAAAGCTTTCCAAGGCCTCTTGCTATGCTTCCCATACAGTCTGCAGAACTATGAGCCAATTAAACCTCTTTTCTTTATAAATTTCCAGTTTCGCGTATTTCTTCATAGCAGTGCAAGAATGGACTAATCCACCTGTACTTTCAACCTCTTAGCTGGTTTCTATTCCCATACTCTCTGTCTCACTTAATAGAGTCACTAACCGCATACTATACCAACATTGAAACCAAGCACTGATCTTAGACCCATTCTCTTGCATCCCTCATGCCCAGTAAGACCCGACCAGTATCAGTTACTTAGGATTGTTTCCTAGAAATCAGTTTCTCTTCTTGAATTTCTATTGTTAGTGTCATAGTTCAGAGCTCTGTGATCTCATCTACTTCGGCTAAAGTTATATTTTAAAAATGCAGATCTTACCATCTGAAGAATTAAGTGAGATTTTATCACCTCCTCTATATGCATGTTTATTAAGGTAAGCTTTCTGGTGTCCTCTAAACAAATGATTGCTGTGAAATTTAAAGAATTACATATGCTTATTTTTACCTAAGTATGTTTAGTATTATCACTGTTTCTACCTGATAATAGGAGAGATTAATGAAGTGGAAATCAAACATAGAGAGGATGAATAAGTCTAAAATTAGTTCTTTGATAGATTTTAAAAATACCTTAAATGTGGAAGGTAAAGCTATAAAACTTACAAAATATATAGAAGAATATGTTTATGACTCTGGCATATAGGTGGAATTCTTAAACAAGGTATATAAAGTGCACTCTAGAGAAAGAGAATGATAAATTTTACTATATTAAATTAAGCATTTATGTTTAACCAAAGGCCCATAAAGTGAAAATACAATGCTCAATATACAGAATAAAATTTTAAAAAATGTATAAATAATATTAATCAATTAATTAGGAGAAATAGCTCAATAGAAAAATAAGCAAGTCTGACATGCACATGTATGTTTAACTGCAGCACTGTTTACAATAGCAAAGACATGGAACCAACCCAAATGCCCATCAGTGATAGACTGAATAAAGAAAATGTGGTATATATACACCATGGAATACTAAACAGTCATAAAAAGGAATGAGATCACATCATTTGCAGGGACATGACTGAAGCTGGAAGCCATTATCCTCAGCAAACTAACATAGGGATAGAAAACCAAACACCACAGGCTCTCACTTATAAGTGGGAGTTGAACAATGAGAACACATAGATACAGAGAGGGGAATAATTCACACCAGGGCCTGTTTGGGGGATTGGGGGTGAGGGGAGGGAACTTAGAGGATGGGTCAATAGGTGCAGTAAACCACCACGGCACACATAAATCTGTGTAACAAACCTGCATGTTCTGCACTTGTATCCTAGTTTTTTTTTTCCAGAAGAAATAAAGGGAAAAAAAAATGATAAGTAACAAAAAAAGAAAAATATGCAAATCTGGAACAAGTATCTTTTAGATGAAGAATATGAGTGGCCAACCAGTCTTATGAAAAGATGCCTAATATCATTTGTGATTTGAAAAGTCAAATCAAAGCCATAGTGATATTTCAAACCCATCAGATTGGCAAAAATATTCAAATGTGTAATATCAAGTATTGAAAAGAATGAAGAGAAACAAAAAAATCATATAACTGTGCTTGAGGAAGTGCAAATTGGTATAGCACTAGTTGAATAGTTTGGCATTCTCTAATAAAGTTGAACATGCATGCCCCTTGAGACTAGCTTTTTTTATTTCTAAATGTCTAACTTAAAGAAACCCTTAGAAATGTGCATCAGGAGACAACAATCAAAATGTTCTAACACAGTCAAAAAAGAAAAACTCAGGAAAATTCACATTACAAATAGAATGACAAAGTATATTGTGGTATATTCACACAATGAAATATACAGAAATAAAAATATATTTCACAGGCAGCAACAAGGATACTTCTTGTGAAATAATCTTGGTCAGGATGGGCGTGGTAGCTTGTGCCTGTAATTCCAGCATTTTGGGAGGCTAAGGCGGGTGGATCACCTGAGGTCAAAAGTTCGAGACCAGCTTGGGCAACGTGGAAAAACCCTGTCTCTACTAACATTACAAAAATTAGCCAGGCATGATGGTGCACTCCTGTAGTCCCAGCTACTTGGGAGGCTGAGACAGGAAAATCGCTTGAACCCAATAGGTGGAGGTTGCAGTGAGCCAAGATGGTGCCACTGTATTCCAGCCTGGGTAACAAAGAGACTCTGTCTCAAAAAAATTAAGAAGAAAGAAATAATCTTGGTCAATTAAAGTTGGTCAAAAATAATGCAAAGAGTATAAATCTGTTTGCAAAAAGCTGCTTTTCAAAATGCAAAAACTATATAACGTTGTTAAGAATGTTTATACATGTGGTAAAACTACAAAGAAAAGTAAAAGAATAATGAACTCCATCCAAATTTCTGGTGGGAATCCCTCTGGAGGGAAAAGGAAAAAGATGGCAGTCTCCTCTTTCTTGCACTGAGACGAGTTCTATGCCCCAGTGATCTGCAGCCAGTGCATACCAGTGCAGCCTTGCAGGTCCTGGGCAGCCAGCAACTGCTCTGTTTCGTTGGTACATGTGCCTGAGCCCATTCTGATGATTAAATAGGCTTAATGTTCACTCTGGCATGTAACTGTTTGTTGTCCAGTTTTTCTTTTCCTGTTACTGTTTGTTGTTATTTATACCAGGAGAATTGAATGGAATTAGAGAATCATTGAAGGAGAACATCAGGAAGATTTATTTTTAGCCTTCCACCCTCTCCCAAATCATCACTTTTAAAATCATCTGCAGAGTAAAATAATTAAAATTATTGATGAAAAAATGTGTAAGTAAAAAGATGAGTCAGTGTGATAACAATGTAAAAGAAAAAAACCTAAAAGTCTAAGAAAAACAGAAAATTAAGAATTTATATGTTAAATATAGGGAGATTAAAGGGAGCAAAAGAAATAGAAATCAGAACTTTGAAAGGTAAAATTAAAAACTTAACACATATTAACAACTAAAGGAAAAATTAAAACAATCATAATAGATAAAACCACTAGCTCAGAACTTACAGTTGTCTAATTGTGTCAAAGTTAAACCACAAAAGTGTGAATAAAAAAACTTAAATAATTAAAGGGAAACTTATAAAGCAGAGTAACAACCCAAAACTATGAAAGCTATAAGCTCACTCATTATTCAACAAATATTAATTTGGATCTTTCTGTGTGCCAGGAAAAGTGCTTGCTACTGGAAATTAAAGCTCAGATATTAAAGAACATGAAACTATGTCAATGCTAAATTATTAAAGGATTAGTAATAAAATACATAAAATATTTAAGGGACAAATTGACACAAATTATGAACAATAGTAAAAAGAGATAAAAAGGATTATGAAATCTCAAAAGCTTGAAAGATTCAAATGAGATCAAACAAATTAAGGCTCTTTAAAAGAAATGCATTACCTCAACATTAGAAAGCCAAAATCTTAGTGGGAGCTAGCACAGGCTAAGGGTTACCACTTACTGGTGGTGTGGCCCTGAGCAAGCTCTGAATCTCTTAGCTCCTAGTTCCTGATTCATAAATGGGGGTAGCAATGGTTCATAACTGGGGAGTTGTGAGGATCAAATAAGGTCATGAATAGAAAGCAGTTTGCACAGTGCCTGGCTAAGATCAGCTCTCAACAACAGTTAGCTGCCTCTAACAGAAGCCAAATTATGACCCATTTCAGAAACTGTAGGATTGGCGAAAGGAAAGGAAAGCAATGATCCATCTGAACCTATCTGAGGCCTGTTATTCCTGCTTGTCCAAGCCTATGGCTGAGCTGACTTTGCACAAGGACTCTCCTAGTGTGAAGAGGGGTTTTGTGGGGCAAAGAGCTGACCTCAGAGGGAGAGTCATAACCTTTGACGACCTTTTGCCTTTGTCTTTTACCTTTTCCAGGTTTGAGCCTCAGGTGTCTACCCAAGATTCTGAAATGCTCAGGGGTGGAAATGAGAACCTCCTAGAAGGCAGCTTTCTCACTCAGCCTGGCTGTCCCCCAGGCAGCCCTGTTTAGGATCTCAACTCTTCAGCCTCCCTAAAATACTCTTCAGTTCCCTTTCAAGCCTGTTCTTATCAGGGTCTGGAAAACAGTATCAGAATACCAACCCTGACAAACCATGCTTGGTCAAGCTCAGACCACCGTGGAATTTCAGTCCTGCACACTAACATTTAAAATCATCCCTGTGGATGTCCTGCTCAGCCTCTGCCTGTGAGTTTCACTGATTACTCAAGGTGGCCACTGTACCCAACAGGGCACACTACAAAACCACTGCTTGTAAAACAAAGTCATTTTAGACAAACACAAACCATAAGTCTGGGGGATTTTTTTCTTCTAAATTTATTTTAAGCTTTACAATTTCAATGGAAAAGAAAAGGAACTTTATTTTAGGATGTGAATAATTCTGGATGATTTGCACACTGGCATTTGTATATTGCATGGAAATGTGTTAAAAGTGAAAAAAAGAGAGAGAGCAAATTGGCAAAGGTCTGTATCAAATCACAGAGGAGAACAACTTTCAGAGATTGCTAAGTCGGAAAGTAATATCTTAAGTGATCCCACAGTCAGGAATATTGGCAATGTCAAGAGTGTTCCATTTTATCTTCTAGCAGGAGCAAAATTTGCAAGCAAATTTGGCAGAGGAAAACATCCTAAAATGCATTCTTAACTCTGTACAATTTCTTTCATGTAAAGTGCCAATAAGGAAAATTAAAGAATTGAAAGGGGTACAAAGGGGAAACGAATCCAGTTTGCTGTCTGCTCATAGCACTGGAGGAAATTATAAGGAGAAGGCCACTGTATGCATTGACATTAACAAGAGAATGCCTTTTCTTTTCTTTTCTTCTTGCCAATGTCAAACTTCTCCAGAAAGCACCAATGAGTCACACCTAAAATACCAGAGGTAATCCCAGAGTGGAGATTCTGTATACCCTGTCAACTTGTAGCTAGACTTTTTAAAAAATCGACTGAATCTGGTGAAAACAAGGCAATGTAAGGCCATATTTTCATAAATTTGCTTCTCTTATGCATTCCACTTGAAATGACCATAGGTGAGCAAAGGTTTGTAGAATTACTCAAATTTCAAAGACTTTCTACAAACTATGGTAAAATTAAGATGACATTGGAAAGACAGTGCACAGCTGAATTTCAAGGGAAGGAATTTAGTTCAACTGAGTGAAGCCTATCCCTTCCAAATTTTCACTGAAATGACCAAATAAATATGAAAATTGGGGAGGAAAAAACAATAGAAGCCCTTAAAAAGGGCAAATTTCTTCTGTATACTGGAAACATTGGGGAAATTCTGCAGGACGTACATACATAGAACCAGACCGAAGGAAGCACAAGCCTCTCTGCTATCTCGGGAAACCTCAAGTTCACAGCGGCTTAGGCTGGAAAGGACAGAAATAATGGAAAATTGGAGGAGCCAGTTGAATAGCTACCAATGCCTCAGATAGTATGGACAGGCAACAGATTTATTGCTTTGCTTCCATTGTACAGAGGGCACAGACAGCAAATTAGGAATAACCATCTGTGACCTCTAGAAGGGGCATTCACTCCTACTTCCTGCCCCAATTGGGTTCCTGTAAGTTTTGGGGTTCTCCCTTCCACACCACTCCCAGCCTCATCCAACTTGGTGACCAGGGTCTGTGGATCACCAAGGCGTCTGTTGGATATATCTGTGCTGTGGGATGGTGCCAGGGGTTTTAGGGGTCAGGTATAGAAGGGCACTCTTCTGGTTAGATAACCAATGGGCAAAGTATTGTCTGCTATCAGAAGGACATTGTTTGAAAAGGCAATGGATATCACCTCTGGGTTCACATAGCAGATGGAGCCCCTTGCTCAAATAGAAGCCAGGCAACTGGCAAAAGTGACTTAGTTCCTTTTCTCAGACCTTGATGTCTCTTCTGCCCCATCACTTCTGTGTTGTCTTCTCCTTATCCATCAAGCCCAGGGTGTGTGTGTGTGTGTGTGTGTGTGCGCACATGTCGAGGGTGGGTGGGGGCCAGGGAGGGAGAATTGCCTTTCCTATACTCTCCTGTTTGTTTCTTATTCTTTCTGTCTGATCTTTTATTCTTTCCCTTTTCTCTCAAAACCTGTTCTTTTGATATTCAAAGCCAGATAGCAGCTACTTTTTTCTCTTCTTTCAGCTGTCACAGTCTCTTTCAGAAATAATGAGCAGGGAATAATCCAGCTCTTGAATAGTATGGGTTGGGGGTAAAACACAAAGATGGAATAGATATTGGCAGGGCAGGGACACACCTATAAATATTTCAAAAATATCATCTTATTGAAAGCCTAAGTTACAATCCTCATCATGTGCCAATTAAATAAAAGATTATTGGTTTCAATAGAAAAAGTAGTTTCCGCAACAAGACCAGCCAGAGAGGGACCCAGATTGTCTCACCCTGGACCCCTTTCTTCTCCTGCTATTGTGCACAGTTGTCCATTATCTGGCATGAAGTTCTTTAGAGTGCTGCCAAGAACGAGGACTCAGGCTGGCCTTATGAGGGTGTTGATTAGGATTTCTGACTCAAGCCACATCAGTAGATTCTTTGTTTTTCTGATAAAATGCGAGGCTATCAGCCAAAATTCACTGGACAGGACAAGCATGTGATACAATTGCTCCTCCAACTGTAGGCAAGTATACAGGGAAGAATCGTCATTGGTTGTAGGGAAAGTGTGTGACCACGTTATCATTGCTAGGCTGATCAGAATCACAGATGGGCATGGATCAGTATTTGGAAACTGACCTGAAAGAATAGTGTGGTTCAGCACAGTGATTCTCAATGAAGGGTGACTTGGTCCCCAAAGGATATTTGAAAATACTTGGAGATAATTTTGGTTCTCACAACTAGAGTGATGCAACTGGAATCTAGTGGGTAGAGGCAAAGGATATTGCAAACCATCATAAAATGCATATGGACACCCCTTCTCCCCACCCAATAAAGAAATATCTAACTCAAAATGTTAATAGTCTGAGCTTGAGAAGCTCTGGTCTAACAGAACAATATACTTTATTATCCACTGCTGCCAGACAGGGTCTCTCTTAAGGCTCTCCCCACCATTTATTTTGCTGTCAGGCCATATGCCTTCCTATGCTTCATTGTGTATTTGAGGTGCATTCATGCCTTGGCACTTTGCACTTGCTCTTTCTCCTCCCTCACATCTTTACATGGCTAGTTTCCTTTGTCTTTCCAGCACTGATGAAATGCCGTGTGCTCAGAGAGGCTTTCCTTGACCACCCAGTCTAAAGTAAAGCCTCCCTAGTACATTCTGTAGGACCTTCCCATATTTCTTCTTGATTGTCATCTTTCCCTGTGGGCTGTTAGAATGTCAGCTCTCCCGGAGTAGGACCATGTGGTGCTGTCACTCACGTAGAAGAGTGCCTAGGACAGCAGAACAAATGTCCATCGATTCAACAACATCTCCTTAAGTATTTCCTTGCAATGGAAGCATTAGAAACTCCATCTAGAAACTTTAGAAAAATCTTCATTCAGAAGACCTTGTATTTGTAAAAAGGAAACACCTTTCTCCACCACTCTTTCTCCTCTCCATCTTTGCAGCATTGAGATTGCCTACTTTTAATACTTTCCAATAGAATGTTTTGCATTGATAGAAATGTCTTAGATCTATTTGTTGGATACAGTAGCTACCAGCCTTACATGGCTATTGAACACTTGAAATGTGGTTAGTGTGGCTGAGAAAGTGAATTTTAGTTTTTATATTATTTACATTTAAATAACTATATGTGGCAAATGGCTATCATATTGCATAGTTCAGGTCTAAATATTTTATCATAAATTAATATGATGTACTCCTCTTTTATTTCATTTTTCCTTGCCATTTTTAGATAACAATAAACATTACAATACTATATGCTCAGCCCTATCCCCTCATAGCTTTTCTTTTATATCTTTTATTTATAGTTTCTAAAATGGAAAAATTGTGATAACATAGTTTAGATTTTAAAAGGAAGGAACATAGTAAGATGTACAACATAGTATCACTTATGTAAATTAATTAGAAGCACTTTCATATGCAATTAATCTAATATTTTATGAAGATAACATAATGTCTCTGACATATATAAATGTCTTTGAGATTTATATATACACACATTTATGTTTTGGATACACATACACACACACCATACATGTAAACAATAATGCTATGTACAAAATTGGTAATTTTTTATCTATTAAATACTTTATTTCATATATTTTCATTGATCACAAAGGACTGAAATTACAAATCAACGTTAATAATAGAAATTTCAAATCAATGTTAATAATGATAGAAATTTCAAATCGTTGGTAATAGTAATAATAGTAACAATGTTAATGGTATTAGTTAATATTACTATTTTTAATGACAAATTAGTAACATTTGTCATTAAAAATATGTCTCAGAGAAATTAGACATACTAGCTTGCATGTGTATAGGAGTTGGGAATTGGGATGAAAAGTAAGAAAAAAGAGAAATCAGAGTCCTCTTGCACAGGCTGGTGATAATAGTGTGTCATGTACTGAGGGGTTTGCTTAACTCAATTCTCTGCACATTGTATCCAGGCACATCACTGCTAGGGGCTGAACTGTGTCCTCCCAGAATGTATATGTTGAAGCTTTAGCCCCCAGTGACTATATCTGGAGAGAGAGTCTTCAGGATGTAATTAAGGTCAAATGAGGTCATAAGGGTAGGGCCCTAATCCAATAAGATCAATGTCCTTATAAGAAGAGGAAGAGAGACAGAGATCTCTCAGCCTCAGTCTCTTCTCCCATATGAGGACACAGAGCGAAAGCAACCATCTGCAAGCCAGGAGGAGCCCCCACCAGAACCCAACCATGCTAGCATCCTGACCTCAGACTTCCAGCCTGCAGAACTGGGAGAAAATACGTTTCTGTTGTTTAAGCCACCCAGGCTATGGTGTTTTGTTATGGCAGCCTGAGCTGACTGAGACAGTCAAATCACATTATTCCATGATAAATGTAGCATTTTGGAAGTTTGGCTTTTGATCACTAGTGTGTGGACAACTGGCTAAATATTTTTGTAAAAAAAAAAACAAAAAAAAACCCAAAGTTTACTTCTACTTCATATCTTATAGTAAATTCCAAATGGATTAAATGTTTAAATGTAAAAAAGATAATGAAGAAAAATTATAAATAAAATGTTATCACATGGGTTTAGAGTTCATGAAAAGAAAAAAAAGCCATGATTAAATAGGTTGTATTTTATGAAGATAGGAACATTTAAACATGAAGCAGAAAGAAAAAAAAGTCACAGATGAACAGTAATGGAATTAGCCTGATAGACATTACCATCTCACCCCACAAAAAATATTTTGATAAAACTCAGCCATTTATTTTGGTTAAAAGCTCTTGATAAAATAGGAATGAAAGGATGCTTCCTTCATAGCATAAATATCTCTAATCGAGTCAACTTCATACTTGATAGTGAACTGCATGAGAAATAGCCACTAAAATTAAGAACGAGTTATAAATATCTCCTGTTACTATTATTACTTAATATAGGTTTGGGATTTTAGTCCCTTGTGATCAGACAAGGGAAATGAACAAGATAAAATATTTAATGGATGGAAAAAATCACATTTTTTGCAGATGATATCATTTGCATAAAAACTAAAAATAATGTAAAGTTAATTATAACTGATGAAAATTTCATTAAAGGGGAAATTATAAAACAAACACAAAAAATATACAAAGTACAAAAGAACACATTTTCTATAGATCAGTAATATGCAATTGAAAAGTATAATGGAAGACTGATTCCATTCATATTAGAAGCATAAAAAATCTTGTAACAATATTGATAGAAAATATGCAGGTCATATATTTTTATGCTCATACATATGTTAACATTTACTGTCAATATTGTTTATATATGTGTATATATATGAACATTTACTGAGGAATGGGAAAATTAGGATAAATGGAAATTTTGCTTGAGAAGATAATTTAATGTTCTCAATCCATCCCAAGTATATCTATAATTTGAACATTTTAAATGAATTGTTTTGGAAATTGAAAATAAAGAAAACAAAACTTTATCTCAAAGAAAAATGATTGAAAATAGTACGAAAGGAAGAGTAATAAATTTGAGTTACAACTAGAAATAGAAGATGAAGTTAAAATAATTTAACCACTATGAAACCAGCACAGAAATAGATAGAATTAAAATCCAGAAAATAGACAAGCACATAATGTAAACGTAGCAGATGAAAAAGGTATGAGTTCAAATTCCTGAGAAAGAATAAAGGTGATTTAGTAAATGCCATTGAATCAATTGGCTTAAACATTTGGGGGAAAAAAAGAATACAGAATCTAGCTTACGTGTTATACCAAATTAGATAGTAAATATGCTAAGATTTAACTTTCAAAAATAAAAGTATGAAAGTAGTAGATGAAAATACAGGCTAATGAGGAAAGTTCTATTTATGAATGATATCAAAGGCAGAAATCACAAAGAAAAGTGGGTTAGATTAATTGAATCAAAAATTATTTGTTATCAAAGCCATCATGAAAAGAATTTAGAGGCAAGTAAACTGGCTAAGAGGTTATTGTCTTTAACATGTATAGGGCTCTTTCAAATCAATAAAAATATAAAAACACAATGGACAAATCAGTAAAGACTTTAAAGAGAAGTTTCTGCAAAAATGAATACAAACAAACATATAAATATTTGACCTAAACAAAAATCATGGAAACTAAAATATGAAAAATAACATTTGCCCATATCACATTGAAAGTAATGTGAATGCTTTCATGGCACGAGGGGAAATGGGTAATCTTATTCACTTTTAGAGGAAATGCAAATACCTGTCCACTGTCTGAAACTCAAGTTTTTCAGTGTATCTCAAAAGCCTTCAACGTGTGCATTTTCTTTGATCTAGCAATTCTGCTTCTAGGAAGCTTTCCCAAGGAAATAATTGGGTCAAAAATTAACTGTAAGGCTCTGCTACACAAAGTCTTTCATGCATCGTGAGGGGACAGTAACTGAAAAGTAGAGCAAATTGTTCAATGATAGCAGCTTTGTTAAGTAATTTCTAGTCATTCAATTTATTGAATTATGCTTAAGTAAAATAAATTATATAGCAGTCTATAGAATAAAATCTCTTTTCATTTGGCAACATTCAGTAGATGTATAACTATTTTAGATTAATGGATATAACCCTAGAAGAATACATAGCACAATACTAACACCCAACTTTTTTGTGGTATTCATACTACCTGCTTCTAATGCTACAAAGTAATCCTGATTGTAAGGATTGTAAGCTCAAATGTTAATTCCAGTGAGTGGCCTTCGGTGAGCACCACAGACAAAACTATCTTCTAGCCAAGGACATTCCCGGTCCCAAGCCCAACACAGGTTTTTATTGCCATTTTTTAGCTTCTTCACAGCACTTATCAATGTGTGGCATTACATAAACACATTCGTTTGTTAATGTATTTCTATTACCTGCCTGATCCCCTTTCAAGGTCAGCTCCAGGAGGGCAGGGACTGTCTCTCTTGTTTCTACTGTCCCCAACAAGAGGACCCAGCACAGAGCAGATATTGAGTAGATGTTGGTTCAATTAAGTATGCTTTCTTACTGAATTGTAGGAGTTTTTGTATATTAAGGATGATAAACTTCTATCATCTACAGCAGAGGTTGAAAACTTTTTCTGTAATTGACCACATTGTAAATACTTTAGGTACTGAAGTACTTGCAAGTCACAGCTACTCAGCACTGCCTTTCTAGTGTGAAAGCAGCACAGACAATACACAAAGGAATGGATGTGGCTATATTGCAGTAAAACTTTATTTTAAAAACAGGAGGCCGCAGGATTTGACCCTTGCTAACCCCTATTCTGCACTGCGAATATATTTCCATTTTATCGTGGGCCATTTAATTTTTGCTTTTTATGTACAGAAATTTTAAATTTTTATGTGGTCATTAGTATTCAACTTTTTCTTTAGTTTTGTTTTATTTAAAACTTTTCTTAGAAAGTCTCTCCCCATGCCAAACAAGATAATTATGCTCCGGATCATTAAATGTACATGATTCAAATATATTAAATTCTCATCCTTTGGTCTTTTATTTCTTCTTCTGAGACACAAATTCCATGTGTTTTGTTTCCTGTGAAAATAATTGTATCTGTGCATAAAGCTTTTCCCACAATGATATTCATCACAAGGCTTATTGTAATAGGCACTTTTTGTAATAATCTTAGTGTCTACTAATTGAGAATTAGATGTATTATCAATATAAATGAAAACAAATGATATAAACTAATGAAAATGATTTTAAATTGAATTAAATATTGACCAGAAAATGTGTCCACAATATCCTAGGCAAACAAAAGCAGATTACAAATAGACCTACAGTATGATCCATTTAAAACAATCTTGGCACTTATTTGATGTTCCATAAATTCTTGTTGAATGACTGAGTGACTGAATGAATGAGAGAATAGAGTTAAAAAATAAGAGTATTCTTTCTGACAAAATAGCAGCACACCTAAAATGCTGGATCCAAAACAACCAAACAAAAAGTAAACAAAACATTCTTTTCTAAGCATAACATGGCTTACAGGAAAATAAGGAAGTATTTTCTGCTCCAGGAGCTGCATAAAAATGGGACTGCATTGAAATAAGCATCTACGGGAGCTGATGTCTGCCCTGGCAGTGTCTGGTAACCTAGAATTTCCAGAACTGCATTAAGAGGTATGGGGCCGGGTGAGCGAGGGGGATGACTACAAAAGAGGGTAAAAAGTGGAAAAACAAGCCAGGTGCGGTGGCTCACACCTGTAATCCCAGCACTTTGGGAGGCCGAGGCGGGCGGATCACCTGAGGTCAGGAGTTCAAGACCAGCCTGGACAACATGGTAAAACCCCATCTCTACTAAAAATACAAAAATTAGCCGGGTGTGGCGGCATGTGCCTGTAATCCCAACTATTCGGGAGGCTGAGGCAGGAGCATCCCTTGAACCTGGGAGGCGGAGCTTACAGTGAGCTGAGATCACACCACTGCACTCCAGACTGGGAGACAGAGCGAGACTCCATCTCACACACACACAAAAAAGTCGAAAAACAATAGGAATATGAGGCAAAATAAAATGATAGAAATGAACATAAATGTGCCAGCAAGTGGACTGAATTCACCAGTAAAATAAACAAAGATTGCTAGTCTCAGTAAAAGAGAACCAGATAAATGCTGCAGTCTCTGTGTGCCTGAAGGCCTGAGAAGTCTCAACAACCAGGTTAGGGGAGGCAAGAGAGAGATGGAAGGTGTTCTGAGGGCTACCCTGCTCTCTACTTTTTTTGAATGTGATAAGAAATAAGTTTAAAAAGCAAAAGAAAATGTATAAGGTAACTGAGTGCTGACCTTTTTTTTTTTTTTTTTTTTTGCTTCAGATGACAGTAACAGTATCCCCAAATTTTAAATACTAAAGAACAGTTGTTTTCACAAGTTAAATGTGTTAAGTAATATATATATATTTTCTTGCTATGATTCGCTTTTCAAAAATTGTTCATGGCTTTTGTAAAAATTATAAATAATCATAAAAAGTTAGTTATGCATGTAAAGAACAAAGCAAAAACCACAATGAACCCGCTAATAGATTTTGTACTTAAACTATTTATCAGGAAAAAAACCCTAAAAAATCCTAAAAGGCCTAATTCTAACAAAACAAAGGATAGTGGCTTTTTCTAGTGTTTTTCTCCCAAGAAATGCATAGTTTTCTGATAAAATATTTTCATTGATTGTGACGAGAGATATTACAAATTACAGGGTGGAAACTGAGGTTTCGTTCTGAGCTTGCCACTTAGCCTGTGACTTTGGGACAGTCACTTTTTCTGTCTGTGCCTCAATTTCCTCAACTATGAGACAAGCAGGTGGACAGAATTCCAAGATCCCTTCCACATAGTAAACTGTGTAGTTTGAGATTATGCAGTGCATTATTATACCACTAGGGGGCAGTATTTGCATAGTCATGTCCATCAAAAAGCAGAATTGGGCGTACAAAATTAATTTAGAACTCGTTCTCCCATCCCTGCTAGAGGACTACATTGTAAGCAGGTGGAGACCATAGCCCTGCATGAAGTATTGGGGCCTCTTTGCCAACCCACAGTTCCACTAGGAGGTAACAGCCACCCCACACCAGCCCCAAGAGCCCAGAGAGAGGCGGGACTTCTCGTGTCAGCTGTGACTTTCCCAGGGGCCTCCGGAGCGTCTGCATTGTTCTCATTACTGAAAGCGTTCTGGTTGTAGCTTGATATCTTTGGTGAGGATAGAGTATATTTTGCTTCATCTACTAATTCTTGTTTTCTTCTCCTGTCCCTTCAACATGGACAGATAAATCTGCACAACTTTTACCTCTGGAATTGACGTGTTATCTTCATTTGTGGTTTGCAAAAAGATGCCTGGAAGAATACTGTGTACCAGCACCATGGGATACTTGACAAGCCCAGTCAACGGGGATCCATCCTGGGCCCAATGCGGTCCATTCAAGTGGTTCTGGAATCCCAGGGCACACCACCAACCAAACCCAAACCAAATCTCCAGGGCGGACCAGGGATCCAGAGATTGGAGAGATGTGGATTTACATGGTGGTGGCAAATGAAAGAAAGTGAGAACAAGCTTCCATTTGCCCAAGATAGCATTTAACCATATCCTCCCTAACCCAAACCTCCCACTCTCTTACCAAAAATATCGCTAAGGCGGCTGAGAAGCTGTCAAACACCCTCTGTGCCGTGCCTCCCTGGTGGGGCTGCTGGTGACAGAGGCATCCGCCAAGACAGGTCATTGAATATTTATTGGTCCTCCTGCACTGGGAGGAGCCGTTGCAGAGTATAAAGATCCAGGAGACAGGTTTCTGCCCTCCAGGAGTTTTCAGGAAGGAAACAAAACCAGGATACAAATATTATTAAATAAGGACAGAACACGCCGGGGACCCTAGGAGAGAAAAGGCCGAGAGCTGTGGGCAGAGACCAGTGGTGACTGAGAAGGCATCCCGTGGGCCTTCCTTGATGTGGGTGGCCTGGAAGGGAGGAAAGCTGGACAGAGGTGAGGGCAGGGCAATGACGGGTGATGGGGACAGAATAACTGAACACACTGGGGTAGGATGAGTAAGACATATTTGGTAAAAAGGAAAGATACAAGGAGGTTGAAGTAAGAGCAAGAGTGGACAATCAAAGAAGGGAGGCAGGGAGGGGAGGAGAGGAGCTCCCCTGAGCCAGCCCTGTCTGGGCATTCTTTCGGCTTTATTCAGCTTATCAGAGACCTAAGTTCCAATGTTACAAAAGCATGTGGGAAGATGAGCATTCTCCTTTACTATCTGTGAATGTGTAAATCATCATACCCTTTTTTCTGCGTAGTTTGACCCTGTGATCTCACAATCCCACGTCAAGGAATTTCCCTTTAGCAGATAAGCACCTAGATGTAAGAAGCATATAGGAAAAGCTGATTTTCGTAGAAGTATTTTATTTTATTTATTTATTTTGGGGGCAGAATCTCACTCTGTTGCCCAGGCTGAAGTGCAGTGGTGCAAACATGACTCATTGCAGCCTCAACCTCTCAGGAACAAACAATCCTTCAGCCTCAGCCTTCCAGAACCACAGGTGCACACCACGATGCCCGGTTATTATTATTATTTGTAGAGATGAGAGCTTCACTTTGTTGCTCAGACTGGCCTTGAACTCCTGGGCTCAAGCAATCCTCCTGCCTCAGCCTCCCAAAGTGCTGGGATTACAGATGTGAGCCACTGCATCCAGCCCAAACTATGTTTAATAGTTAAAGATCAGAAATAATCTATGTGTCCTTCAAAATGGAACTCGAATATATAATGGTCTTTGGGAGCCATTTAATAAAAAAGTAAAAATCGTCTTGTGATCGGGGTGTTCATCACACGTGGTTCAATGCACTAGGCTACTTATAGAACAACCCTATATTGTGTTCTACAGAACAGCCCTATATTGTGATGCCTTCTCAAAGTTGTCCACATGTAAGTGTGAATGAGAATATGCACCGATAGAGTTATCTGAAAGAATGCTTAGCAAAATGTGTACAGATGTGCGTGATGTTATAACATATATGTGTGCCATGATGTGTATGATTTTGTGTATTATCTTAATTCTTGACCCCAAAGGTGCCATCTTTACAGAAACTCTAGGGCAGTGTTCTCGGGAGGAACAGAACCAATAGGATGTACGTGCATAAAAATCTCTTTCTTTCTACATATATATCGATAGATAGATAGGTAGAGAGAGATTTATTTTGAGGAATTAGCTTACATGATTTTGGAGATACAAGTCTAAAAATCTGCAGGGTAGGCAGGCAGGCTGGAGACCCAGGAAACAGTTGCAGTCCAAGCGCAAAAGCCATCTGCTGTGAGAATTCCTTCTTGCTGCAGGGAGGTCAGTCTTTAGTCTATTCAGGCCTTCAACTGCCTTGATGAGGCCCACCTGCATTTGGAGGGCAATCTGCTTCACTCAAAGTGCACCCGTTTAAATGTAAATCTCATCCCCAAACTCCTTCACAGAAACATCCAGAATCATGTTTGACCAAATAAATCTGGGCATCATGGCCCAGCCAAGTTGACACATAAATGCAGCTATCACAAGCAGTGCCCAAGATGTTAGGACTGGTTGTTAACTCCCTGAGACTTTCAGAAAAAGTAATTTCAGCAGCTTCTCAGGAGATGGGTGCAGGGGATGAACGGGTGTGTGTGATAGCTCCGGGCAGGCACTACAGGGTTTTGTTTTACTTGGCTGGCTAGAGAAAGCTGGAATCCTGTATAGAGTTACTGACTTGAAGAAGAATCTATAAAGAACAAAGAAATATTTGAGTTCTTTTCCTACATTAGGCAAAATTGGAACTTTCATGCACAATGGCAGACCTGACCAAAAAACAAACAAAAACCAAACAAATATTCGAGTCTCTTACTGTGTGTGATGTGTTCCCATGCCTGCAATATGGTGTCTTTGCCTACTCACCCTCTTAGATACTCTTACATTTCTTTGCCTGTGACTCACACCTTGCTAGAAACAATGTTGGTTATTGGCTTCCAAGGTACAACATGCAAAAAAGCAGCCTAGGCTTAAAATATAATTTTCTGTTTTCTCCATATTTTCTTTGCACTTCTCAGGCCTTGATGCAGGAAAGTTGAGACACCACTGCTAGTTCAGGTGAAATTAATTCAGTGTGGGTCATTATCATCAAATTGGTAAAACTGCTCTCTGCTCACCCTCCATAGAAAAAAGTCCATAGCTCTCCACTCCAGTGTGGCCAGTATCATTCCTCAGCCACATTCTAAAGAGGGCCAAGGAGTTTAGTCTCATAGCATCTGTGGCTTTGTGCATGCCTCCTGAGCATGCAGCAGCTGGAAGGTGGCCAGAGCTGGGTCACTGTGGCTCTCCAAAGGCTCCTCCTCCACTGGGAGCCATGGTGTCAAGCCTCCCTCACACATTGACAAGGAACCCTTTCCTCTGCTCCCCACTGTCCATCACGGCCTGGAGATATGTGTTGCGAAAAGCAAAGGCCCGGGAAAGAGAGCCACCTGCCAGCTCAGCCTCAGCAAGTCCTTCCTTGAAGCCTTCCCGTCAGAAGCCAGATTCCTTTCCCAGGAGCAATTATTCCTAATGACAAATGACAGAGGTTCTAAAACTGTGATTCAAGTGAGATTTGCAGAAGAAATGATAAATAAACCCAGAAGTTATCAAATTATAGCAACAGGATTTATTCATTTGTATTAGAAGCTGAAAGCACAATGTAAGGGCTTGTGTTCCGTTTGGCACAAGTCTTCTCGTGCAATTATTCACTCTTCCTGAACACCCTGGGATTTCCACGTGGAGAGTTCAGGAGAAGTAATCTGCAATCTCTCTGCTTCAGGCTCTCTTTTTAGTTCTTCATGAATCGTTTAGTCAACTGTCCTCTGGGAGGGAACTTTAGTCACTGCACCTTCTAATTAAGATTTCTTTTCAAAAACAGCAAACATAGGTTTGGTCCACTGGGTTTGCTTACCCTGGCCCAGCTGCCATGTCCTTATGAGAACAAGTTAAATGCTTAGCTTGGGTGTGTGCAAAAAAGTTGAGATAGTCATCTGCTTTGCATCACCTGAGGTCAGCGGGCTCAAGAAAGGAGGTGAATGCAATTTTAGAATCCTCGACTGTCCAAGGTGTACAAAAGGTTGCTGGGTACAGTCTGCCTTCAACATCTGCCTCTCTAAGCAAGTCTTTCGTTGCTGCCCACACTCAGCCAAATTTGCAACCCCCTTTCTCCTCCCTGATTTATTTTTCTTATTTGTACTTATCCTCAGCTGACACAGTTTGGATGTGTATTCTATTTATCTTGTTCATTGTCTACCCCCATCCCCCACTATAAAATGCCTTCACAAGACTAGGATTTTTTTGTTTGTTTTGTTCACTGTCATAATCCGAGAGATTAGTACAGTGACTCTCAATAAATACCTGCTGAATAATAAATGAATGAATGAATTTCAGTGCCTAGGTCCTAGGTCTGCCCATTGTACTTTACATAATAAAGCTAATCTGATCCTATCTAATCAGAAACAATTCTCTAGCTTTGTATTATTTATGAGGTATTAGAAAACATGAACCTCCATCAGCCTTGGAAAGGCTAGATGATCAGTCTTTATAAGAAGGGAGGATTTATTTAATAAACACTGAGAAAGCATGAGGAGTGTTCAGGTACTGTTCTAAGGGCTTTATAGAAATCAGTCCATTCAATCCTTTGACCAGCACTATTAGGTAAGGACAACTGTTACCAGTCCATTTTACAGATGATGAAATGAGGCTCAGAGATGTAAGCAGACTGCTTGGGACCCCATAGCTGGTAAGTGTCCGAGGCAGGATTCAGACACAGGAAGTCTGAATGGAGAATCTAGTTTCACCGGCTGCCTTCCCTTGCTTGGGAAGGACTTTGCATGCTGCCGAGTGCCTAGTGAAGTCATCTCTAGGCACAGAGAAGATGGGAGCAAGGGACAGTGTGAGTGCTGCCATGTGGAAGCTCACCCTGAGGTGAGGGAGATAAGACACCTGTTTCCAAGCTGGCCATGTCTTATGAACAGTGCACTACATGGCACAGGAGGTGAGAAGCATGAGCCCTTTCCCATGGCCAGTTCTCCGGCTTCCCAGGACAACCACCCTAGGGCTCATCAATGAGAGCATGAGGCATCCCATCCCAACCCTGCCCAGGCCTCTGGGGAGAACACACACTCGCCCTAAACCAGCTTGTCAGGGCAGTGGAATCCATAGGGTGTGGAGAGGGAGCAAGGTCGGTATGAAACTTGAGGTTTCCAGAAGCAAACTCTTCAGTCAGTCTTTCTCCTCAAAATGTGTTAGGGCTCTTGCTTGAATCTTCCAACCTCCGATGATCATGTCATTCACGGTCTTCTGTCCACTAGGGACAGGTTGGCTTTTTGGAAGAGGCGGAAAAAACACGGGGAGAACCATGGAAGACTCTTCAAGCTTCTACTCTGAGGTTTACTCTCATTTCACCAGGTAAGCCAAGTCACTAGGTCAAGCCTGATGCCAGTCTGGTGGGAAGTATTGTTCTCCCCAGGGATGGCTAAGTGAGGAAGGATGGTACATTTTTATGACAGTCATATAGTCTACCAAAGCTGGGTATATATAACGGGAGCAGGAAATAGTTGGTTTGATGGAGGCATGTGATGTCTCAAAAGGACGTCCTCTAGGATGTGCTGAAAGAGTAGCTTGGGATCAGTTCTTGGACTGTGTACTTCACAGGAAGGTACTGGGAGCAATGGAGGGTTGTTGAGCAGAGAAGTAACATATTCAAAGCTATGACTCTTGGGGGCTGGATTGGCCCTTTAAAGTGCACTTTATAGTAGGCATGTAGGGATAATAAAATATAATTACTCCAACAAAAAGCAGTTCAATTAAAGCAACCTAAATCAAGATGCTTGGACACTAGTCTGCTAAATGGTGCCATTCTGGCTGCACAAGAATCACAGCAAATCCTGGTGACTGTACCTCCCAAATACATCATTAACATCGCCACTTCTCAGCCCCATGCTCTCACCTCGGTACAGCCACCAACATCTTTTCTCTGACAACTGCACCCAGCTGTCATTCTTTCTTCTCTAGTTTCTCTGTAGTCTCTCCTTCCCACACCAGTAGAAGATAAGCATATTTTTAACATGTAAATCCAATCATGTCGCTACCTTGCCCAAACCTTCCTGCTAAACACACACACACACACACACACACACAAAAAAAAAAAAAACAGTAGGCAGACTTTAAAGGAATTCTGTAGGTAAAGGGAATCTATATCACAGAAACTCAAATGATTATAATTCAGGGTTAGATATCGCTGCTCCTCATCTTCTCGAAGTCACTTTAGAACTTTGGAGGCCAATCTCATACCACTGCTCATCCTTGCTTACTTTCTCTCCCACTCCCACTCTCATTCGCTCTCTTTCCTGGCCCTCTATGTAATTCCTCTTCTCTTTGAATTCAGAGAAGTTCAGCTATCTCTCTGGGCTCTTACCCTCAGAGACTCAAAATCCTCTCCCAGGAAGAATTCTGACACCCCCTGTCATGCTTAACTTCCCACCTTCCCTTCAGTTTAGGTAACTTTGTCTCTCTCCCTCTTTCTTTTTTTTTTTTTTAAATTTAATTTAGTTTTTAAAATTATACTTTAAGTTCTAGGGTATATGTGCACAACATGCAGGTTTGTTACATATGTATACATGTGCCATGTTGGTGTGCTGCACCCATTAACTTGTCATTTACATTAGGTATATCTCCTAATGCTATCCTCACCTCCCCCGACCCCACAATAGGCCCCAGTGTGTGATGTTTCCCGCCCTGTGCCCAAGTGTTCTCATTGTTCAATTCCCACCTATGAGTGAGAATATGTGGTGTTTGGTTTTCTGTCCTTGCGATAGTTTGCTGAGAATGATGGTTTCCAGCTTCATCCATGTCCCTACAAAGGACATGAACTCATCCTTTTTTATGGCTGCATAGTATTCCATGGTGTATATGTGCCACATTTTCTTAATCCAGTCTATCAGTGATGGACATTTGGGTTGGTTCCAAGTTTTTGCTATTGTGAATAGTGCCGCAATAAACATACGTGTGCATGTGTCTTTATAGCAGCATGATTTATAATCCTTTGGGTATATACCCAGTAATGGGATGGCTGGTCAAATGGTATTTCTAGTTCTAGATCCTTGAGGAATCACCACACTGTCTTCCACAATGGTTGAACTAGTTTACAGTCCCATCAACAGTGTAAAAGTGTTCCCATTTCTCCACATCCTTTCCAGCACCTGTTGTTTCCTGACTTTTTAATGATCACCATTCTAACTGGTGTGAGATGGTATCTCATTGTGGTTTTGATTTGCATTTTTCTGTTGGCCAGTGATGATGAGCATTTTTTCATGTGTTGGTTGGCTGCATTAATGTCTTATTTTGAGAAGTGTTTGTTCATATCCTTTCCCACTTTTTGATGGGGTTGTTTGATTTCTTTCTTGTACATTTGTTTAAATTATTTGTAGATTCTGGATATTAACCCTTTGTCAGATGGGTAGATTGCAAAAATTTTCTCCCATTCTATAGGTTGCCTGTTCACTCTCTCCCTCTTTCTTTACTTTACTTGCCCAGTGGACTGTTGGAGACAGCTCAGGAGAACTGATTGTACTCATTGCTTCCCAGGTCTACATTAGTAGTACATAGTGTTTGTACCTTCAAATCAGCCATAGTGGGCGTATTTACATCGTAGAAAACAGCAAAGGCTACAAATCCAGGCTCTTTCCTTCCAGAGCCGGCTGTTAAACATTGATCAGCACATCACTGTATCTATCTATATGATTTGTTTGTTTAGTCATATTCAATAATTTCCAATAAAATGGAATCTTAACACTGTTTTAAAGCTAGTTTCTAGGTAAATAATCATGTTATATAATGTTTCTATTGAATTTCTTTATGTGAGTGAGCACAGCATGGTTTACTCAGCCAATCTCTTGCCACTGGACATTTATGTATTGCCAGTATTTTCACATGACAAACTATAATTAAGATATTTATAGACATTTATTGAGCACATCTTTAATCATTTACTTAGAGTTGATGATGAAAATGCTGGGAATTGCTGGATCTCCGGGTGTTCATATTTTTAGAGTTCTTGATCTACATTGTCAAGTTGAACTCAGAAAGGCTGGAGCCATTTATTTTTTCACAGGCAGTGTATAACCTGCCCAATTCTTTTTAAATTTCTGCTCTTTAGCCCATAAATTTAGCATAATCCCACTCAAAATTCTAAGGGAATATTTGAAAGAATTTTACCAAATAAGCTTGAAAAGTAAGCATGCAAAAATGTCCACAAAATGGTAGGACTTACCCTACTGGATGTTAAAATGTATTACCAAACTCTGAAAAGTCTGAACAACTATAAGCCAGCACTAGAATCAACTGATCAGAACAAAAATTATAAAAATTAGACTAGCGCCTGTATGTGTGTTTATGTGCAAATCTGCATAAAATGCTAAAAATGGAATTTCATATTGGTGGGGGCAACGATGAATTAGTCAAAAAGTAACATCAGGATGATAACATAGGGAGAGAATCAAAATCTCTCTTCAAACTTAAAAGAAGACAAAAATGTTAAAATTAAAAGTAGAAATAAGACAAAAACATAAAACATAGGTGAATTTATATAATTCTGGGGTAAGGAAGGCCTTTCTAAGCTGGGCACTAATAGCAGAAGTTACAAACAAAATAATTAATAGATGTGTATTTCGTAAACATGTACAGAACCATAAAGTAATTCTTAAAACAATTGAAAAAAAAGTATATTTGTAAAAGACATGCCAGGCAAGGATTTAGTACACATAATATACTAAAAGTTTCTACAATTAATAAGGAAAATATAAAATATTGACAAACTATCAGCTTGCAAATGAAAAAAATTTCTTTCATATCTTAAGAATTAAACAATTATATTTTCTCTTTGTCATATTTGTTGCTGTAAATGTATAGTCAACTATTTTAATTCTCCTTTAATTTTTCATTGTTTCTTATGTGAAATTTTTTTTGTCCTAGAAGTATAATTCATTGAGCTTTAACTTTGTGACTTCAATTTTTTCAGAAATTTGATGATCAATTGGATTTTCTGGGAACTTTTGACAATATTTGTTTTCTATAGTTTCTATAATTTGATTTTCATAATTTATCTCTTTAATACATTTGTAATTTATTTTGTATGCTATGAGATGTGGAGCTAATTTTATTCAACATTTAATGGTTCTAAAATAATACATTAGATGTTTATTATTTTCCCAATTTTTATATTATATAATGATAGGCATTCATTTATTTATTCAACACAATTTATTGAGAATTTTGGTGGGCTGTGTGGTTGTTTTGTGAGCATAGCAATTTTAATTGTTATAACTTTAAAACATTTTTATATCTAGTAGTACTATCAACCTCAATGGTAACTCCTTTTACATTTTTTAGTGTATCCATATTTATGCTGTTTTCCTAAATCAATTTTGTAAATTTCCAAAAGGTCTTGACATAGATGTATTACAGATGTGAGTATAGATGAAAGTGTAGATGCATATTCAGAGCTGGAGCATATTTGTTAAATAGATGGATAATTTGGTGGGGAGAAATAGGTTAAAATTCAAAGAACATAAGGCAAAACTTATTTGATGATGTTCCAGTTAGCATCACGGGCACACCAGATGGATCAGCCTTGGAGATAATGCATACAATATCTTCTGATCAGGAGAGAAGGAGTTAAGGAAGTGGTGTGTATTAGTCCATTCTCATGTTGCTGCAAAGATACTACCTGAGACTGGATAACTTATAAAGGAAAGAGGTTTAATTGACTCGTTGTTCAGCATGGCTGGGGAGGCCTCAGGAAACTCACAATCATGGCAGAAGGGGAATCAAACACATTCTTCTTCACAGGGCGGCAGGAAGGAGAATGAATGAGTACCCAGTGAAGGGGGAAGCCCCTTATAAAACCATTAGCTATCATGAGAACTAACTCACTATCACGAGAACAGGATGAAGGTAACTGCCCCATGATTCGATTATCTCCACCTGGTCCCTCCCACGACATGTGGAGATTATGGGAACTACAATTCAAGATGAGATTTCGGTGGGGACACAGGCAAACCATATCAGGGGGAAACAGACCTGTGGTTCCCAGAGGAGGCCACCTCTGAGAGGGCATTCTTCCCAGGGAACTAAGATGCTCAGCAGAATGCAGAAGAAACTGGTTCCAATGGAAAGATTGTCAAAGAAAGTGGTGTCACAAAGGGAACTTTTGAAAAGATGTTTTGGGGGGAGAAATAGGAAGGAAAGAGCAATCTCTTTGCAAGGAATGCACACCTGAAATGATCTGGCAAGTGCACAGTGGTATTAGAGAGAAGCTGGAGATTATCCCACAGGGAGGTATGACCTCGATTTTTTGGTTATATAACATTTCAATAATGCATGTGCATGCTGCACTCTAAGAACAAAAATTCCTTATCTCCAGTGTAAACCTAGAGTGCTGGTTACTGCACACCATTTTTTGGGTATATCTTTGGCTTAATGAACATGCCCCTAGGAAAGATGTAGGGTAGATGCTGAGATTGCCACAGGGGACTTTCTTCTCACTAGGAGTGTAATTCTATGAGTGAAAGTAGAGGAAAAAAAGGAGGTCAGGAAAAAGTGGGGAATAAGAGAAAGCGATAACAAGCTCTGAGCTTCTCTTCTAGAACTCTGTTCGGAGACATGATCTCATGTGTTTTCCTAATATTCTTATAAGATGAGTAGGAAGCAGTTATCACCACCTGAACTTGACAGAGAGGAGAGTGGGTCCATAGAGATCAGAATACCTTTCTTAAGAGATGGCAGTTTGTTAATATAATCAGGAATGTAATAAGGTAGTTTAGTAGCCTCCTGGGTGTACACAGTCTTAAAGAGAGGGGTGGTTATTTTTAAATAAAACAGACTATCATCATTGACACAAGACAGTGAGATATTTTACTAATTTAATTGATTTTCTTGCTCTCACTGAATCGAATTAATTTATTTGCACATGCTGACAGAGACCCAGAAAAAAAGCTCTAACCATAAGTCAGCACAGCCTCATTTCAGGATGAAAAGTGGTTTCAGCTCATGGCTCAGTGCCTGGGAAGGAAATATGAATCCCCGCTCAGAGGAAGGTGTGCTTCATCCAGCAACAGGAGCTGCTTTGGGGCTTATTATTCAAATTTGGCAGAATGGAGGATGGTCTGGCAAAGAGGCCGGGTTTATAGATAAAAGACCCGATGGTCAAGTGATTGGAGATGGGAGAATTTGCTGTATTTTGGGCAGAAGCTCTGGCTGTAGCCTCCCCACGGCACCTTGCCCATCGCAACAATGATGGAGATCCGCCAAGAGGATCACAGCAGACTGGCTTGCTCATACAGCCTGGCTTTCGGGTGTGCACTACAGAACATTCACCCTGATCTCAATAGAGGAGCATGTGGTGGTGGGGGTGCTGAGAAAGCCCACATCAATACCTTCATTAAGGCTCTTAGCACTTCTGCAGCTGAACAACATTTAACATGTACGCACTCCTAACATTCAATACATTCACTTAGGAAATGTAACCTTTCATGATGGGTGAGAATGTGAGTCTCTTTATCGCCACCCCCAAAATCCAAGGGCTCTAGTGTCAGGGACTGGCAGATTTCCCAAACCATTGGAATTTTTCCCTCTCAAAGAAAAGCACAGCTGAGATTTTAACTACATGTTAGCTGGGGAGTCTAAATTAAATGGAGAAGGTTTGAATGTTTTGAAGAAAGAATAAGTTTTCCTTTATTTTCTTTTTCCTTTCATATTTTTCACCAGCAGCACTAATGTGGCACACCAGCTATTTGGCAAGCCAAATTGCACCCCTGAGAGGATAGTTACCAAGGTGCTTTGCCCATAATTGCCACCCAATAAAGGCTTGACTGGTTGATCATTTAATTACACGCTGTGTATTTCTTAACTTTCTTCAAGCATCAAGCAGACTTAAGCAGACCCAACATCACAGTAGGTCAACATTAGGGGCTAATCAATTCTAGTATTTGTGCAGTGCTGTTCTCTTAACAAAGCATACTCATTCTCGTCTAATTCCTTATTCCACACGTGACGACTCTGGAGACCATTAATCAGGGCTCAAGAAACTTGATCTGTAAAGGTACAGATTATAAATACTTTAGGCTTGTGGGCCAAATACTCTCTGTTTCAACAACTCAACTCTACCACTGTTAGGTGAAAGCAGCCCTAGACAATAGGTAAATGAGTGGCTGTGACTGTGTTCCAATAAAACTTTATTTATAAAAGCAGGTATTGAGCTAGATTTGACCATGAGCCATAGTGTGCCAATCCCTAAGTCATTGATAACCTGACATTGCCCATTAAGAATCTAATGCCCAATGAAATTATATCTTGTTTCTTTAATTCTGCCTACATAACTCATTTTTAAAGGAGTCTTTTCTTTTTTTACTTCTAGTTTTAGACTCAACTGTAATAGTTCATAATAATCAATGTTTGGTAACAACAATGACTCCAACCTCACTCTATCTAGATCTAGATTGTTACCCTACCAAAGTCCTTGCCCGTTGTGCTGCTAGAGGTGATTCATTCAAGAAATAAACTAAAGAAGAAGCAGCATGGCTCAGAGTCCCTAAGCCAAATGCTGTTGTTAAGGACTGTGAATGGTACAGGGTCTGCCTGCAGAGCCCCACGAGTGCCTGTGCTGTGCCTGTTGGACACCTTAGCATCACTCCTCACATAACCCTGCCAGACAGTCACTTGCTCTCCTTTCATTTTAAAGATGAGCAAACCCAGGCCAAGAGCAGTTAAAAGAGCTCCTCAAGGTCACCCACAAGGTCATGTGCAGTTGCATAGGGCCCCATCCTCTGAAGGGGACCCTGCATGATTGTATTAATGCTTTGCTATTGCCATTTTGAATTCTTAATACATTTTGAACAGAGGGCTCTGTATTTCCACTGGGTTCTGCAAATTGTGTTCTGTTTCCTGGCTACAAAGCTGATAAGAGTGGAGCTGAGATTCAAACCCAACTCTGTCAGGCCTCTCCTTAACTCTGTGTGTTCTTCTCACCATCGACCCCCAAGTGATTGAATTGAGGGAAGATTTTGTTATCACGGGCTCAGCTTCACTTGGTTGATATATTTGCAGGGGCCAGACAGAGATGTGCTCAAGGGACCAAATCCATTTGACCCATATCAAACGTATAAAACTCAACACAAAATACTGTTTAATCATGTGATCCAAAAGATCACAAAAAAGTAATTTACGTTTGTATGGTATGTTGACTTTCATTATCTGACATAATCCCTCTCATTTCCCTGTAAGTGGATGTTACTATCTCAAGTTTCAAGTGAAGAAACTGAGGCACAGAAAAAGTTAAATAACTTGCAGAGTTGGAGATAGCCAATGCAGCTGCATATCCAATTTTTCTCTCTTGAGATGAAAAGGATCCCTTTTTCCAGGTCTCACCTCAATATCCAGGTTTATAAATGATTCCTGGAATGGGATATAATTATTTCCAGGTATGCAGACTCACACTAATATCTGCCAACAAACAGTTAAAGAAAGGAGAAAAGTGTGCCATTTCCTTCTAAAAAAGAGCCCTGCCTCCCCCTTCATCTGTTAGAGTAGATGATGTGGCTTTCCGTCCATTGAGTGTCTCTAGGAAAGACTCAACTAGAAAAGCTCTGTGTGTACTCCAAAGGAGATGTTAAGTGGGGACCCCATAAAACTTAAGTAGAAGCAGGCATTTTTCCTGGAAAATACTCACTCTGATGTGGCCATATGTTATGTTTTACAGTGCTGCCTCAGCAACAGCAAAAAGAAAAGCCTGCTGCCCCCAGATTCATGGCATGGATTTGCAACCCATCAATCACCGGGAAAAATTATTTCAATAAAGCCCTCTCCAGAAGTCAAAGCAAGGCTATGGTGTGCTTGAGGAGTCTATAATCCAGAAACCACAGCTAGCCAACTTGTGAAAAGTAAATTCTAGGTGTTAAATATGACAGCTTCATCCTCTCTGGGGTTCGGAGGCATTCAGGTGAGTTCACCAAGAATATTGGGATTGCAGTGACCACAATGTGGGAGCCCCAGCTCTACTGCTTACTTGCAGTGCAATCTGAAAGAAGTTACCTTTTATTGTGGTGCTTCAAGTTCTTCAACTGAAACAATCCTGATCATAACAATCTCATACATTTGCTGTAGGGATAAAGCAGACAATAGTAATATTTGAAAGCAAAGCATAAACATTCTTTAAAAAACCCGGAGAGTAAACTGTAATAACATAATGTAAATGTTGGTATTGCATTTGAGTTTCCAGACCCTGAAGGTGATCACATTAAGACTGCAGGATTACCTGTAAAAAAAAAAAAAAAAAATTTAATATATAAAAATACAAAAAGATAATAAACACACAGTGTAGAATTAAGGAACTCAGAGTTCCAGCAGGAAAGTTATGGCACAGTCCAGAAGAGGCAACTGAAGAGAGTTTAATGAAGGGCCTATTTACAAGGGGGGTGAGTAGGTTATGGAGACCAAAGGAAGGGTAGTGTAAATGCCTTTGGGTTTTCAGCTGCCTGGAAGGTTCTCTTCCAGAACCTGCAGAGAGCTACTGCTAGAGGATAGGACCTTAGGCAGAACATAGTCTGTGCCAGATTATGGGATAAGGAGGATGGAAATTGACACTTGTACTCTCCTCTCACCATCTTCTGTTAGTGCCTTCCATGGGCTGAAACCAACTGGAAGCCATAGAGCAAGGAAAGCCTTGGGTGCAGTTTCTAAGAGTCTGTCTGTGGGGCAGTAAACCGGGTGGAGAAGGGTGGAGAGTTGACTTGAAGAAGCACATAGAGAACACCTGGCACAAGGGACATTAAAAAGCAGTGACTCCCATGTCTGGCTGATTCTTCAACTTCACTGGGGATTAATGTACATACTATATACATACATCCATGCAGCCTTGTCCTTAAATATGCTAATTTCGAGAGCTGGCCTGAGGTTCCCCAGGTGATCTTGATGATCGTACAGATGTGGGAACCACAAAAAGACATTCATCGAGAGTGTTTCCATCCCCGGCATGTAATGGATGTGCAACAACACATGTGCTGCAAGAATCTGATCTCTTGAAGTGCTTGCCCGACTGCCTCCCACCCAGTTCAAAACAACCAATGCTGATTGCACAGCTGCAATGCGCAAAGCACTGTAATTAGTTTTTCTGCGTGGAATTTGCTTTCCAACCCCTGCAAATATATATATAAGATAGGGTCCACGGTACTCGAAGTTCCTTCATTTAGTGAGAATACAATATTTTGTAAGAGTAGAAGGTTTTTATGAAACTTCAAAGCAGTAAGTGTAAGAGATTAATTTGTAAGTGCAAAGTAGGACAAATTTCACTGCTGGAAAGGGATAAGAGGAAGACTTATTCACAGCAACTGGGTAGAATAGGTGACTCCTTACTATCCCCATTTCATAGATTGGCATGGTTCAGCAGCAGCTGCATTGTGACTTTCATGGGCCCTCCTCCATAAAAAAAAAAAAAAATTAAAGATTATATTTTGGAATTACTTTGGTATAAAGACAAATATAATCCAGGCTGAATTATATTCACTTTTTTTCTTTTGATTAAAAAATGTAAAGCATTTATGTAGGCTGCTAAAAGTATCATGGGTCTTAAGCACCACGCCTGCTGTGCCGAATGGAGAAGTCAGCCCTGAGGATTAGGTGACGCACCTCCACACACACAGCTGGGAATCAAAATTCTCATCAGCTGTCAGGCTCTAGAGCTATGGCTGCACCTTAGGAGAAGCTGGGTTGCTCCCTCAAATCCCCACTCTCAGCTGGCACCCAGACGAGTTAAGTCAGAATCTCTGAGTATGGGGACAAGGCACCAGACATCAGAGGTCCCAGGTGATCCCAATGCGTAGACAAGGTTGACAGCTATGCTTGAAAGTCCTCTGTCCCATGCTGCTTCCTTTTTAAGGGAGCACAGAAGAGACTCATTGTCATATCCACCAGCTGATCTCACCTGTAACTAAGGCGAGGGTGCATATTTTATATCAATGCATACACCTCCATCATCTTCCCCTGGTGTTCTCTCCAGCCTTTTCTTCCCTTCTCAGGCTCTCACCACAGGGCTCCTCCCTTCCTGGAAGAGATTTCATGTGTTCCTGCCTTAGCTCACATGGTTTCCTAATGTGTAATTCTCCTCTGCACCTACCTGGACTCAAATCCAGCCCTACCACAGCAGCAGGCCTTCTGTGCCTTCTCCAGGTGATGGATGCCTCTGAACCCATGCACAGTCTGTCTGCTCTCAGAGCCAGGCTTAGGGAGGGCCAGCTGGCAGCAGTGCTCTGGGCTTTCCAGGAGGCTGAGCAGTGGCTCAGGGAGGCAGCATTGGCGTCTGCTTTAGGACTGGGCTTCCTTTAGGCAATATCCCAACCAACCAACACCCTCGCACCCCCACAATGAGGAGGACTCCACTGGGCTGATCTATCCCCTTGGTCACTTTCATATTCACTTCAGTATTGTATTGCTTTTGGGTCACTTCAGATTCATTTCACCTGAATTCAGATGTTTGGGGAAGGGAGACAGCCAAGGTGTAAAATAATATTGGCCTGTATTTAAAAAGAGAGAATATAGGCCGGGCACCATGGCTCACGCCTGTAATCCCAGCACTTTGGGAGGCCGAAGCAGGCAGATCACCTGAGGACAGGAGTTCAAGACCAGCCTTGCCAACATGGTGAAACCCCATCTGTACTAAACACTACAAAAATTAGCCGAGTGTGGTGGTGGGCACCTGTAATTCCAACTACTTGGGAGACTAAGCCAGGAGAATTGCTTGAACCTGAGAGGTGGAGGTTGTAGTGAGCCAAGATCGTGCCACTGCACTCTGGCCTGGGTGACAGAGGGAAACTCCATCTCAAATAAATAAATAAATAAATAAATAAATAAATAAATAAATTTAAAAAAAAGACAGCACACAAAATCAGAATGACGAGTTTTCCTCCAGGAAGATTAGTTTTTAATGAAAGAAAATCCACAGAGCACATCACTTGAACTTAGCAGTATTTGTTTATTCATTTACTGTGTCATAAATCTCTTTTTTGTGTTTATAAGAATACAGAATAAAGATTCTTGGCTATCAACTGATCAGCTAAGCTGATGGCCCAATTAATATTACATTTTATTATGTTCTATGCTCAATTATAAGGACAGAGTTATTTTCTTGTATTTTCGTGCCATTAAAGTAAATAGATAAGGACTCTCTTGTCACTCAAATAAAATCCAAAGAATATTCCCATGGCTTACAGAGCCACGCAT